>NC_057393.1:36223905-36561770 GCF_019320065.1 Cervus canadensis | reverse complement strand
ACCAACCTAGACAGCATATTAAAAAGCAGAGACATTACTTTGCCAACAAAGGTCCGTCTGGTCAAGGCTATGGTTTTTCCAGTGTATAAATGTGAGAGTTGGACTGTGAAGAAAGCTGAGCGCCAAAGAACTAATGCTTTCAAACTGTGGTGTTGGAGAAGACTCTTGAGAGTCCCTTGGACTGCAAGGAGATCAACCAGTCCATCCTGAAGGAGATAAGTCCTGGGTGTTCATTGGAAGGACTGATGCTGAAGCTGAAACTCCAATACTTTGGCCACCTCATGCGAAGATTTGACTCATTTGAAAAGACCCTGATGCTGGGAGGGATTGAGGGCAGGAGGAGAAGGGGACGACAGAGGATAAGATGGCTGGATGGCGTCACTGACTCAATGGGCATGAGTTTGAGTAAACTCCGGGAGTTAGTGATGTGTGCTGCGATTCATGGGGTCGCAAAGAGTCGGACACGACTGAGTAACTGAACTGAACTGACTGATCGTTAGGTAGTTTGTATGTTCTCTGTTGTTGTTCAGTCACTTAGTCGTGTCCAACTCTTTGTGACCGCATGGACTGAAGCACACCAGGCCTCCCTGTCCCTCACCATCTCCTGAAGTTTGCCCAAGTTCATGTTCCTTGCATCAGTGATGACATCCAGCCATCTCATCCTCTGATGCCCTCTTCTCCTTCTGCCATCAATCTTCCCCAGCATCAGGGTCTTTCCCAATGAGTCGGCTCTTCGCATCAGGTAGCCAAAATCCTGGAGCCTCAGCCTCAGCGTCAGTCCTTCCAATGATTATTCAGGGTTGACTTCCCTTAAGATGACTGGTTTGGTCTCCTTGCTGTCCAAGGGACTCTCAGAAGTCTTCTCCAGCACCACAGTTTGAAGGCATCAATTCTTTGGTGCTTTGCCTTCTTTATGGTCCAGCTCTCACAACTGTACATGACCACTTGGAAGACCACAGCCTTGACTATATGGACCTTTGTCAGCAAAGTAATGTCTCTGCTTTTCAACACATTGTCTAGGTTTGTCATAGCTTTCCTTTGTTCTTAAAGGGTAGTCATTGGTTAATTTGTGACTAGAGTACCCAAGCACATCACAAATACTCTGTAAATGTCTGCTAAATAAATTAATGAAGAATATTCTGTAACCTGCAGTGTGAACTCAACCTGCAGTTTATCAGCAAATTTGGCAATTGACAATTCTCCTTGGAGGACACCTGGATATTTTATATTATTTCTTTGGACTGTCTCTAGGATACCTTGGCAGACAGTTCAAAACAAGTGTCAGGGTAGAACATTAAAGTAATATACTACTTTAAATATCCTACAGTTCTATACTCAGATATTTCTAAATCCATTATAAAATTATTAATACATTTCATAGCTCTTTAGGATAACTCCACATTATTGATCCTAATCCTACAAGGTTGGGAGAATCTTTAAATATTTTCAGTAGATTAATTCAAAACATAACACTTAGGAAAATATTTTTGTGGTCATGCTATTAATCTCTTGGTTAAATATCATTTACCATAAATCTTTATGTAAAATAGGTAAGTGCATTTCAACTTTTTATTTGGAGGGGGTCAAACTGAGATCTAAGCAATTAAGAACTTTTTACTTCAGAATCAGAATAAATTATGATTCCAGTTATTCTAATTCTAATCTGAAAATCCTAAAGCCAAGGAAAATTAAGTTGACAAACAGTGGGGCTAGTGGTAAAAAATCTGCCTGCCAATGCAGGAGATGCACTAGACCCAAGAGACGGAGGTTCAATCCCTGCGATGGGAAGATACCCCGGAGTAGGAAATGGCAACCCACTCCAGTATTCTTGCCTGGAAAATTCCAAGGACAGAAGAGCCGCCTGGTGGGCCACAGTCCATGGGATCGTAAAGAGTTGGACACAACTTAGCAACCAAACAACGATTTACATACTATAAAATTAACTCATATTAAATTTTTAAAGTCTATTTACAGATTTGTGTCAGCATCACCAGAATCTAAATTTGTTTTATATTATTTTTGCAATATAATTTACAAAGTTGTGTAATCATCACCATTCTAACCCTGGAACATTTTCATCAACCCCAAAAGAAACATCATGACCTTTAGCAATCTCTCTCCATTTCTCTCCAGCCCCTCCAGCTCTTGGCAACCACTAATCTACTCTGTCTCTATGAATTTATTCTTAACATTTTATATAAATGGAATCATACAATATGTGGTGTTTCATGACTAGCTCCTTTCACGTAACATGTTTTCAAGATTTATCCACATTGTCATATGTATTAGAACTTCATTCCTTGTTGTCAGCTAATAACATTTTGGGTGTGTGTGTGTACATGCTCAGTCACTTCAGTCATGTCCAACTGTTTGCAACCCTATGAACCGTAGCCCCCACCAGGTTCCTCTGTCCATGATTCTCCAGGCAAGAATAATGAAGTGGGTTGCCATTTCCTTCTCCAAGGGATTGTCCGGACCCAGGGATCAAAACTGTGTCTCCTATATTGCAGGCAGATTTACTGTACAGGAGGATTTACTGGTTTATCCATTCATCAGTTGATGGATATTTCGGTTATTTCCACTTTTTGGCTACTAGGAATAATGCTGCTATGAATGCTGGCATACAAGTCTTGGTGTAGATATAGATCTTTTTTTCTCTTGGGTAGATACTGAGGAATGGGATTACTAGGTCAGGTGCTAATTGCTTCATTTTTCCCTAACAGTCTTAAGAAGAGTAACAGAAAGTTTTTTTTCCTATTTCAAAGGATTTTTGACACAGCCAGGAAGCAGAATTTTCATGAAAATGCTAATATAATTTTTTTTAAAAAAGGATAATCTGCACACCACTTTGCTAGCAATAGAACTGTACCACATTATTTTCCAGTTTGAAGTTCAAACAGAAATTCTAAGATGAGGTGAAAATTCCTTTTAATGTACGTCATAAAATTAAATGGAGTCTGCTCTAATCTATGTAATCAATATGCTAGAATAAAATTCTGTTTTTTGAGCAGCATGTATGTATCCATTTCCTTCTGGCTGACAATTGCTTTAACAGATAAACACACAGTAAGAGAAGACTTACCCAGTAGAAGTAGTAATAAATAGGAATTTAAAATCTCAAACGCCTTAATAAATTACTTATTTCCCTTCCCTGTCATGGGCCTGCTTCTCATTTCATGAGAAAAGGGTGAAACATTAATTATAATCAGTCGTGTAAATTCCCGAAGTCTTTCATAAAAGCATCTTTCAGAAAGCAGAGGCCAAATAACTTCTGGTCACGTGTTATTTTTATTTTTCTTCCTGACGATGTACACTCTAGCTCAAATATATTCAGGAAGCAGACTGTAAGCAAGAAATTAAGAGCTGATTGCAAAATGCTACGTAAAAACTAAGAGCTTTAAAAACACATTTTAATGTAAAGAAAAATCAAACATCTTGCGGCAGAAATTAGGCACAATCAGGGGGAAACTACCAAACGTTCTACCAATCACAGCACTAGAGAACGCCACAGGTCGTCCAAAAGACGCCTTCCTTTTAGCCAACAGCTCTTTTCCTCCCGCCAAAGCTGTCCCTAGAGCGTCAGAGAATAACTCAACGAGCGATTTATGATTTTTTCCTTTTGATCTCTCCCCCACACGCATCCACCTGCTTGGAGGTGTCAAGGCGACTAGAAATGGTTAACACTGACCAGCAGCCGACAGAGAAACAAACACCCCTGACAACCCACAGCTGAGTAAGCAAGAGCTGTTTATTCACGACCATGTTCCATTTGGAGACTATCGGCGAGCCCTTGAAAGCCCAGGCACATTTTAGAAGGTTCCTAGAGAGGAAGGGAATAATCTCCCCCCGACACACACGCACACACACCCCACCCCTCTCCCCCCGCCCTGAGATACACCCTGAGAGGTTCGGGTGGGAACCATCTGGTCAAGGCAGCCCCTGCCCTCCCGACCCCTCAGGAATAAGCTCACGCACTAGAGCATCCGACCCCTTGCGGGGATTGTGTAACTCCCCGAAATGGGCTCAGACGCTGCAGAGGCTGGCCCCAGCGCTGAGGGCTTCCGAAGACGCTTTCTGCCACCCCCACCCCCGCCACGGCCCACCCAGACGCCGCGGCCGGGACTGGAGACCCCGCCGAGAAATGGCCCTTTAGATCCCACCCCTCACCTGGCTCGGTCCCACCTGAGCACCAGAGCTGAGAGAAAACAGGCAGGGAGAGCTGACCTTGATGCTACTGACAGTGGAGCGGCACATCCTGCTGCTTCTTGGAAAGCGGCCCGCAGGACATTTTTCCCCCTGGAGGAAGGAAACGGGAGGGCGCCGGCCGGGCGGCGGCGGGCGCGGCGACGGTGGTCCGGGCGGGCTGTGCAGCCTCTAGCGGGGACGGTCCGAGGACTACATCTCCCAGGCTGCTCTGGGCCGCCTTGCGTCGTGACCCCAGCGCGCACGGAGGCGGTGACTCTTACCTCACAGAGGTAGCTCCTCCGCCGGCAGCAACTCGGCCCCCGCGGTCCATGGACCGGAACCCCGGGCCGACGGGCAGGAACCCCGGCCGCGATCGCCGTCTCCCCGCCCTAGGCTCCTCCTCCTCGCTCCCCACTGCCTCCTCCGGACGCCCGCGGGCCGCGCACCGCCACCGCCGGGCTCGCGGAGCCGCCCCGGGAGGCTGGGTGGCGGGTTCGCGGCTGCCGCCGGACTGAGGCCTAGTCCGCCGCCTCTCAGTGCTATTGTCCTGGGCCCGGCCCTGACCGGGCTCACCGGAGAGGCGAGTGCGCCGGCTCCGCCGAAGATGCCGGACCAAGCCCTACAGCAGATGCTGGACAGGTACGGGCAGCCTTTGGGGAGGACGCGAGCCGCTGACCCTCGTTCCGGCCCTGCCGCGCCCGGCCTCGGGGCTCTTCGGAGCGGAGCCCGGCGTGCCGGGAGTTCTACGGCCTGGGGGCCGGGCGAGGGGCCGAAAGTTTGGAGGCCGTACTTGCGGGGGGACGGAGCGGGCGGCCTGGGTGCGTAGACTTGAAGCGAAACTTAGTTAAGGAGTGGCCTCTAGTTTCGTCGGAACGCCTTTGCGAAGTGAGAGGGGCTTGTGTGAACCCAGAGAATTAGTTTCTTTTTCTCACTGTCCTTCTCCCCTCCCCCCCAAACTGTGTTGTAACGTGTTTGTCCGAGATGTCACTGGCAGGAAGACCCAAACTAATTTTCTGGGGAATGATCCTCCTCCAATTTTAACACTCTTTCCAAAAGCCAAGGAAAAATAAGCATTCGTTTGGAAAATTTAATAGGCAAACTTCATTCTTCTTTTCCTCCGTATCCCCAACCCCAAACTATAAGGTCAAGAGTATCCTCAAGGGACTTTAACGGTCAGACCAGAGTAGAAGTTATGGGAAACAGACATAAATCCAACCCTGAACATTTCTCGTATTTTACCATGCGTTGAGTTCCCTGAGAAAGTTTCATCTTGTCATGGAGCAAGTTCCTGGGGGGGGACTCCAGTCGGTAAAACTTTCTGTGAAATCGGCTGCAGAGCCCTCTGCTGTTGAAATTCTAGTCTCTGGGTTCTACCACGAGTTTCTGGAGACCCTTACTCCACATTTTCCACTAAGGATATAACTTCCTGGCAACGCCAATGTTATTGGCTAATGTATGTTTTCGTTGCCTACAACTCTCAATAGACCACTCGCCACCCAGTTCAGTGTGTGGTAGAGCTCTGTACTGAGAATGAATCCAACTGGAAAGTGTTAAATGAAGAGCCTCCCTTAAATGAAATTATACCCAATAAAATTATGCTTGGATCACACCCAGAACACAAATCACTCAAAAGTACCGTCTTCTTCCAGAGTGACAGACATTTCCTTTGGAGCTTAGAATTTTGAGACGTCTAAGTTGATAGAAATCATGGTACTGACTTTTTTAAGTTGGGGTGACCCAGTAATTAATCCAGCCCTTGTTCTAGGAGAGCATTCAGGTCAAGTTGTATTGACTACTCCCTTTTTATATAAGTAGTTTACAAGCTCCTGGAAGGCAGAAACTTACGCGTCATTATTTCAAATTCTTCAACCCCCTGTACAAAGCAAGTCATCAGTAAATACTTTTATGAGCAAATGCATGAACTTTTTGTCATTCTCCCCAGTTGTGTAGTGTTCTAATAATTTACCATACTGGCAAATTATGTAGGACTACTGAAATATGCCCAGAGGAGACGATTTTCTGCCACTGCCAATTCCAATCAGAGACCCTATTTTAGTGCTGGGTATTTTGTAATTAATTTTTACCCCCTCTGAGAGCCTGCTGCTTTCACTTTTATGTAGTTGACTTTTGTGTCCAAAAACTGATCTGGCTTTCATACACTCTTTGGAGATTTGCATAAAAGTAAAAAACCCAAGGAGCGCCAGCAAGACATTTACGATGTCTCAACAGAAACTTGGAAATTCTGGCTGCATATACTGAAACAGGTGACTATAATACTGGCTTCCCTCATCTTCTCTACCTTTTTGACATATCTCAAGGTAGATTCTTAAGATGATATTCAAAGATCATTTTGCAGCCTGGCTCCATGTTGGAATCACCTGAGGAGTATTTTAACATATGGATGGATACCTGACTCTGCCCAGGACCAGTTAGTTCACAGATTTCTGGAGGGTAGGGCCTGAGCATGGGTATTTTCAAAAGCTTTCCAGATGTTTGTTGTGGTTGAAAATCATTTTTAAAGGGTTTTTTTTTTTGGCAGCGCCACACGGCTTGAGGGATCTTAGTTCCCCAACTAGGGATTGACTCTGGGCCTCCTGCAGTGGAAGCAGAGTCCTAACCACTGGACCACCAGGGAATTCCCACTGCCCTAAACCCTAAGTGATTAGTTCATGATAAGGGATAGTACTTTTTAGAGAGGTAAGCTTGGACAGAAATCTTGAAATTCTCATTTTGCCACTTACTGGCTATATGACTTTGGATTTAAATTCTGAGGTTCTGCATCATCTTTAAAAAACGGTAATGTCCTACCTTACAGGACTGTATAAATAAGAACAAGTGTAAGTATTTTGTTGTTGTTCTTGTACAGTCTTTCTGTATAAGTACTTTATACAACAATAAAATGCTATTTGTATGTTAGGCACACAGAAGGTACTTAAGATTCTAGTGTAACTGGGATTTCCCTCGTGGTACAGTGATTGGGAGTTTGCCTTCCAGTGCGGGGGATGTAGGTTTGATCTCTGTTAGGGAAACTTAAGATCCCACATACCGCGGGGCAACTAAGCCTGAGTGCTAGAACTAGAGATAAGCCTGTGTGCATTGGGCTAAGACACATGAGGCCAAATGAATAAATATTATTTACACACACACACACACACCGTATCCCCCATCTCCTTTGTATTTACTATCATCTTAATCTGGGCTAGCCCCCTTGCAAGTTGAATACAGAGATACTTGATGGGTTCATTTGAAGAATACTGACAAGTTCAAGAGACTAAAATATGTCAACCTGTTAGGACCCAGAATTCTTGCTTGAATTTGCCTCCCCCTTGCTTGGTCTTTGGGTGGCAATTTTTGAGGGACAGAATTTACTTCAGAAACTTGGCTTTGTTTATTTCTTCAGTACAAGTTCTATCCTTGAGAAGATTAAGGAAATATATATAACATTGTTTCGGTTCTAGGTTAAGATTAAGTATATTTTAATAGTTTATTAAGTTTATATTCATTGAATTGATTTAATAAATATTGATCCATTTGCCCAGTACCATTCTAAGCCCTCAGTATATGGTGGTAGTGAACATAAGCAGAAATACTCATGTGGAGCTTTAATTCTAGTGAGGTTTGTGTTCCACAGATGTCAAATAAAATAAAGATTATATTTACAAACATGATGGTATGTTCAGTTTATACATTCAGTCTTTCACGATTTTTTAATTAATAGCTTACTAAGAGCTGACGTTCAATTGCTTTTCCTTTGTGAATAAGTAAATCTAGTTTAGCAATTGTTTATCTTAAAATAAATTTTATTCTTGCCATATTTGCAGCTGGAAAGAGTCTATATAGATATATATTTTGATTGCCTTTCATTTTTATAAACAGTAAGCAGCTGTTTTATGTAAATTTATCATCTGAACCTTTTAAATTGAGAGTGGTGGTAAGGGGGTGGTTTTCTAATGTCATGAATGATTGGGGGTCACAAATCATTGCCCTGAAATTATAACCATTCATAAATTTAAACCGTTTACATCAGACTCTCTGAATCTTATTTTCTTTTCCTTTCCTTCATTGCCATACTTTTTTAAGAAGTCTGTTATGTCTACTCTGTCACCGTTATACTTTCTCATTTTCTCTTTTACTTCTCAAAATGAGGATTAAATGTATAGACAATACAAAGAATACTGTAAACAAACTGCAGAAATGGACCTCAGGTTTAAAGCCTGGTGAGAGATGCTTCTGGAAACTTGACTTTTGTGTACCCCTTTCACATTGAACACTTAGGAATTTGTTGAGGTTGTTTTGCATCACTTAATCGCACATGGTGAGTAGGCAAGGAACGGAGTCATTGTCCCCAGAACAGTCAGATGGGAGGAACATTGACAGAATAATCTGCTCCCCACAGGCCTCCTGCAGTAGCAAGTGAGTTAGAATCCTCTCTCACAGGATGTTACCGACAACATGGACATCCCTTTAGAGGTTGTAGATGTCCCCATAGGATTGAGCTGTATTACCTTCTGAGTTTTAAACTGTCTCTAGCCTCCACTAAAGCAGCTTCTCATTCTCTTTGGCATCTTTCCTCAATCATATTACAATCCCATTTTTACATTTACAGAACAATACCTGGAGTTAAGAACCATTAGCAATTAGTTGTATTTGCTTCCATCTCTATATAAAAAGCAGAAACATTACAGATAAAGTCCCCTTTGGCCATTATCCCCCAGTCCCATATCTTCTCCCATCCCCAGTCCGCTATCATAAGTGGGTTTATGTTCTTCCAGTTTTTGTTTAATGCTTTTATATATACTATATGTAATTCACAGTTCTGTTTTTGTTTCTAAAATTTAAATATATCAGTCTGCAATTTACTTTTTTAAATATTAAATTCTGTGATATTCAGCAATTAAAGAGTATACATATATTATCTATTGTATTAACATACTACTCGTGATATGAGTATGGATACTCATAGTATGGATCATCGAAAAAGCAAGAGAGTTCTAGAAAAACATCTATTTCTGCTTTATTGATTATGCCAAAGCCTTTGACTGTGTGGATCACAACAAACTGTGGAAAATTCTGAAGGAGATGGGGATACTAGACCACCTGACCTGCCTCTTGAGAAATCTGTATGCAGGTCAGGAAGCAACAGTTAGAACTGGACATGGAACAACAGACTGGTTCCAAATAGGGAAAGGAGTACATCAAGGCTGTTTATTGTCATCGTGCTTATTTAACTTATATGCAGAGTACATCATGAGAAATGCTGGGCTGGAGGAAGCACAAGCTGGATTCAAGATTGCTGCGAGAGCTTTCAATAACCTCAGATGTGCAGGTGACACCACCGTTATGGCAGAAAGTGAAGAAGAAATAAAGAGCCTCTTGATGAAAGTGAAAGAGGAGAGTGAAAAAGTTGACTTAAAGATCAACATTCAGAAAACTAAGATCATGGCATCTGTTCCCATCACTTCCTGGCAAATAGATAGGGAAACAGTAAGAGACTTTATTTTTTGGGGTTCCAAAATCACTGCAGATGGTAACTGCAGCCATGAAATAAAAAGACACTCCTTGAAAGAAAATTTATGACCAACCTAGACAGCATATTAAAAAGCAGACATTACTTTGCCAACAAAGGTTCGTCTAGTCACCGCTGTGTGGTTTTTCCAGCAGTCATGTATGGATGTGAGAGTTGGACTATAAAGAAAGCTGAGCACCAAAGAATTGATGCTTTTGAACTGTGGTATTGGAGAAGATTCTTGAGAGCCCGTTGGACTGCAAGGAGATCCAACCAGTCCATCCTAAAGGAAATCAGCCCTGAATGTTCATTGGAAGGACTGATGTTGAAGCTGAAACTCCAATAATTTGGCCACCTGATTCGAGGAAATGACTCATTGGAAAAGACCCTGATGCTGGGAAAGTTAGAAGTTGGGAGGAAAAGGGGACGACAGAGGATGAGATGGTTGAATGGCATCACTGACTCTGTGGACATGAGTTTGAGCAAACTCCGGGAGTTGGTGATGGACAGGGAGGACTGGCGTGCTGCAGTCCATTGGGTCGCAAAGAGTCAGACACAACTGAGCGACTGAACTGAACTACTCTAGTAACATTTAGATTCTTACTACTTCTCGTTGTAATTTGACTTTCATCCACCTTTCTTGTCCGTAGTTCTACTAAAAGTATATTAAATGTTACTAATAATTTCTTAATCAGTAAACCTAATGACTTTTTTCCTTTGTCCTCATGTCCTTGACATGTATTTAATGAAGCTGAAACTGGTGACCTCCACTCCCTAACTTGAAACTGTGTTCTAGTCTGCTGTATTATTTGTCTGTCTTACTTTTTCCCTCTCTTACATATCACTTACTGTCTTCAATCACTTAAGTATGGTTCAGTTCTCAGCATGTAACTCTTCGAAAAGTAGATATACTTCTATGACTTACTATCTCACTTTCACCTTTGATTGACTCCCAAATGTATGTTTTTATTCTTGACCTCTTTCCCACATTTTAATGTCTGCTTTCCAGCTGCCCAGTAGACATTTCCATTTGTGTATACACAGTATTACTAGTGTCTTCACCTATCTAAAACTAAACAACTGCTATTTCCCTGGTTTTTACTTATCTTGACTTCCCAATTTCTGACTCATTCTTCTAATCTACCAGTCATAAAACCTACATCTTTTTTTGCTTTTTTTCCTCTCTAAATCCATCTGCTTATCAAATACTATAGATTCTTCTTTCTCTGACTCCAGTTTTTCTCTTCCAGTTTGACTTACAGAGTAGTACCAGAATTGGCCAGAGCACAGTTATAATCATGTCATTCCCATCCTTTAAAACATGCCAGTCTGTACATTACCAATAGGATAAATTCTAAACTTTCAAGACTTTGTGAAGAGACTTAGCTCTATTAATCCAGTCCAGCCCTAACCTACTTTAACCATACTCTTCTGCACTGCACTTCATTGTCCTCTGAATATATTCTGCTGTATATCTTATTTTTTGCTTTAGAGGACTTCCTCCCTTTTGACACCTGGCTGACTCTGAACCATCTTTAGAATTCAGCTCAATTATCACTTTGAAGCATTGTACATCTCCTTCAGGCAGTGAGTTACTTCTTCCACAATTTCCATAGAACCTTTATGTACTCATTATAGTACATCACTCTGAATTATAATTTTTTTTAATGCATCAATCCCATGTCTCAGAGCCTTTATTACCATCACCATGCACATTCAAGAGGGAGTTCACTGAGAACAGAAACTGTTCCATTTCTCAAGAAGGGGAATGTACATTGGCGACACTGTTGAATCATGCTGTCTTTTCACTCTGACATATCAGTGCTTAGAATAATCTTGCTGAAGCACCATTTTAAAAATATCTCATTTGTTCAAAACCTGTATTTTTTTAATTGCTTACTAAGGTTAAGTTCAAAATTTTTTAACTTGGCCTTCAAGACCCTTCATAGTCATATTTATTGTGCTCTCTAGTATGTTTAAGACACAGAGTACATGACTGGCACTAGCTACCTTCTTAAAGCTCTGCTTCTGTTTAAAAGTGAGTACGTGAGGTACGTGTGTATACATCTTTTGCCCAGGCCAGCTTGATATGCACACTGTCGTGTATTCTTTTCAACATCTTGTCTTTCAAAATTCTACCCACTCTTCAAGATCCAGTTTAGTTTCTGCCTCATTTATAAAGCTTTTCTGACTATTTCAGCCAGAATTATTTCCCACTCTTCTTCAGACTCTTGTAGCAGTTCTTTACATGCCGTATATATATATATGCCTCCCAGCTCCTTATATGCCATAGTTATGAGAGGTGGAAACATTTATATGGCACATTAGGGTACACTGTAAGAGGTTTAGATTTCTAGTGAAACCTCCTTATGGCTGCTTAAAAGTACCCTAGCAAAAATGAAACACATAATGACTTGTACTAACTATAATTTCCTTAAAAATGAGAAATGGAAAAATTTCTCAGAATACATTATCCATAAGGCAGTATGGTGCAGTGAAAAAAGCTGATTTTTTCTTTTTAATGGCATATAACTTACAAAAATCTGATGTTTTAGAGTTGAGGCGTAGGTTGCATTCATGCCTTTCTATTTAACCATCAAGCCTTGGACAGACTGTTTAACCTTTCTGGGCTTTTGTTTCCTTATTTAAGGGGGAAAATAATTATGTGTGCAGACTTTATGAAGATCAGAGATAAAGAGCATGGCATGAATATATGCTCAATAAATGATTGCTTTCACTGTGGTATATTTCTCTTCCCCTTTCATAATGTGTTAATAATTGTGGTAGCTCTTTGATAAATTCAGATACTTTTAACTTCCATTCCACTTGGGTGGACAGACATAAAGGGGTTTTTAGTTGATGGTATAGTTTTTGTTTAAGAATACATGGGATGTGATACTTTTAATCCTGAGACAAATCAAGCAGTTTACAGTTTTTTCCATTGTTAAATTTAGGCATTCCTTGCATGGTTCACTAAACATGTTTTGAATTAAGGACATGTTCTCTTTCCTTAAAACACTCATGCAAATACATTGGTAAGGCACCATATATAATACAACAATAACAATTTTTAAAGCTTGTTTCATTGCTTTCACTCCTGTATTCTGGAACTCTTCTGTTCTGCTACCCTCCATTTTTCCTCACAGTAGTCTCTAGGGCAGATTTTCCAGATCTTTCTGATAATCCAAGATAAATACCTGGAGTCTTAAGTCTGCAAAGATAGACTTTACTGTCAGCTGTTTTATTAGATAACCATACTAGTTAATTTATGTACCAGTGACATAATATTCTATTGATAAGTAAAGTTTCCTCCCCTTTTTTCCCCATATACTTTTTAAATAATTAACCATATAAACTGGTTTAGTCACATATGAACCCTATGAAGTAGGTTACCTTTGTCATCCATCCTTTCCCAACTGGTTTGTAATATCTAGCTTTATTTTAAAACTTTTCTGCTCCAACTACATTGGTTTTCTCATGGTCCATGGCCATATGCTCATTTCTCTCTCTAAGCTTGGTTATGCTATTATCCTTACTTCAGATAACCTTATTCTTTTCGTTCCCTGATTGTCATCTCAATTGTAGTTCTGCCTTTTCATGAAACCTCAGCTGTTTCATCCTGTGTTTCTTATGGTCATCATCAGATTTCTGTATTAGCTGGTCACCAACATTGTTTCTTGACACTTAATGTTCTGTGTGGTTGTTTTTATGTGATTCTTCTCTGCATATATTTGTTCCTTAACTAGACTGTAAGTTCCTTAAATGTATTTCTTCTGACATCAAATAGTGAACGTACTTAGTACGTTCAAGTTAATCTCAGAGAAATCTTGAATATTCTTAGATTTAAGACAAACTAGATATGTATTCCTCAAACTATAAGTTTTGCTATCAAGAAGGATTTATAATTGGAAAATGTTTGAATTTAAGTTTAAAGTCACATAGAATTAACTTTTTTTTTTCAAATAAAGAGAGGCATGTTATGCATATAGATCAGTGATATTACCAGTACAAATAAGGCCATATATTTATTTTAAGGAATAAGTAATAGACTTTAGATTTGTCTACTTTAGTTCTTTCTCATGTCTTCATAGTATAATAGTTGATTTGTTCTTTAATCTCTGAACCAGTTGTGATAATTCCTAGACCTCCTTTTAATCTGTAAACTAATGAGCCTCAGCTTGGCTGGCAGAAAGGTGTGGAAGTATTATAAATTGTGAGTGTAATTGCTGACATCAGCAAGCAAGCAGCATTTACAAAACCTAGTGGAAGGAAAAAGAAGAATGGAAGAACGTGAATTGTGGATTTGAATGAATATTTTACGCAATGGTGTTGGCCTACTGAAAAACTAAAGAATGATTAGGAATCCAGGACTTTTTCCACTAAATACCAGCATGCCAGGCAGAACTACTTTATGAGCTAATTTAGGTAAAAAAATGCATCCATAAAATCTAGGCAACTATAAAGTTGATAACATCTTTCTTGTCTATCCGTGCCATCATTACTGCTGTTCATTTGGTGGTTATATATATGCCAGGCAATTATGCTGTTTCAGGATCACTTGTTTAATCCTTTACAATAGAGAATCTTTTTTTTAATTTACTTTATTGAAGTATAGTTAATTTACAGTGTTGTGTTAATTTCTGATGTTCAGCAGAGTGACTGAGCCACACACCTACATACAGTCTCCTTGTTCTTCTCCACTGTGGCTTATCACAGAGTACTGAACAAAGTTCCCCATACTATACAGTAGGATCTTATTGTTTATCCATTTTGTGTATATATTAGTTTGCATCTGCTAGTCCCAGACTCCTAGTACATCCCTCCCCCTTGGCAACCACAAGTCTGTTCTCTATGTCTGTGAGTCTGTTTCTATTTTTTTTAATAGGTAAATTCATTTGTGTCATTTTAGACTCCACATGTAAGTGATGTTATTATGGTATTTGTTTTTCTCTTTCTGACTTATTAGTATGATAATCTCAGTCCATCCACGTTGCTGCTGCTGCTGCTAAGTCGCTTCAGTTGTGTCCGACTCTGTGCGACCCCATAGACGGCAGCCCACCAGGCTCCCCTGACCCTGGGATTCTCCAGGCAAGAACACGGGAGTGGGTTGCCATTTCCTTCTCCAATGCATGAAAGTGAAAAGTGAAAGGGGAGTCGCTCAGTCATGTCCAACTCTTGGAGACCCCATGGATTGCAGCCTACCAGGCTCCTCCATCCATGGGATTTTCCAGGCAAGAGTACTGGAGTGGGGTGCCATTGCCTTCTCCACATGTTGCTGCAAATGGCATTATTTCATTTTTTATGGCTGAATAGTATTCATTAGATAACCATACTAGTCAATTTATGTGCCAGTGAGAAACTGTTCTATTGGTGTGTGTGTGTGTGTGTGTGTGTGTCCATGTACATGTGTGTACATACCACATCTTTATCCATTGATCTGTCAGTAGACATTTAGGTTATTTCCATGTCTTGGCTATTGTAAATAGTGGTGCTATGAACATAAGGGTACTTGTATCTTTTTTGAATTACGGTTTTGTCAGGATACATACCCAGGAGTGGGATTGCTGGATCATACATCAACTCTGTTTTTAGTTTTTTGAGGACCCTCTATACTGTTTTCCATAGTGGCTGTACCAATTTAGTTCCCACCAACAGAGTAGGGGAGGTTCTACAATAGGGAATTATAACATAAAACCTTTTTTTATCCTGAGAACTACTTTGGAAGTTTAGTTATGCATATGAGTTCCTTCTCAGAATGTTTTGAAAGAATAAAACAAAATATGTAGGTCAGAAATGAACCAATTACGTAGAAATAACACCTGACAAAATATTAAAAATCTGTCATAGTAATAGGAGCTTTAACACAAATGTAAGATCTATTATTGGTGACTCTGATATTTAATTTCAGATTAGTGATGGGTTAAATGTTATTTGGGGATCTGGACAGCTATAATATGAAAATACTGGTCACTGTTCTAATTTCTAATTGCTGTACTGCTAATGTTACTATGATTTACTTAGATTCATAATTGAAAGAAAATTGAATCTCATTCAGTAGTTAGTGAAAATTTTAAAAATGTAATTTTTTCCCCATCCAAATTTATTAACCCCATAAATTTTTTGTGGACCCCAGATTAAGAACCCCCTGACTTACAGAAATTCTGAAAGAGATTGTCATTAAACCTAAAATAAGCAGTAAGTAGGATTTTTTTTTTTTTTTAGTAAGTAGGAATTTGAACTCAAACAGTCTGACTCCAAAGCCCAAATTCTTTAACCAGTTAGAATATCCTGAACTCACAAAATCTCTTTCCCAAATTTAGCTAGCTTTTTTCCTTTAGAATAAAAAAAGATCTGAAGCATTTTGTTTAATACTTAAATTAAAAATCAAATAGCTTAAAAGTGTTTACATTGAATGTAAAATCAGATTTCATTTTTATGTTATGGTGAGTTGAGAAAATTTACAAAGGGAAGAAATATGGAAAAAGGAAGAATGACCAAAGCATAGGTTCTCAAACTTTAGGTCTCACAATCCGTCACATGAAGGGTTTGTTAAAATACAACATTGATGACTCCTCAAAAAGTTAAAAATAGAATTACTATATGATTTAGCAATTTCATTTCTGGGTATATATCCAAAAAAAATTAAAAACAGGATCACAAAGAAATACTTGTGCACCCAGGTTCATAACAGCATTATTCACAATAACTAAAACCTGAAAGCATCCCTACTGTGACTGGGATAAGCAAATGTGATGTATATACATACAATAGAGTAGTAGTATTCAGCCTCAAAAAGGAAAGATAACGTGCAGTATTATCTGCTACAATGTGGATGAACCTGGAATATATAAAAAGACAAATACTGGTCTAATTTGAAAAATAAAACAATTCATGTGAAAATGTAAAAAAAAAAAAAAAAAGAAAGACAAATACTGGATGATTCTACTTGTGTGAGGTTCTTAGAGTAGTCAAAGTTATAAAGACAGAAACTATAAGGGTAACTGTCAGGGGCTTGGGAGTTTAATAAGAATAGAATTTGTTTTACCAGTTGAAAAGAGTTATATGGGGATGGGTGGTGGTAATGGTAACACAACCTGTAAATGTGTTTAATACCACTGAATTGTGCACTTAAATATAGTTAAGATGGAAATTTTATGTTATATGTTCTACCACAATCAAAAAAGAAAAATAATTTTTGAAGAAATTTAAAATAAATAATTTTTTTTAATGTAATGTTGGGTCCCATCAGAGTTTCTGATTCTGCAGGTCTGGGGTGGGACCTGAAAATCTGCGTTTCTAGCAAGTTCTCAGATGATGCTTGTACATCACACTGATCGCTGCTTTCTGAGACATGGAGGATTGAAGAGAACAAGGGTAGGAAATGACTCAAAGAGAAGCTCTTAATTAGAATTTTGTCAGAAATTACAACCTCTCCTTGGGTGTTCACTTGAAAGGTTTTTGGCTTTTTCTGTTGAAATGGCAAATAGCCAGTTGTTCTCACCTTTTTTTTTAATCATTAAAATCCAATGCTCAAATTTATTAAGAAAATAATGGGGAGGGAGGAGAGGAGGTGTGCCTCAGAGCAGTTGTTCTTTCTTCTAAGGGTATTAAAATTGCCATCCCATAAATTATAATATTAAAATATAACTTAAAGTAGAATTATAGTTAAATTGATCCTGCAGTAGAAATATTATAGCACTGTCAGTAAGAATTTTTAATTTCAAAGTGTTTGGTTTTATCTTTGTTGGCTGTTCCTAAGAAATGACTTGATCTAATAGCCAGAATCAGGAGCGTATTTTTGCTCTGTGTGAGAAACAGAAAAACTTGCACGACTCAAAGTACTTGGCAGTGGAAATTAGATTTATTTAAGTATTTCCTGCTCAAGTCTGGTCAGTAGGAAATAAAGCCATTGACAAAAACACCTGTGTGTCATTATAAAAGCTATTTAGGAGTTCACATCATATAATTGTTCAGGGCTATCTCTTATTTCCAATTTCTCACACTCTATAACAAGATTGTTTGGGTTACACCTGAAAGATCTGCCCCAAACAGGTTAAACAAGGAAAAAAAAAAAAAAACCTATGGGTTTATGTAAGTGAACAGTGCAAGGGTATATTTAGCTTTAAGCACAGCTTGATCCATGTCTCAGACAAAGTCATCAGTTTCTATCTTTTAGCTTCCTCTGGGTTCTTTAGGCTCCACATTGTGACTTTCCTGGCAGCAAAGCCTCACACCCTCATTTAGCTCCTCATTTTTCCTACCTTCAAGCCCAGAGGAAAAGAAAGTCTGTGTACCAACTTGCCCAGCAAAAATTCTGAAGTTCACTCTAATAAAACCGGCTTTATGGGCCCAGACTCGTTACTGTAATCTAGGACTCTAGGACGTGGGATACTCCCCTTAAACCAATCTAAGGATTACTCCTCCAGGATCTGGGGATGTGGGACTAACTGCCTAAATAAACTGCACACATGGCTGATGCTGGAGGGAAGAGTGGTTTTCCTTTAAAAGTGTGGGATACTTTTTGCTCCTAAAAAAGAGAAATCATGCTGTACATTAAACCACAAATTTCTACTTTCCTGAGATCTTGAGAAACTATAAACCCATCATTTTCAAACAACCTCTTTTCTCCTTAAATGGAAGAAGGCAGGGAATTGGGGAATAAGTAGCTGAAATAGATTGCATCAAGGAGGGAGTAGGGTATGGGGAAGCAACGAGTGAAAGCATAATTATAAAACCTTCTTAGGTGATATTCCTGGTCAGACTATTATAAGTTTTTTTTTTAATGACTTAAGAAAAGATTTCTATACAGACATTGTTTCCTCCCCTCATTTCCAGCCCTAAAGACTAATAACTGTCTTATAGGTTGTCTGTCCATGTGACCATTTTTATACTCTTTAATTTCCCACATACCTGGCCCTTATTTCACAGACTAATGTTCTTTCCATGTCATGTAGGTTAAACTCATAAACCTATTAAGGTTGTGTATCAGTTAACAAATTCTTTAGAACTTAACATTTTCTGTACTGTTAATTTATATTAAAAATATAGTCATCAGAAGTTATTATTTCTACCTTAAGTCCAGTAATTATCCCTTTCACACAGCTTGCTTTCTCCAGTCTCTTTGCTTTTTTTTAACCTGCCATTTTTCTGTACTAGCAGTTCCCAAACTAAATATCTCGTCACCTTGAGGGTTTGTTAAAACAGAGATTTCTAGGCCCTCTTCCTGTCGAGTTTTGTATTTACTAGGTCTGGAGAAGAGCCAGAGAATTTGCAAGTTTCCTAGTGATTCTGAACTGCTGGTCTTAGAGAACTTTGTTTTGAGAATCCCTATGATAAAATCACTTGTCCCTGCAAATTTTCTTCTGTCACGCCTTCCTGAAGCCTTCTCTGATCTATCCAGATTGATCCTTCCTTCTTCTTAAAATAGGGAAGGATATACCTTTGGTAATTTCACTGGAACTTTAAATATCTTGTATCTGCTAGATGTAGCCCAAATTAAATTACAGAGTTTTCTGGATAGGTACATGCATCCATTTATTTTTTTTATGCAGCTTCATGGAACCAGTGAAACTACATGGAATCAGTTAATGCACAGTGTATGTTACTGGCAATTTCTTTGTGTGCTTGTTTTGTACTATTAAGTTATAAGTCTTCATACTTATTTGCATCTAAATTATAATTTTTAGATGGAGTAATTTGGTGGTATTATTGAGAATTTACATATTGTGGGCAGTACTATTTGATCTCAGATGACCATCAGATGTAATGTTAAGTGATTAGAATAAATGGAAAGTGTATGTGGTAAGTTGGTAGATGTTGAAAATCAGCAAACCTTTTGGGAGTATTGTTATCAATAGGGTTCTTTTTTAAAATATCCCTTCTATAGAATAATTTCAGTTAATCTCTAGTGAGCATTACCTTAAAAATCCAAATTTTTAAGCTGTATACTCAAAGTTTGAAATTTTTCATATTAATTGGGGTGGGGGGGCGGTGTGGAAATAGGGTTATTCTTATCCAGAATTTGTAGGGATTATAGCTATACAAATATTCCCATTAGATTGATATGTGAAACTGCCATTTAAATACAAGTTAAAAACATAAATATAGGCAGTTCATTTGGTTCAACCTAATTAATACTTAGTCCTGGGTGTTCATTGGAAGGACTGATGCTGAAGCTGAAACTCCAGTACTTTGGCCACCTCATGCGAAGAGTTGACTCATTGGAAAAGACCCTGATGCTGGGAGGGATTGGGGGCAGGAGGAGAAGGGGACAACAGAGGATAAAATGGTTGGATGGCATCACCGACTCGATGGACATGAGTTTGAGTAAACTCCAGGAGTTGGTGATGGACAGGGAGGCCTGGCTTGCTGCGATTCATGGGGTCGCAAAGAGTCGGACACGACTGAGTGACTGAACTGAATTAATATTTTTACATTTTGTTTTTTCCTGATGACTGGAAATTGGCTTAATTTATGATTCCGTTTAATTGAGCTACATGTATGTTCCATTGTTGATATGAAAAACTTAAAAGAACCTAGAAGTCTAGTCTCTAGATATTTCTGCCTATATTTTGTTACCAAGATAATACATTTCATTCTGCCAGCGATAAACAAATATATTTACAAAATTACCTTGGTTATGGGGAAATATATATACTAATACTGCAAATAACTGGCCTATTTGCTCTATACTTGTCAACTAAAATTTTATGAAAAAACTAGGTTGAAACCCAGTCAAATCACAGGTAGTAGTGATGGTTGGACAACAGTGTGAATGACTTAGTGCTACTGAATTGTAATCTTAAAAATGGTTAAAGTGTAAGTTTTATGTTGTGTATATTTTACCACAGTAAAGGTAACAAAAATAAGGTGGAGGAGGAGACATTTCTGTTTAACCTTAATATAGCACGAGGGCCCAGACATATTGGCTGAGGTGAGTCAGACAGTCAAGCATGCTAAACAAATGTTACCTCCCTCCAGTTTTACCTAGGTAGGTCATATGAAATCTGATTTTGAAAGCTGAGTAAAAACACAATTTTGGATATTGTTACCATGTATTCAGTTCAGTTTTTTCCCCCTGTTCTAAGAAGTTTTAATTGATGCATGCGATTAAAATTGATGTTGATCTACAAAGACTGGAGACTTATCTACAGTACCTGACTATATAAGTCTTTCCCACTGAGCATAGTTAAGCTAGTTTTGTAACAGAAGCCAACTTATCTAATTAAGTGAAAAGTGCACAGTAGGTGACAAGCTTTAATTAGCAGTTGTTTTCCTCTTGTGCAGTGGTAATAGAAGGGAGTGAATGATGTCATTGAGTTAAACTGTAATATTTGCCCTAATGGAAATAGATGTCAAAACTTGTGTTAGTTGGGAGGAAAAAATAAGGAATTGCAACCTAATTCCACAAGAACAAATTAGAGTTCATGAAGTACCCCTAAGAGCAAAATGGGAAAAAGTTTAAAAATTAACCATCTCAATAAAGATCCTTTTTATAATACAGGCATCCCAGACTTGAGATTTCTAGGTTTCAAATATAATAAATATAATTTAATTCCCAGAAAAAAGGAAAGCCACTCATACCTATATTGGAAACATGTAAGCCCAAATTTATCATCTCACTGTCCAAAAACAATTTATCCTGATGTCTTCATCTATTCTTTCCTTTGTGCTTTTAAATTTAATCATCTTTCTCTCTTATAGTCATACTTTACCAGAAAGAGCAATGACTGGGTTTTTTCCTCTCTCAGGTGAAAATTGAATGAGACCATATGTGAAATCATTTGTGTAATACTTTTGTTCTCCAAGTTCAAGAGGTTAAGAGATTAATGTTATAATAAAAACTATATATGACAAACCCACAGCAAACATCATCCTCAGTGGTGAAAAATTGAAAGCGTTTCCCCTAAAGTCAAGAACAAGACAAGGGTGCCCACTCTCACCACTACTATTCAACATAGTTTTGGAAGTTTTGGCCACAGCAGTCAGAGCAAAAAAAGAAATAAAAGGAATCCAGATTGGAAAAGAAGAAGTAAAATTCTCACTGTTTGCAGATGACATGATCCTCTACATAGAAAACCCTAAAGACTCCACCAGAAAATTACTAGAGCTAATCAATGAATATAGTAAAGTTGCAGGATATAAAATTAACACACAGAATTCCCTTGCATTCCTATACACTAACAATGAGAAAACAGAAAGAGAAATTAAGGAAAAAATCCCGTTCACTATTGCAATGAAAAGAATAAAATAATTAAGAATATATCTACCTAAAGAAACAAAAGACCTATGTAATGAAAACTATAAAACACTGGTGAAAGAAATCAAAGAGGACACAAATAGATGGAGAAATATACCATATTCATGGATTGGAAGAATCAATATAGTGAAAAATGAGTATACTACCCAAAGCAATCTATAGATTCAATGCAATCCCTATCAAGCTACCAATGGTATTTTTCACAGAACTAGAACAAATAATTTCACAATTTGTATGGAAATACAAAGAATCTTATATAGCCAAAGCAATCTTGAGAAAGGAGAATGGAACTGGAGGAATCAACCTACCTGACTTTAGGTACAAAGCTACAAAGCTATAGTCATCAAGACAGCATGGTACTGGCACAAAGACAGAAATATACATCAGTGGAACAAAATAGAAAGCCCAGAGATAAATCCACGCATCTATGGCCACCTTATCTTCAACAGAGGAGGCAAGAGTATACAACGGAGAAAACACAATCTCTTTAACAAGTGGTGCTGGGAAAACTGGTCAACCACTTGTAAAAGAATGAAACTAGAACACTTTCTAACACCATACACAAAAATAAACTCAAAATGGATTAAAAATCTAAACGTAAGACCAGAAACTATAAAACTCCTAGAGGAAAACATAGGCAAAACACTCTCCGACATAAATCACAGCAGGATCCTCTATGACCCACCTCCCAGAGTGTTGGAAATAAAAGCAAAAATAAATAAATGGGACCTGATTAAAATTAAAAGCTTTTGCACAACAAAGGAAACTATAAGCAAGGTGAAAAGACAGCCTTCAGAACGGGAGAAAATAATAGCAAATGAAGGAACTGACAAAGAATTAATCTCAAAAATATACAAGCAACTCCTGCAGCTCAATTCCAGAAAAATAAACGACCCAATCAAAAAATGGGCCAAAGAACTAAACAGACATTTCTCCAAAGAAGACATACAGATGGCTAACAAACACATGAAAAGATACTCAACATCACTCACTATCAGAGAAATGCAAATCAAAACCACAATGAGGTACCATTTCACACCAGTCAGAATGGCTGCTATCCAAAAGTCTACAAGCTACAAATGCTGGAGAGGGTGTGGAGAAAAGGGAACCCTCTTACACTGTTGGTGGGAATGCAAACTAGTACAGCCACTATGGAGAAGAGTGTGGAGATTTCTTAAAAAAACTGGAAATAGAACTGCCATATGACTCAGCAATCCCACTGCTGGGGGCATACATACTGAGGAAACCAGAATTGAAAGGATGGGAAACACATGTACACCTGTGGCAGATTCATGTCAATGTATGGCAAAACCACTACAATTAGTAATTAGCCTCCAATTAAAATAAATAAATTTATATTTTAAAAAGAGAGATTAATGTTGTTGAAATTGGAGATACACTGAATTCCACATATTCCTGTACTTACCACTCCTCAAGAATTATCAGGTCTTATAAAAGCAGCGTGAGGATTGTCTCTGCATTCTGGTTCATTTGAGAAGGTGAAAAATTACTAGAAAGATTGAAGAAGTTATGTAAAAACAAAATTCAGAAAACACAAGACTCTGCAGAACAGAAGGAAAAACAGAAAAAAGGAGAGACTACTGTACTGGAAATGTGTTGGTTATTTTTCCCCTCAGTCTTTTAATATAGAATTTAAGGTTCTATAATATAATATAGTAGGTTCATCCCATTAAGTGGAGCTGCAATGAAAAGGAGGCTGGAGTGTTAATGATAATATCATTGTTTTCTCTCTTAATTTACAGAAGTTGCTGGGTGTGTTTTGCCACTGATGAAGATGATAGAACAGCTGAATGGGTGAGACCATGCAGATGCAGAGGATCTACAAAATGGGTCCACCAGGCTTGTCTACAGCGCTGGGTGGATGAAAAACAAAGAGGAAACAGTACAGCCAGAGTGGCATGTCCTCAGTGCAATGCTGAATACTTAATAGTTTTTCCAAAGTTGGGTAAGAAGATCCCTAAAACCAACACAGAGATATATATATATATATATATATATATATATCATGTTCTTACATTGTATGTGACTCTTTAAGAGCCTTGGTTTATCTTTAAGTGACTCATCTCTTTGCTTTTTTGTGAGTTTCTCTATTCCATTTCTGTTTTATCTCTAAATGTCAGATATTTATTTGTTTTGCTAACAGTTTACATTATACTTAATATATTCCAAAATCTGTCCATTTGTGTATTAAATGTTTTCATTTGGTTGAATGGATAAAGAACTTGGATATCTAATTATGTAGATAAAATCAAGTAACACAACTATAATAAAAAGCTAAGGAACCTCATTCTCTGGAAACCAGTGGTGTGAGAGCAAGAAAACAATAGTTATTCTAATACTTATTCTTAATTTTTATATTAAGGAATAAAAGTAAGGACATTAAATATTTAATAAAATACAGTGTTAAATTCATCTTTGGAATACAATTTATATGGCTGTCTTTTGTTAAAATTACTTTCCTTTTTCTGTGAATTGGCCAGCGAGAAATAACCAATAGTCGGTAAGAATGAGGCTAGAGTTGAAATAAGTGTAGCAGAAATGTTTAAAGGAAGCTGTAACTAACACTGGTATTTAGTTAGCATGTTTCAATACAGCCATGTGATTACAAACTGGTGTCATTCTCTCTGGTGGTTATGCCATGCCATATAATAAAAATGTTATTAAACATTTTTAATATCATCCTTGACTACAATCAAGAAGTGTTTGAAAGCAGTTTGGTTTTTCGGAAGGTCCAAAGGCAAAAATGACTTTGTGGAGGAATGTTTCAAGGAGAAATTGGAAATTATTAGATATGTTATTTTTTTCTAGGTGCTATACATATTGAAATCAGACCTTTTTTTTTAATAAAGCTACATAAATGCAGATGATGTGCTTTTCTAATATGAGAAGATTAATAATGAGGGCAATAAAAATTTCCATAGTTGTCTATATTTCTCTAACATAATGCATAGGAAGAAGTGATAGTGTTCTATGAAAGAAAAATAGTGTAGTAGAGAAAGTACCATTTTTTGAACGTTTAGCTTTTGTGGATCTCACTGATGGGTCTTTTACACGTCATGTAAAGCAGTTACTGCTGCAATCTTTCACCACATTGATACCTGGTTCACGGAAGTCAAAGCTGCAGTTTCTTGTCCTCCTTATTCTGCTAAATCAGATAATCCCACTTTTCAACTATAGATGGTTGAATATTTCCAACAACCAAGTATAGGATGTTTCAGCAGCAAGTATAGGATGATTCTTCTAGATGTTTTAGATATTCAGATGGATGAATACCAAAATTATTGCAAGAAATCTCACTGAAAACTACCTACAACGTTGAGTTGACAAATGTATGGCACTCAGCAATGAAGTTGAATATTTCAGTTTGGAAAGTGGCACTGGGTAAATCTGTCCTTATCGTGTATTTCAGTTCTAGGAAATACATTTTTTTAGGTCTAGAGTGGTAACTGAATACATTTTTCTAAGTATACTAATAATAAAGACACCTGTTTCATTGTACAACAAGGACAGAGCATGGCTAGATGTTGGAAAAGTCAAACTACGGTTAAGCTGTGTGTATCATGATTTGGTCTTTGTATTTTATCCTGAAGAATTTCAGCTATGATGGGTTCAAGCTATTCACTATACTATATGTCTCACAGAGATCTGCCACTTGAGTAAGCCACAGATAATCACAGAAATTTTTTTACTGACCTTATCAGTGTCATGGGGTGGAAATATATATCCTCATTTGAATAGCTTTTGGTAGCATCTTTCCTCCTGACAAGATAAAAAAGCAGAGTGTTGTGCTTACTTCTTTTTTCCTGACATAACATGCCGAGGATATCTGCTCAGGGGCTGCAGTTGAATATATATTCACAATTTTCTATGCAATCTTTAACAGACTCAATGGAAAATTTAACTGTCAAACGCCAGCTGTTGCCTGTAAATGAAGCCTTGTGTGAATTGACTTTTAGGTGCCATAATGTTCCTGGCTACACACAACTAGTACTTTTGGCTATGTTGATCCTAGTGTATGTTTTCAAGTTAAGGTTCAAAGATAATTGTTGGTTAAAAGAAAATCCCTTCTCTAAAGCATGTTTTCATTGATAATCAGAATTAAAGTTTTATTTCATTATTTACAGGTTATATATATGCCAAGGGTTGATTCATACTTTGAATACTAGTGTTTCTTGTAGTCATTCATAAAATATTTAAGAGCATACATCTGTGATACTAACTGTTCTTACTCACTGAATATGACACCTGTTATATAATGTCCAGTAGTGTCATCTGATACAGAAATATACCAGTAGATTGTTTTCTTTCTGAGCATATTTGTCATTAATTTTGCAGATGACTATAGTTACACTTGATTTTGTTAAAATAAGTTAAAGTTCCTTTACAGTTTTTAATCTTTGCTGTCAATGACAAAATTTGTAATGCAGGTTTCAGTTGGTTTACTACAGTGGTTAAAAATTGTATGAAGACTTCAGTGGCTTCTTATTACTGTTTTATAATTATTTAGTCCCTGTTTTAAAATGTGTTGTACTTTGATGGGAATAAGGAGATCCCCTAGTGCAGACTAATAACTTGTAATTCACTGGTCACAGCCCACTCTAAGATCCTACTGTTTTCACTCTGTAAGATCATACTATTTATCATTTTGAGTCAAGTATGTTTTCACCACTTCTACTCTTCAGTGAATGCTTTTGAGGCATTGATTCCTTAAATTAGAGACAACGCACTGATAAGAACAACAGCAAAGTAATATATTTAGCCAGTGTAAACAACTCATGATGTCGAAGTTTGTTAGCTGAAACAGTCAGTCTCCTCTTAACCTTGTAAAGTATATGTGACCCTTGGAACATAACAGTTAAGAACCTAAAAGAATTTCCTTGAAAGTCATAATTAATCTTTTCAGTTTATGAAATGTTTGTGATCAAAGCTTTTATCACTTTTTTTTAAACCAAATTGTCTATAGTAAACCAGTTGATTGCCAGGGACCACCATTGATCCCCCAAAGACACTTAGGAGACACTGGCCAAAAGAAGGAATAAGAGACAAGAGAAAAGATTCAGAGAGGAAGAGCTGATCGTTAACATTCTTTGAGATGGTCTTTGTGTAGCAGGTATTAAAAAAGAGTTTTCCTATGGATTTAGCCTCAGTCTGTTTGACTAGCTGGCCAAAGTCTGCATCTTTCCTGGTACTTAGTGGGGACCAGAATGGAAGGCTGGTGGCAAGTGTCTGTCCTTAATTGTCAGCAGGGAATATACCATGCCTTGCTATGGAAAACTTAGACAGTTCATCAGACTTTCACTCCTCTCATTCGCTTTTTTCTGGTGAACCAGGACAGTTGTATGTAACTACAGGCACTTAAAAACTACTCAAAATATAGTCTCAGAACCAGCAACATTAGAATCGTCTGGGAGCTGTTATGGAAGAAAAACCTGGTGAATTCCCTGGTGATACAGTGGCTAAGATTCAGTGCTCCTAATGCAGGGGGCCAAGGTTCAATCCCTAGTCAGGGAACTAGATCCCACATGCCACAACCAAGATCCCACATGCCTTATCAAAGATCCCATGTGCCACAACTAAGGCTGGTTGCAGCTAAATGAGTTAATTAAAAGAATGAAGAACCTTAGCTCCACCCCTAGTTATAGTTAATGATCTGCATTTTCATGGAATCATTAGTTTATGTGCATATTAAAGAAGCATAGATTCAAAACAGGAAAAGAACATCAGCTGAGAAGAGTTTGTCTTCTATTAAAAATAAAATATTTCAAAAAATAATAAAATATTTGTATGCATTTTAAGACGAGATAGTTATTTTGTTTAGCTAAACAGAAGGATCCAGGGACAGTATGTTTGTGGTGTACAGGTCTCTTCATTTGTTAAATTTATTCATATTTCATTCGTTCCTTTTTTTTTTTAAGCAAAGGATTTTGGGGTTATTTTTTTTAATTGACGTATAGTTGCTATACTACATTATATAAGTTACAGATCAGTGTAGTGATTCATGACTTTTAAAGGTCATTCTCTATTTATGGTTATTATAAAATATTGACTATATTCCATGTTGTATCCTTATAGGTTATTTTATACCTAGTAGTCTATACCTTACTCCCCAAAATTTGTTTTGTTAAATTTATTTCTATCATTCTTTTTGATAGTATTTTCAGTACAGTTGTTTTCTTAATTTTATTTTCAGATTGCTTATTGCAAGTATGTAGTATACAGTTGCAGAGAAGGCAATGGCAACCCACTTCAGTACTCTTGCCTGGAAAATCCCATGGACGGAGGAGCCTGGTAGGCTGCAGTCCATGGGGTCGCGAAGAGTCGGCACGACTGAGCGACTTCACTTTCACTTTTCACTTTAATGCATTGGAGAAGGAAATGGCAACCCACTCCAGTGTTCTTGTCTGGAGAATCCCAAGGGCGGGGGAGCCTAGTGGGCTGCCATCTATGGGGTCGCACAGAGTCGGACACGACTGAAGTGACTTAGCAGCCCCAGTATACAGTTGATTTTTGTTTTTTTATCTCATACCCTGCAACCATGCTGTTCTCATTTAATAGTTCTAATAGTATTTTAGTGCATTGCTTATGATTTACTATATATAATATCATGTCATCTGTGAATAGAAACAGTCTTGCTTCATCTTTTCCAATCTAGCTGCTTTTATTTCATTCTCTTGCCTAGCTGCCCTGAGCTTCCCTGGTGGCTCAGACGGTAAAGAATCCACTTGCAAATGCGGGAGACCTGGGTTTGATCCCTGGGTTGGGAAGATTCCCTGGAGGAGGGCATGGCAACCCACTCCAGTATTCTTGCCTGGTGAATCCCCATGGACAGAGGAACCTGGCAGGATACAGTCCATGGGGCCGCAAAGAGTGGGACACGACTGAGCAACTAAGCCTAGCACAACACAGTTGCCCTGGCTGCAAACTCCAGAACAATGTTAAATGGAAGTGGTAAGGACATCTTTGTCTTATTTTTGATCTTAGAGCAAAAACAGTCTTTCACCGTGAAGTATGTTATCTCTGGGTTTTTCATGGATAATTTCTATCAGATTGAAGATTTTCCCTTCTAGTTTGTTGAGTGTTTTTTTTACCATGATAGGGTGTTAGATTTTGTCAGATGTCTTTTCTGAATCTATAGGAGTGATCATGTAGTTTTTGTCCTTTATGCTACTGATATATGGTATATTGCATTAATTGATTATCATATGGTTAACCAGTGTTGCCTTTCTGGGATAAATTCTACCCATTTTAGATGTATAACCCATTTTAGATATCACTGGATTTGGTTTGCTAGTATTTTGAGAATTTTTCTGTCTGTAGATATTGGTCTGTAATTTTTTTTTTTTTTTTTGGGTGTCTTTCAGTGCTTCAAGAACTAGATGATACTGGTCTCATAAAATGAGTTGGGAAGTGATCTTTTCTCTCATATTTTTGGGAAGGAGATTGTGAAGGATTGGTGTTAATTCTTTAAATGTTTGGTGATAGTGAATCCATCTGGTCCTGAACTTTTCATTTTTTAATTTCTGTAAGGTTAATATTAATGCTGCCCCCTCTTTCATTCATGACTTTATTTTAGTAATATGACTCTTACCTCTCTTTTCTTGATCAGTCTAGCTAAAGATTTGTTTATTTTGTTGATCTTTTCAAAGAACAAACTTACAGGTTTTTTTTTCCTCTCTCTTTCTATTTCATTTATTTCCACTTTAGTCTTTATTATTTCTTTCTACTTGGTTTGGGTTTAATTTTATTTTCTTTTTCTAGTTTCTTAAAGTATAAGGATAGATTAAGGGTTTGAGATCTTTTTTAAAACAGACATTGCATTTTAGAACAGTTCACAGGAAAATTGAGAGGAAGGTACAAAAACACCCCATATACTCCCTGCCTCCTCACATGCATGTGTGCTCAGTCACTTCATGTCCCAATTCTTTTGCGACCCTATGGACTATAACCTACCAGGCTTTTCTGTCCATGGGTTTTTAAGCCTCCTGCATTATTAATGTGTTTCACCAGGGTGATAAATTTCTACAACTGATGAACCTATATTGACACATTACCACTACCCAAAGTCCAAAGTTTATATTAGGGTTGATTCTTGGTATTGTACATTCTATGGGTGTGGAGAAATATATAATGATGTGTATCCACTATTATAGTATAATACATAGTATTTTCACTGCACTGAAAATCCACCTATTATTCACCCCATCCTCTTCCCTAAACCATGACAACCACTGATCTTTTCACTGTTTTCATATGCCTTTTTCAGAATGTCATGTAGTTGGAATCATACAGTATGTAGCCTTAGTTTCTGTATTCCTTTTATAGTTAGATAATTCATTTCTTGTGAGCACTGAATAATATCCCAGTATCTGGACATATCACAGCTTATTTTTCTGTTCACCTACTGAAGGACATCTTGTTGCTTCCAGGTTTTGGCAATTACAGATAAAGCTGTAGTACACAGCTATGTGCAGGTTTTTGTGTGGACATATATTTTCAGCTTATTTAGGTAAATAACAGAGTGTAGTTGCTGGATCATATGGGAAGAGTATTTTTAATTTTGTGAGAAACTACCAAATTATCTTTCAGAATAGCTGTACATTTTGCATTCTGACCAGCAATAAGTTCCTGTTTATCTGTATCCTTGTCGGCACTTGTTTTCCGTTTTGGGGATTTTAGCCATTTATATTGTATTGTTTGAATTTGCGGTTCCCTAATGATTAAATGTCTTTTCATATGCTTATTAGCAGTCATATCTTCTTTGATAAGGTGTCATAATTGGTAATGTCTTTTGATCATTTTTTTCCCTATTGTTGAGTTTTAAATGTTCTGTCTTTTGGATAACAATTCTTTATCAGGAATATCTTTTGCAAATATTTTTATCCCAGTCTGTAGTTTGTCTTTTCATTCTCTTGATCTTTCTTGTTTTTTAATATAGTCATTTACATCTATAAATTTCTCTAAGCAACATTTGGATTTCTTCTTTGATCTGTTGATTATTTAGGAGTGTGTGGTTTAATTTTAACATATTTGTAAATTTCCCATATGCCATTCTATTATTGATTCTAATTTTATTCCATTGTGATCAAAGAACATACTTTGATATCTGTTCTTTTAAATGATTAAGGCTTGTTTTATGTTCTAGCAAGCTTTATCCTGGCAAATACTCCATGTACACTTAAGAAGATGTGCATTCTGTTGGTGGTTGTGGTAGAGTGTGGTATAAATATCTAGTTGACTCATAAATTTTTTTTTATATGAATGAAGTTTTATATTCTATATAAATATCATATATTACATATAATTGTATAAAATTATATTTATATACTGTATAAACTAGTTTTAATATTATGATAATTACTTTATTTTTTTTTTCCAAACATATTCCCCTGATCTTTATTTTTTTTTTTCCCCCAGTGGGTTTTGTCATACATTGATATGAATCAGCCATAGAGTTACACGTATTCCCCATCCCGATCCCCCCTCCCACCTCCCTCTCCACCCGATTCCTCTGGGTCTTCCCAGTGCACCAGGCCCGAGCACTTGTCTCATGCATCCCACCTGGGCTGGTGACCTGTTTCACCATAGATAATATACATGCTGTTCTTTGAAATATCCCACCCTCACCTTCTCCCACAGAGTTCAAAAGTCTGTTCTGTATTTCTGTGTCTCTTTTTCTGTTTTGCATATAGGGTTATCGTTACCATCTTTCTAAATTCCATATATATGTGTTAGTATGCTGTAATGTTCTTTATCTTTCTGGCTTACTTCACTCTGTATAATGGGCTCCAGTTTCATCCATCTCATTAGAACTGATTCAAATGAATTCTTTTTAATGGCTGAGTAATATTCCATGGTGTATATGTACCACAGCTTCCTTATCCATTTATCTGCTGATGGGCATCTAGGTTGCTTCCATGTCCTGGCTATTATAAACAGTGCTGTGATGAACATTGGGGTGCACGTGTCTCTTTCAGATCTGGTTTCCTCAGTGTGTATGCCCAGAAGTGGGATTGCTGGGTCATATGGCAGTTCTATTTCCAGTTTTTTAAGAAATCTCCACACTGTTTTCCATAGCAGCTGTACTAGTTTGCATTCCCACCAACAGTGTAAGAGGGTTCCCTTTTCTCCACACCCTCTCCAGCATTTATTGCTTGTAGACTTTTGGATAGCAGCCATCCTGACTGGCGTGTAATGGTACCTCATTGTGGTTTTGATTTGCATTTCTCTGATAATGAGTGATGTTGAGCATCTTTTCATGTGTTTGTTAGCCATCTGCATGTCTTCTTTGGAGAAATGTCTGTTTAGTTCTTTGGCCCATTTTTTGATTGGGTCATTTATTTTTCTGGAATTGAGCTGCAGGAGTTGCTTGTATATTTTTGAGATTAATCCTTTGTCTGTTTCTTCATTTGCTATTATTTTCTCCCAATCTGAGGGCTGTCTTTTCACTTTACTTATAGTTTCCTTTGTTGTGCAAAAGCTTTTAAGTTTCATTAGGTCCCATTTGTTTATTTTTGCTTTTATTTCCAATATTCTGGGAGGTGGGTCATAGAGTGGTTTATGTCGGAGAGTGTTTTGCCTATGTTCTCCTCTAGGAGTTTTATAGTTTCTGGTCTTACGTTTAGATCTTTAATCCATTTTGAGTTTATTTTTGTGTATGGTGTTAGAAAGTGTTCAAGTTTCATTCTTTTACAAGTGGTTGACCAGCTTTCCCAGCACCACTTGTTAAAGAGGTTGTCTTTAAGATAAAGACTCATAAATTTTTGAACTTTTCTGTTTCCTTGTTGATCTTTTACCTATTCATCATTAAAAGTGAGCTATTAAAGTCTAAGCTATTGTTGAATTGTCTGTTTCTCCAGTTATGTCCATTTTTGTTTTATTTTACACTCTATTGTTAGGTGCATAAATGTTCCTAATTTGTTATGTTTTTCTGATGGACTGTCCCTTTCACCATTATAAAATGTCCTTCTTTGTTTCTAGTAACAATTTTTGTCTTAAAGTTGATTTCAACTGATATCAGTGTTGCCGTCTCCACTCTTCTGTGTAAATTCTTAGATTACTTTCAGTTTAATTTTCATTACAGCTTTGTTTTCTATTTCTGTATTTTATTGTTCTCAACTCAGCATTAATTCAAACTTCTGTGTAGAGTTGAGGATAACTAATAATACCCTCAAAAACTGGTTGTCAAATGTTAGGTGGCATGTAAAGCTTAAAAGGAAAAGATATTCTCTAGGGATGATAGGAATGATTTCTGAGAGAAAACTTTCCTAGAGAATCTAGCAAGTAAAATTAATAGTTATTACTATTTTATTTTATAATGTTTTATTTTAATAATATTAACAGTGATATCAGTAGCTATCACTTACTAACAGACTCTGAGTATTTGCCAGGCACTACGTTGATTGTATTAGCTCTCACAGTAGGTATTGTCCTTATTCTACAGCTAAAGGAAACAGACTCAGCGTATTTTTTTAATGGAAGTGCATGGGTTTCTAGCAAGTAAGGAGCCAGGATTTTAAATTGCTGAATTTTATGTTACTTGCAGTCAGTGAGTGAGGTATCAGGCCTTATATGGATAAGTAGTAGTTTCATGTACCATAACAATAGAGAGACTGGGAATTTGCATTAATTTGAGATAATGTTAATAGATTACATTTTTTATATGTAAACAAAGATTTTCTGTGATTTGATGCTATTGGAATCAAAGTACATATTTTCCTTCCAGATAATAGATTTACATGGACCAAGATTCCAAGTAGGGTATTTAATGAAAAGTCTTTTTACCATGTCCACCAACCACAGTGCCACGTAAATTTCCTTCCTTGGCGGCAACCACTGTTATAGGTCTCTGGTGTTCCATTCCAAGGTGCTTCTCTTTTTCTTTCTTATCCTTTCTTCCCCTTGCTTCTCATTTCTCTTTTTCTCGCTCTGTCTGTCTCTTTCCCCATCCCACGCTTTCCTTCTTTTCCCCTTCCTCCCTAAACATACACACACACACACACACCCCCACACAATCTATAAACATTAGGGTAGAGTTAAAGGAACAAAAGGGATAGGGAAATATTCAGTGACTGGCAACTGTGAAAACCATTTACATTCCTAGGTCTGAAGGTATAAGGCAGGGGATCTGTTAACAGAACTTGACAAGAGCTTTGGCTGCTCAATAGGACCTGTGCTCTTAGAGAAAGGCAGGCTGCATACAACCAACATGCCAGGGTAAGGAAATTGCCCTGACACTTTTACCACCCTCTGATTTCCTAGCCATTCCACTCATTGTTTGAACACATGAGAAGGAAGTGGGCAAGGTTACCTGGAGGATGCAGTTTGTTTGGTCAGCTTCCCAGTACACAAAGCAGGGTGGAGAAAGAGGAGGAGTAAACTTGGAGAGGCAAACAGAATATGGAGCACATGATTACATGGAGCACAACAGGTTCTAGACTTAGTATACTACACATCATGTTCTATGCTTGCTTTTTTTTTCTTAGCAATATATGGTAGATATTAGTGTATAAAGAGCTTTTATATTAGTGCATAAAGAGCTTTCTTTCTCTTTGTAGTTGTATAGTATTGTTACATAGATGTATGATTATATAACCAGGCTCCTAACGATGGACATACAGACTTTGTTGTATAATCTTTTACTACTACAAAGAGTGCTGTCATCAACAGCTGTATAAAACAATTTTACATGTGCAAATATTTCTGTAAGATAAATGACTAGAGCAGAATTGCTGTAAGTCAAAGAGTATGTGCAGTTATAACATTAATAGATACCATCAAACTGGCTTTTGTAGAGATTATGTCTATTTAATCTTCCCAACAGTGTATTGGAGGAGTGCCTGCCTTTTCATTGCCTTTGCCAACATGCTGCTGTCAATATACAGAACTAATTATAACTGCTGCCTTAGCATTTATCAAAACTCAGCAGAATGTTCACTCGGGTTATTTTTTTAACGATGAAATTTGTTGAGAAGGAATATATCATAAATACATATGAGGAATGATGACTAATAAACTATCATTCATTTACCTATCCCTCAGGTTTAGAAATAAAATACCCTGGTGATTTCAGCTTTTTATCATTAAGGACTGTTTTGTCTATAAGAATTTTTTTTGTCTTATACATAATATAGATATGATAATATAGTTGCCCCTCGATATCCATAGGAGGTTGGTTCCAGGACCCCTGCAGAAACCAAAATCCATGGATGCTCAAGTCCCTTTTTAAAAAATGGCATAGTATTTACATATAATTGATGTACATTCTACTATATTCTTTAAATCATCTCTAGATTACTCAAAATATCTCATACAAAGTAAATGGTAAGTAAATAGTTGCCATTATGCAGCAAATTAAAGTTTTGATTTGGGGAACTTTCTGGAATTTTTTGCCCCAGATATTTTCCGTGTGCATATGGTTGAATACACAGATGCAGAACCCTTGGATATGGAGGGCCAACTCTAGAATGAAAATATAGTTACACCAGCTTTTTAAAAATTGATTTGTTGTTATTTTAGGACAATTTTTGATTTACAGAAAAGTTGCAAAGATAGTATGGAGAGCTTGCATATATACCATATTAACAGAAGCATTGAATTAGAAGTTTGAATTAATGCTTAGTTGAGAACAGTAAAATACAGAAATAGAAAACAAAGCTGTAATAAAAATTAAACTGAAACCATATACCATAGTTTTCCTCTGTTATTAACACTATGTATTATGGTACATTTGTTATTAGGTTGGTGCAAACGTAATTGTGGTTTAAAACCGTGAACTTTAAATCATTATAACTAGATTCAAACACATCTTTATTAATCAAAATAGGAGCCATTACAATCAACACATTGTTGCCAGTGAGAAACGTTTATTTCTGTAGTGTCCAACCACTGAGCTGGTCGTCACCAGCTGTCATTGTGTAAAATCCATTTTTCATCACACGTCACAACCTAATTGAGAAAAGGCTTGTTGTTGCATAGAATGAGAGAAGATGACGCTTCAAAACAATTTTTTTTTTTTTTAATTTTCGGTCAGCTCATGAGGCACCCACTTACTGAGCGTTTTCACCTTTCCAGTTTGCCTCAAATACCGAATGACTGTAGGATGGTCGACAGTGAGTTCTTTGGCAACTTCTCGTGTGGTTTTAAGAGGCTCGGCTTCGATGATGCTCTCAGTTGGTCACTGTCAACTTCTGATGGCTGGCCACTACACTCTTCATCTTCAAGGCTCTCTTTTTGAACCACCACTGCACTGTACATTCATTAGCAGCTCCTGGGTCAAATGTGTTGATGTTGTGAGTGGTCTCCACTGCTTTACAACCCATTTTGAACTCAAATAAAAAAATCGCTTGAATTTAATTTTTGTCTAACATTATTTCCATAGTCTAAAATAAATATACACAACAAGTAATAAGTCATTAGCAAGAAAAACAAAGCGAGATATGCACATTAAAATGATGTATAATATAACCACATTTATGTAAGAATGTATTCTAATATCAAATGGCAAAGTTCAACAGTGCAAAACTGCAATGACTTTTGCACCAACCTAATATAATTAATGCACCAATACTGCTATTATTATTAACTGAAGCCCATACTTTATTCAGGTTTTCTTAATTTTTCCCTAATGTCTGTATTCTGTTCCAGGATCCTTTTCAGGATATTATATTACATTTAATCTTGTCTCCTTAATGCTCCTCTTGACTGTAACAGTTTCTCAGACTTTCCTTGTTTTTGGTGACCTTAATAGTTTTGAGGACTACTGATTAGATGTTTCATATAACATCTCAGTCAGGATCTATCTCATGTTTTTTTCCATCATCTACTGGGGTTACAAGTTTTAGGGTACAAGACCACAGAGATGAAGTACCATTTTGATCATGTTACTGGCACACACTATCAGTGTTACCTCTCACCTGTGATACTGACCTTGATCATCTCAGTAAGGTTGTGTTTGTCAGGTTTATTCACTGAAAAGTTACTCTTTCTGCCCCCTCCTCATACCAGCTTTTTTTTGTTTTAATGTTGCATATGCTTATCTTTTCTCATCCTTTTATTTTCAACTCTTCTGAATTCTTTTTTACACTTACTGTGATACTCATATACTTGGATTTTTACTGCCAAATTTAATGTGTTCTATTTCTCCTTTTTTCTCTTTTCCCCTTTAGTTGATCATCATCTGGATTGAAATGGTTTTTCCTCTCATACTAAATTTTCCCCTGTACTTGTTACTAAGTTTTATGTCTTACTTTCCTTTTAAGTGACTATCTTTGACAAGTCTTAGCTTTGTCTCTTCAAATATTGCTTCTCCCCCATTCTCTCTGTTCTCATATTCTAGAACTCTGATGAGAGTTATGTTAGACATTTTATTTTTCATGTCTCTTCTGTGTTTTTCATGTTTTGGTCTCTGCTGTAGCATTATAATTTCTTCGTTAACAGTTACCCTTTTCTCAGATTCTTTCTTGAGCAGTGTCTGATCTGCGGGGGGAGGTGGGGTTCCCACTATAAGTTCTAATTGTTTCTTAAATGTGCCTGATCTTTTAGTCTCTCGCTTCTTTTTCATTTAGAATTATTTGTTTTTGTTTTTTTTTTAATGATCAGATTGATAGTTTCATTATTTAGCCTTTGGTAGCCTGATTTGTTTTCTTCTGGCTCTTGCCCATGATGCTTTATTTCTCTTAAGTGGGAACTGTATTTATATTTGTAGGCTATGCATATCCTAAAGGTGAAGGAACTCTAGACTGATTTGCATTTGCTGTTGGTAGGTGCCAAGGGATGTTGCTCATATGGGATCATTTTAATATGAGTTTGGGTTTTCTCCCATAGCACAGACAGATTTCTAACCTGAAATCAGCATGCTAATTGACTATGTTTACAAATTCTTAGAAGAAACTCTCCTCCTCATTGTACTTTCCATCATATGAAAATAAGACAAATTTCTTTGTTGGCTCATTTTATTGTCCTGTGGATTTTTTTTCTAGCTTATTACCCTTTCATCCAGGGTTTATATAACCCTTTTGAGGGTTTGAGGGTAAACTCTGGCTTTGTATGGACCCAAGACCTAGTGTGACTTGTAAAACTGAGTATTTTACCTTCCTTGTAATTTTTTCATTGAATAAAAAGATCATCTGTCATCAAGAATTTCCCATTTGGGGGTTTTGTTATTACCCATACCAAGAATATGTCAGAAATATATTGCTTTATTCCTTGCATTTCTTATATACTGGTTAGATCTCTTTGATGGGGTTGCTGTGATTTTTTTTTTTCAAGAATATTTCATAGATGTTTCTGTGTACTTCTTTTACATCACAACATGAGGTACATATGTTTAGTTGTATTTCAAAGAGGAAACATTATAACTGACACTTCCAAAATACAAAGGATCTTAACACATTACTGACGGGGGGGGGATTTTTACAGAACCTAATGCCTGTGGCCAACAGTTTGTTATGTAAGTAAATATAGAAAAGTCTCTGGTCAATAATGTGTTAAGAAAGTACTGTGAGCAGCTGTATGCCAACAAATTGGATAAACTAAAAGTAAAGATAAATTCCTAGAACCATAAAACCTACAAAAAATGAATCATGAAAAATAAAAAATGTTAACAGACCAATAAAAAGGAAGGAGATCATAAAGCTCCCAACAAAGAAAAGACCAGGACTAGATGGTTTCACTGGTGAATTCTGCCAAGCATGTAAAGAAGAATTAGTACCAATCCTTCTCAAACTCTTTAAAATTAAAGAGGAGGGATTCCCAAACTCATTTTATGAAGCCAACATTACCCTGATACCAAAGCCAGATACAGACACTATAAGAAAACTGCAAGCCAATATCCTTGATGAATACAGATGTAAAAATTCACAACAAAATATTAACAAACCAAATTCAACAGCATATTGAAGGATTGAACACCATGATCAAGTGGGATTTATCCCTGAGGTGTAAGGATGTTTCAGTATCTGCATATCAATCAGTGTGGTATACCACATTAATAGAATGAAAGATAAAATCTTAGTATCTCAATGGATGCAGAAAAGTATTTGACAGAATCCAACATCCTTTCATGATAAAAACTCCCAACAAATTGGGAATAGAAGGATATACCTCAACATAATAAAAGCTGTATATGACAAACCCACAGCTAATATCATACGCAGCATACCCACTAAGATCAAGAGCAAGACAGGAATGTCTGTTTTCACCACTCCTATTTAACGTAATACTAGAAGTCCTACCCAGAACAGTTAGTCAAGAAAAAGAAAGACATCTGAATTGAAAAGAAAGAAGTAAGCCCACTTGCTGCAACTACTGAAGCCCGTGCGCCACAAGAGAAGCCACTGCAATGAGAAGCCTGTGCACTGCAACTAGAGAGTAGCCTGCACTTGCCGCAGCGAGAGAAGAGCCCACACCGCAATGAATACCCAGCACAGCCAAAGATAATTTAAAAATTTTTTTAAATCTCCATTTCAAAAAATAAAGAAGACACAGATGAGTGGAAAGCTATCTCTTGTTCATGGATTGGAACAATTAATACTGTTAAAATGTCCATACTATCCAAAACCATCTCGCTTGTCAATGTAATCCCTACAGGTTCAGTGGCATTTTTCACAGAAGTAGAAAAATTAATCCTAAAACTGTATGGAAATACAAAAGATCCTAAATAGCCAAAGCAGTCCTTGAGAAAGAACAGAGGAGGTGGCATTATATTTACTGATTTAAACTTTATTACAAAGCTATTGTTAAGCAACATGGTAACTCAAAATGGATTAGAGATTCAATTTCTTTTTTTTTTTTTTGTCTTCACTGGCTCTTCACTGCAGCATGTGGGCTTATTTGCTCCATGGCATATAGGATCTTAGTTCCCCAACCACGGATCAAACCCATGTCCCTCGCATTGGAAGATGGATTGATTCTTAACCTCTGGACCACCAGGGGAGTCCCTAGAGATTTAAATTTAAGACCAGAAAGTGTGAAAGTTTGAGAATAAAACATCAGAAAGTTTCCTTGACATTGGTCTTGGCAATTATTTTTTTGACTAACTGGACATCCATTATAATTATATCCATTATAATTATTTTGGGGATTTTTTTCTTCATAAGCAACAGAAACAAAAATAAATTGGACTATATCAAACTAACAAATTTCTCCACAGCAAAAAGAAACAGCAAAATAAAAAGATAATCCCTGGAATGAGAAAATATTTGTAAATCATCCTAAAGCATCTATCTGATAGGGGATTACTATCCAAAATATATAAGAAATTCATAGAACTCAATGTATGTACGTGTGCATGGTTAGTCATGTCTGACTCTTTGCAACCCTTTGGACTGTAATCCACCAGGTTCCTCTGTCCATGGGGTTTTTCAGGCAAGAATACTGGATTGGATTGCCACTTCCTCCTCCAGGGGATATTCCCGACCCAGGGATCAAACCCGCATCTCTTACTTTACAGTCAGATTCTTTACCCTCTAAGCCATCAAGGAAGCCCCCATACAACTCAACATCCAAAAACAAAACCCACACACAATCTGATTTAAAAATGGATGAAGATCTTGAAAATTTTCCGTGTAAGACATACAAATGGTCAACTGATGCATGAAAGATACTCAGCATCACTAATCATCAGGGAAATGAAAATCAAAACCACAGTGAGATGTTGCTTTATGCCTGTGAGAATGACTATTAACAAAAAGACAACAAATGTTAACAAGGTTGTGGAGAATAGGATAGTGTGTGCACTTTTAGTGGGAATATAAATTGGTACAGCCACTATGGAAAACTATGGAGATTCCAAAAAAAATAAATTCTTTTAACTATCATGTGATCCAGCAATCCCACTTTTGAGTAGGTATCTGAAGGAATGAAATCACTGTCTGGAAGAGATAATCTACACCGCCACGTTCACTGCAGCATTCTTCACAATAGCCAAGATACGGAAGCAGCCTAGAGGTCCATCAACAGATGATGAAGAAAACGTGTGTGTATATACAGTAGAATATTCAGCCATTTAAAAAAAAAAAAAAAGGAAATGCTGCTTTTTCAACAACATGGCTGGATCTTAAGGTCATTGTGTTAAGCAAAATAAGTCAGAGAAAGAAAATACTATATGTTCTCACTTATATGTGGACTCTAAAATACCCAGATTCAAATAGTAGAATCGTTGGGACTGGTGGTTGGGAAATAATGGGGGATATGGTCAAGGGGTACAAACTTCCATTTAAAAGCTGAATCAGTTCTAAGGATCAATGTATGGTATGGTGACATAATTAACCTTGTATTATATAAATGAAGGTTAAGAGAGTAGATCATAAGTGTTATCACCACAAAAATGTTAATTGTGCAAGAGGATTGAGGTTTTAACTAACCTTATTGTAATCATTTCTCAATATATATTATCAAACTATTGCATTCTAAACCTTCAACTTGTATATGTTGTTTCAGTGATATCTCAGTAAAGCTGGAAAAAATGTGTAGTTGTCTTTTTTTTTTTTATGATAAGACTGATCAGTGGACACAGGTGTTACCATCTGATCCATCCAGTAGTGTTCCCTGTCAGCTTCCACCTACTGGTTTTAGCATTGACTGATTATTTTTTCATTCACTAACTCCAGATCTATTATTTCATTAGATGGTACAGAAGAATGATATTGTACTTCTCCTTTTTTGTGTGTTTGTTAGCTTAGAATACTTACTAAGATGAACTGAGAAAGGATTGCTAAGTCAAAGTGTGAATTGCACATATACTTTTGCTGGCTATTACCAAATTCCCCTCCATAAGTACTATAACATTTTACATGTACCAGTGATGGATGAGTCTAGCTGTACCCCTATAGCTTTGCCAATAGATTGGCTAACGTTTTAGTTTGTCAGTATAATCTATTAGATAAGAAAGGTTTTTATTTTACAGTTTTAATTTACATTTCTGTATGAATGAAGTGGCTAAACCATTGGAAAACAAAAAAGAATGCTGGGTATTCTTTTTTGAATAGAAGCAGGGTACTAAATATACATTATGAAGCAGGGTACTGAATATACATTAAATACATTTTCCCCAAATTTAAAGAAGTTTTTCATGGCTTCAATTTAATGAGAATTTTACATTTTTAATGTTTGCTAAGCTATCAGTTACTCTCTAAGAATAGTCTATACTGTTTCCTCTAACCACACAGCCCCCTATTAGTAAATTCAGCCATTTACACCTGACTGCTCTCATAAAATATACTGTTGTCTTATTTCATTACTTGAAAACCAGTTTAGACTTAATAATTCAAGTACTTTCTTCATAGAAATAGTTTCTAGTAATATTTACACTTGGCCATTAGAGAAGTGTTTATTTTTACTTTGCTTTATATCTAAACTCCTATGGATGATCACAATAACAGAATTTAAAAACCAAAATCCTATTCCATAATGATTCAGTCTTTGAGTACCTTCTGATGTTAAAGTTTGTAGTTAGCTATCTCATTACATCTTCTTTGGCCCTCATTCATATACCCTCTTATGAAGCAGATGACTGGTATACCTTCAGAGTAAGCATTTCTTGTATTTATTGCTGGATCACTTTTAGTCTTGTTCCCTAAAATTTAAATATAAATTTGTTTTAATAAGTATCTTCCAACAGGGTAAACCTTTTTGGGTGTACACCATGTGTAAATACAGGTAGCTGAATTATAGGTCCAAAACACAATTACAGAATCTTAAAATTTTTTTGACGTAATTACTAATTATAGTCTAGTGTCTTCTCTCTCTCCATTGCCAGATTTCTTGGCTCCATGAATTTCCCTCTTCCTCCTTGTCCTAGACCTTTAGGCAGAAAAGATCTATCCTTTATTTCTTACCTAAGATTTTCCTGAAACAGTCTGTTTTTATTCCAGAACCTTATTCCATAAATTTTTCCTCAAACATCTGTCTTGGATTATACCTCTATTCCAGAGTTCTGTTATACTTAGTATGCCATTTTTGAAAGAACTAATGCTTGACATTATTACAGTGTAACATTATATCCTGTATTGAGTTTTATATGCATTAATTTTTCACAAAAACTCAAGTAGATATTATTTTCATTATCATTACATATGTAGAAATTGAGGTCCAGAGATAGCATTTTGTCAAAATTCACACCGTAGACCCTACTGAATCCTCACCCACCTTGTTGTTTTGCCTCCTGAGGAGCCTACTGTGAGTTTCTCATATAAAGGGGAAAAGAAAATGAAACAGTAATGTCAGGTTGACTTTCCTTGGGGTATGGTTACCTGAATTTTATGATAACCTTTTGTTATTCTCTAGAAAGTAGTTTTTCTAATTAATAAAACTATATTCCGATCATGGAAAATTTTTTAAATATATGTTTGAAGAAGACAAAAATATATAACAAAAAGAAAAAATAACCGTTCCTTGGTATATATGTAGTGTGTGCATAATTAATATTGCTATCTGTTTTTATGTATTAATGATAATTGGTAGTGGTCCTTTTATCATGACTTAACTTTTTCAGCTTTTAAGTTTGAAATTCAAAGAATAATCCTTCAGGCATGGTTTCTCCTAAAAGCAGACAAAACATTTTTTCTCTAATAAGGTTTAATATTTCTTTATCATTTTTAACTCAACTCTCTTTTATATTAAGCTGCCTTAGATTGATGCTTTCTCTGTTTTTATACTTACTTTGGATACAACATCTCGTGGATTCTATTCTGGCTTATTTTGACTTTAAATGTTCTTAGTTTTCCTAAAACATCATATTCATTTTAGCATGTCTCTCACCAGGAACTTCCTACCTATTGTGTCGTGTTTTCAAAGATCTGTCCAACTTTCTATCAATTAACTCTTAATAGCCTACTAGCTTTTTAAAAAATATATAAACCCTTTGAATAAAATCTTTTATCTCTGGTTAAAAGGTCTTTTAACATAGACCTTTCAGATCAAAGACTTCAAGGTCAAGATTCACTTCTGTTGATTAGTAAATACATACAATAATATTAAAACTCTTTGTATCCTTACCCTCTCTATAATCTTAAAATTTTGTTAACATGTATCTGTATAGTTTGTATGATACTGTCTTAAATTGGTCAGTTTTTTATAAAATTTTCCAGTTGTTTAATGTGTATTTATTGTTTGTCCCTAACTAGACTGTAGCTCCTTGGAGGCAGAGGCTAGTGTATTAAATTTTGTTTACATTTTAATGCATAGTAAAATTCTATGTGTACAATAGGTGCTTAATAAGTACTTAGTAGTTGACTTTATAGCCTTCATATATTCTATGGGCTATTCTATTCTAATGAGGAAAAATTTAAGCTTTCCCTTGGCACAAACTATGTACTCTAAACTACTTTGATGGTCTTTAGTTACTTTTCTTGGTCATACCCTATATATATTCACACACACACACACTGAGACATGGTACTCATCTCCTTTGACTCTGAATCTTTTATTCAGTGTTGCTTATTTTGAGGGATTTGGGGTCAATTATTACTAGTTTGCTTCAATAAATAATTGTCCAAAACATATCCTTCTGTTTACCTAATGACTAGCTTCTTGTTATTAGGCAAAGTAACTTAAAGCCTGAGTTTGCAGAATGTTTGTTTTTACATTAAAAAAATAGTAACACCTCAGCCTACAAGCAGAGCAGTTAAAGATGAAACTTACATAAGCTTGTCTGAGGCTCTTAGACCTAGCCTCTGGCGTGTTAGTGTTGGAAACAGAGATGAACACTAGAGAAAGAGTTAAAGCTCTTTACTATCCCATCAAAATTCCCACGTATTTTTAACTCTTAGTTGAATTGGTGGTAGTGATATTAAGTTGTGTGTTAACAATGGATAGAGTCAAATACTTGCCACAGAGTGCTGCAGCTAGCTCCTATGCCATTACATTCTAATTAATGCCCTGTAGAACAGGCCAGAGTGCCCTGATATCCTGCCAGGTACCATGTGCTGAAGATAGCTGTAGCTTAGAGAGTCCCTGAGAGTGGTACCAGTCGTCAGTAAAGAGCATTTTTTAAGCACCTATCTGTACATGGTTCTATCCTAGGCACTGTACAAAACGAGTTAAACAGACATGGCCCCTGCCCCCTGGGAGTTTTCAGTCTAAGATGATGCTGACATGGACAGACATAAAGGCTACTGAGACAACTGAACAAACATTGAACAAGAACATAAAGTACTAACATTATGCACAAGCAAAGGGGTAAGTGCATTTTGTGGGATAGTGTGTAAAGGAAGCTTCATGAAACATGAACAGGGTGGGGTAGAGCAATTAGTCCGCTCTATCAGGTTAGGTTAGTTTTCATTGGGAAGTTGGATTTTCATACAGATTTAACCAAAGTAGGGGCAGTACATTCCAGAAAGAGTGTGCAAGGAAAGAAGTTTAGAACTATATTGTTAAGACTCTTGCTGTGCAAGGAAAGAAGTTTAGAACTATATTGTTAAGACTCTTGATAGCCTCCAAAATCTGCAGTTCTGGACAATTCTGAACCTGAAAGTGGGGTTGATATTTTGGCTTAGCAGGTTGGCATTTGAGTTGGATCTAGATCAAAGCTAATTCTCTGCAGTCTCTCTTATAAATTTGGCTACTTAATAGAAACCTTGGAGTTCATGGAAGCTGTTGCCTTCTCAGGAGCTTATAAAAGTTTACCTTGTGAAGCATTAAATTATGTTTTGTGTTAGGAACTTTAGCACTCTGGCAGCATTTAGAAATTATTTTTCAAGAATTGGTCAGAGGTGTTTTTGAGGATACCTTTCTTCCCCAAGAAAGGGCCTGGGAATTCTGGGTGTGACTGTAAACAGTGCCAGGAGATTTTGAACACTAAGTATTATCTGTCCTTCAGTCATTAATTCATAAATTTTAATACCATGCATACATAGACTTGAATTTAAATCACAACACAACAATTACGATATATCTACTTCTGCAGTGTCTGCCAGATAAAACTGATTATTTCTTTTCAATAGACATGGACTTAGGAGTTTTCCCAATAGTTCTCAGCTCACTCATGTCACTCAAATCTGAAATGTGAAAATCTGAACTTACCCAAAATATTAGGTATAGTTATTTTCTTTACAGGAGCTTTATAGCTTTATTGTACAAAAGAATTCACAATAGATTTTCTTTTAATTCCATGTTTCCCTAGCGACCTTTTATTCAACAATTAAATTGTTGAATTTTCAAAACTTGTATTTATACATAGCTTCTCCAATTGCCATTCATTGTGTAAATACAGTACTGTTGGAAACATAAGTGATGAAGCCAACTGAGTATTAAAAATTCATTAATGCCTTCTTAAAATACTAAAACTTTTTTATGCTCTTAAATATTTAACTTGTGATTTACATTCAGTCATACTTCCTCCTCTCCATTAGAATTGAGGTTTTCAAGAGCAAGAGTCTTGGCTTTCCTCATTTCCTGCAACTGTTTGCACTGTAATATTAACAATGAGAAGAATCTAGTGACTGTTACACTTTTCCTTATATGACCTCAAGTCATGGGATAGTAACACATGATAAGCTTCCTAATAAGAAAAGTATTATTGAGGGACTACATCCAGAGGATTTTGGTGATTATTCTTATTCATCAAGTAAGATATTCCTAGATAATCTTTAGCTGTCAGAAAGACATACCTGGCAGTTTATATTTCTGTGGTAATGTTTACCACTAGGCGTTTATTCTCCTTTAAAATACTAAACTAATCTTGGACTAGTCTGTCTGGAAGAGACTTGAGAGGTTTAGGCAAAAAAAACTTAAAAGACAAAAGCCTAGACAGAGTTTTGTCAGAAAAACTGGAAATAGGAATTATAAAATGCAGGTCTTCATTTAATCGAGCACATCTGTTGCATATGACACAAGGGATGAGTAAAAAATTTCCAGAAGGAAGTATGAGGATTTGTTTGTTTGTTCAGTTTGTACAGAAAGAATTCATATCCAGTGATTCAGAAGAAAATTGAAAATCGAGCTTATTGTGTTGAAACCTTCTGAGATATTTAAAGGAAAGAATTCAGACATCTCTATATTGTCTGTGTTCATAGCAGATAAAATTGGTAGTGATGGATTACTTTTTAGGAACTATGTTTTCATCTAAATGACCTATTACTTTGCTCCATCAGTAGATCTTTCCAAGCACCCTTTTTGAAAAGATAGGGGATGGGAGGAGGTCAGTTGGAAGCAGGTGAAATACCTTCTCTTCTAATAGATTCTGATTCTGACTGTGTAGAAAATAATCTCATAATTTGGGCTTCATACAAAATAATGAAAAAGGAAGACCTAGGGATTTTCGTTTCATAGTTTAAGTACCTCAGTAGAAAGTTAAGCAAATTTTTGAGAATCATAGGAATTTGGGATTCATCAATAAGCAAAATAAAAAGGTTACTTTCACTTTGGATCTTGTGTTCTAGTTCAGGAGCCAGAACACTTTTTCTGTTAAAAAAAACAGTAAATACAACTGACCCTTGAACAGTGTAGGGAGGGGGAGGGGTTGCCAACCCTCTGTGTGGTCGAAAGTCCACATATAAACTTATAGTCCTCCATCCACAGCTCCTCCATATCCCTCCGAATCCACGGAGTCAACCAATAGAGCCTTATATAGAACTATAGTATTTGCTGTTGAAAAGAATCCCAGTATCAGTGGATCCATGCAATTCAAACTTGTGTTGTTTAAGAGTCAACTAGCTGTATTGTAGCCTTTGCATGTCACCATGTTGCTATAAAACATTTACAAAAACAGCAAGGTGGATTCAGCCCATGGGCCATTGTTTCTCAACCCCTATTCTAGTAGGTAGAAACAATAAGGAAATTAGAGTATGTTAGGTGATGCTTTGGGAAAAAGAAAAATATAGCTGAGTAATCAAATATGGAGTATGATGAAGTAGAAGTTGACAGGATGGGCCTCACTGAGGTCAAGAAAAAGAGCAACCAGGAAAGGAGACTGAAAAGTTAGTGACTGGTGAGATAGAAAGAAAACCAAGAGATGGTGAAGTCCTGGAGATGCCATGAAGAACCATATATTGGGGAAAAGGGGACATCTGTTGGATGTTGGTGGTAGGCCAAATAAGAGGAAGGCTGAGATTGGACCACTGGATTTAGCTGTTTGTAGCTTGTTAGTGACCTTGAGGAGCAGTTTTGATGGAGTGAGTTCAAGAGAGGATTGAAGGAGAGAAAATGGAAACTGAAGTCTTTGGAGTAACTTTGTTGTAAAGGGAGCAAATAAATGGAGCAGTGGGAAGAAAGGATCAAGAAAAGAGGTGTGTGTTTGTTTTTTAAGTAAAAGAAATAATGACATGTTTGATGACAATAATCCAATAAAGGATAGGGGAGAAATGCTGTAGGCGGGGAGGAGTGAATTTCTGGAGCCATGTCTTTGAGTTGAAGAGTGAAGGGACTGACTTCAGATAGGATAGTTGTGATGTTGGTAGGTGGAAATGTGCTGTAAAGAGTCTGTAGTTCTCTTGTGGCTTCAATTTTCTGACTAAAGAATTAACAGTAGAGAATTTGAAAGCTGGTTTTGAGGTTTTATGTATACCCATTGGCTTTAACTTTTGGTACTAGCATTTCAGGGATCTTTGAAGACTCACTAAAATTTTTTTTTATTGTGCCTTCTGAGGGAGTTACAAACTTAACCCAGCAAATTTGTGTTTTAAGGGTTAAACCCTACATTATGAGATTGATTAATGATACATGTAATGTATCACACAATGCCTGCTGTCGTGTAGAATGTAGAGTCAGTATGCACTGCACTAGGCTTACCTTTTCTCTTTGGTCCCAAAAGATAACCTGTCATGATTTTAAATGTTATGTAAGTTAGACTTTGACAATAGTAAGTTTATGTGCTGAATTTAAATCATAGGTCCCTTTGACATCTCTCCTAGTGCCCTTTCTTCTTCACAGTATGGTCTCTCTCACAGTGATTAGTGATATTACTGGCTCCAGAAATCAGGAACTATGAATTAGAGCTCCGTAGATGGATACTTGTTCTTGTAGTGATTTTATCATGATATTGCTATGTGAATTTCTTTGTATACTGAAAAATATATTGGCTTTGTGTACAGCATCCTCCTATAGATTGCAAGCTCTCAGGGGTAGATACAGCTCTTAAACATTTCTGAGGAAATGTCCTAAGTACATTGTACATAGAGAGCATTCAACAAATATGATGATTACTAAGTGAAGACTTTTATGATCCCTTAGTTAAACTTATATATTCAGCTCATTAGGCCTTGCTCTAAATCTGTTCTGAGGCTTTTCTGCTATTCTAGGAGATTCTAGAGCTAAATTATATCAGGCTTAATGGCAGTTATTAGACTTCCTTCAGGTAGTTATTCCAGATAACTACCAGAGGAGGTAGTAACCAAAGTTGACTTTGTAAATACATAATAATAGAGGTATAATTGGCACATTCAGCTGTTAGAATGCCACAAAAACTGGCATGATCATTAAAAATTGTTTGTTAGAGAATAACACTCAACTAAATGGGATATCAAAGTAAGATAGACTTGTGTAACTACAGGAAAATGGCCTTGGTTACCTTCACACACTATCAAGGAAGTAGTAAGTGAAGTCAAAAAAGTGACACTCTTACCAAGTGCTATATAGATTCTAACTGTGGCCAGGAACTGTTTATGGAGAGCAGGTTGAAATGCTATGTCATTCTGTAGTCTTCAATGTCATTAAGAGAAACAAGAGAACTAGTTTCCTTTATAAAAAGCAGCTGTGTTTGAGGCGTTAATCTTAGGTTTACTATTAAAGATAAAAATTTGAAGAGGCTATTTCCTAGGGTTTAGGAAGTGAAACTTAGCTATTCATGCAAATGACTGAGAAATTCTAAATCTATTAAATATAGGTTCCCATTACATTTATAACATTTATAACTGTTATAATAAAAGTTATTTCTAAAGCATCAGTGCATTCAACTTCATAAAAATATGTTGTGTCTGTGGATACTGAACAGATCTTTTTTAAACTGTCTTATGTTGAAACTTTGTTTTCTTTATATTATAGGTCCAGTTGTTTACGTCTTGGATCTTGCAGATAGACTGATCTCAAAAGCCTGTCCATTTGCTGCAGCAGGAATAATGGTTGGCTCCATCTATTGGACGGCTGTGACTTACGGAGCAGTGACAGTGATGCAGGTTCACTTTTATTCTATCAGATGCTGTTACTTTTGATATGAAGATCTATTAAAAAATCGATTTTTGTTAGGAGTTTTAAAAATTATTACTTTGACCAAGTAATAACTTTGCCATGGCTTAAAAATAAGAAAATATATAAAAAAGCTCTCTAGGGGAAAGTCTTCTTACTCCCGTCCTTCACTTGCCCAGGTTCCCCTCTCCCCAGGTAGCCACTGCCTAACCCAAACCTTCTTCCAGACTTTATGTGTGCACACGTAAGAAAAAATATGTTCTCCCACACACACTGTTCTTTTCCCCCAAAAGGAAACATTAGAGCTGAATCCCTCTTTTTCCAAAAACAGTGAATTTTACAGACCTTTTCACAAAGTATAGAGAAATCTGTATAGCATTGTTTGTATAGAATTTCAACCATTCAACAGTCTCTTATTGATGAGTCACTTAGTTACTTCTAGTTTTTTGCTATTACAAAACAGTGCTACATCATTGTTGATAGAAATTAGAGATTTAAATTTCAAGATTTATTTAGTCCCAAGCCCTTGACTCTTCTCTTTATACCTTTTCCTTAAAGATTTCTACCTGTCTTAACCATGAGTTTTGTGTTCAGATTATGTCTTTCATCTTAATATTTTCGTAAAATCAATCCTATAACAGCAGCATGGCCTTTCTCCTTAAATGACTTCTTGTGACTTCACACTCAGTATTATTGAAATCAGACTTGTCTTTTCCTCAGTTTGAAGCCTGAATTTATCCCCTGTTATAATTTCTGTGTTTCTTTGATTCCTACAGTTATTTTCCCATCTACTCAATAAATAGCCTACATTCTTAGGATTACCTTTATTTTTAACTCTTTCTGTTTCATAGCCCTATATTCAGTCCACTGACCAAGTCCAAGCAATTTCCATTTTGATATGTCTTAACATCTATGGCTTTCTTTCCACTGTCTTTAATGCCTGACTTACTGTCATTCCCCCACCCCACCCCCATCATACCTGGATGGCTAAGGGAGCCTCTTGATTGTTTTAACTACATTCTCTTTGTCAATCCAACCAATCTGCCTCTAGTGTAGAACCACCACAGAATTGACTGCTCTTAATTATGTTATGTTTAATTATCCTTAATGCTAAGAAGACCTTTTAGTTCATCACTGTTCCATCCTACTGTTTAAAAGTAGGGTTTTATATAGGAGGTGCTTTAAAGGATCAGACCTTAATTAAAACTCTTAGTTTTTCAGCTTTGATGAACTGCAGGCCTAGCTGACTATGGAGACTAGCCTACAGTTTCTCTAAACCTACAATTCCATAGGTTTGATTTTATATATGGATAAGAAATTCTTAGCAAAGGCATTCTATCATTCCTGAATCTAACCTCAAAATTTAAGTCTTAAAAATAATCTCTTTTTCCATCTTAGGGCATAAAACCAGAATGTACATGATTCTACACAAGGTTTGCTGGTTTCCTTTTGACCAAAGTTAAATCAGCCCCATTGCTTAATTCAGCTTTCATTTATTCCCTTGACTCTGACCTGTGGTAGCAAGTAGTATGACACTGCAGATGTTATACTATCCTAGTTCCTTAACATTTATATTTGTACACTTGTTTGATCTGATTGTCTGTCACCTCCAAAAGATGTCTCTTTAGTTCACCTTTTATTTCCCAGCACCAAGTTCTATGAATAATCAATATTCAGTTGAATGAATGCATGCGAGTATGCATGTAATGGTCAGCCTCAACTTAATGCACAAAGCATGCCTCTTGAGCACACATGGGAAAATGGACTTTTGCTCACTATTTGCCCTATTTTCTTTTTTATTTCCCCATCCTTAGACACCTGTTTAGAAGATTTTAATGATACTCATGAGTAATAAATTTTCCTTTACTATATATAGTCCATACCTGAATACACACTCTGCTTTATATTTTTAAAACCTAAATTCTAAAAAGAAGGCATAACCCAACAAAGAATTTTTCAGTTTTCTGAATTTATTTGCTAACACTCAAGAAGTATTTTAAGTCACATTTAGTTATAAAGTGATCATAATGTTGAAAATAATGATATAAAAAATGGTGTCGTGGAGCAAGCATTATAGGTAAGGACAGTGTGGGCTAATCCACTTTTGCCCTCAATGTGTGGGATATGTGTTTATTAAATATTATGAACCAGACTAATTCACTTTAGGGCAGCTGTACCTGGAGACACAGAAGAATGTTAGATATTGACACCATGGGTTTTGACCATGTGGAAGAGGCTGGTCCGTACTCTTCAGTGTTACATCTTGGTTAGATAAATCAGTCATGTACAGAAATCTGGGCTGTATCCTTAGTTGAAGCTTTAATAATGTCCACTTTGGTACGCTCCCATAGTTTCATAAACTGCTTCTACCTGAATCAAGTCTGTTGGCTAGAATTTTAATTTGCCCTGATCACTGTCAGCTTCCTTATTTCACATCTTGAAGTCCACCTTAAAAAAAATAATCTGCTATAATAGCTGACATAAAGGACAGCTCATTTGAAAAAAAAAAAAAAGATCCCATTTACTTTTTCATGAGTTTGTTTTCCCAAGTAAATGTTGTCTGTAGGGCTTTTAGTCTTCCCTACCTTCTTTCTTCCCTTCTCTCCTTGCGTTTCCTTCCTTTTCCCTCATCCTTCTCAGAGATATAGACAGATAAAGATACAGATTATCTGTATCAACAGTTCTTTTCTTCACGTTGTAATCCTCAAGTGTATACAGAAAAACTATATAGAATCCTTCATAATACTATCCTCATATCAACCTATGATATCCGGATGGCCTCAAACCCTGAAGTTCTGACATAGTCTCCCCTGTCATAACTGCCAAGAATAATCCCTTAGAGAAATATATTTAATTTGTGAGCAGTTGAGACTTTTGGCTAGAGAAAGGTCATTTGAGACCTGTGAAAGAGACTCCAGGGACATATTCTAGTTAAAAGTAAGACACTCACCAACAGAATGGCCATGTTGAGAGACATGTAAAGCCAAGATTGATGAGCAAGTAAAAAGAATTCTACCAGGAGGGGAGGTGTGGAGATTCACAGATGAGAATTAATCATGTCCTTTTTGCCTTCTCAGATCTTAAACAATTGAGAAATAACCCCAAGACCCAGATGAGAGGAAAAGGATTGTTTAAGCTTTACAACCCCATAGAAAGGCACCTTTGGGTTCCTGGATTAGAAAAACTGCCTGGAACCTATAGCCAAAACTGGACCTTCTATTGCATTCCCTCAAATCTAGACCTTGGAATTGCATTTTTGAGTTTGGTCTGTAGAGCCAGCATTTGGCCAGCCAGAGAAATTACACTCGCTCCCACTGAACAGGGAGAAAGCCAAAGAGAAATGAGGTTTCAGGCCATCTACTGAAGATCGGTCCCACCCCTTGGCTGGCTGTGCTTACCTCCTGGTAGGAAGAGCAGGAAAACAAATGCTCTTGGGAAGATACATGAGAACCTAAAATTACAACCCAAGCTAACCAAATTAAATAAGAGGAACATAAGCAAGAAGCAGAAATCCCCTTCGCTCCATTGAAATGTAATCAATGTGGGTTTTAAAGCTTTTATGCCAATTTAATATGAAACAGCTTTGGCTTATTTTTTAAACTTTTTGTTTCTAAATTTAGTAGTTTAAAACTACTCAAGCAGTAGTGCAATTCAAGCATGCACTCAAGCATACACCCCTTCATTAGACAAGGCAATGATTGAAGCAAATGCTGTCTGTTTCACAGGTTGTAGGTCATAAAGAAGGTCTGGATGTTATGGAGAGAGCTGATCCTTTATTCCTTTTAATTGGACTTCCTACTATTCCTGTCATGCTGATATTAGGCAAGATGATTCGCTGGGAGGACTATGTGCTTAGACTCTGGCGCAAATACTCAAATAAACTACAAATTTTGAACAGTATATTCCCAGGTAAGGCCCTAAATTATGGTGGTAATGAACATACCAAATTAATCTTGTGGATGAATCCTACCATGCAAAGATATTTTAGCTTTAGATTTATTAGCACTAATACCCTCCATCTTTTTCTCTAGGGATTGGTTGTCCTGTTCCTCGAATTCCAGCTGAAGCTAATCCTTTAGCAGATCATGTCTCTGCCACCCGAATTTTGTGTGGAGCCCTTGTTTTTCCTACTATTGCGACAATAGTTGGTAAACTAATGTTCAGTAGTGTTAACTCTAATTTACAAAGGACAATCTTGGTAAGATGGCTTTAATACTACTTTTTTCAAGTGACTATACAAAGAGAATGAACTATATATTTGTTTAAAAAAAAAAAAGAATGGGACTATATATATATTTATACTATTGCTCCTGTGCCTTAAGCCTCTGTTTGATCCCCACTGTTATCCAAAAGCAACAAAAAGAGGAGGATCCACTATAGTAGCTCTGGTCTTCTGGAACTACGCTGTGGGTGATTTCTCTCCTCAATTAGGCATGAATCATCACTCCCAAAAAATACTGGTGAAGCGCTTCTGCTCTAGGGTCAGACTGCCCAGTTCAAATCCTATCAGAGACATTACCTTGCTGAGAAACCTAAATAAAATTGCTTGACTTCTCTGTGCTTGCAGAATGGAAATAGTCATGGTAGCTACCTCAGAATTATGAGGGTTAAATGAGATCATTCATTTGAAATGTTAGCACAGAGTAATAAATAAGCCTTTATGTTTTTTGATGTCATTATTATTATTCCACTTCTCCTCTCTGGAGGTAGCCTGCATATAATGCCTGAGCATTAGAACTAAGTAGAAGGAAGATTACTCAGAGATGATAGAGGCATCTCTGACCTGTTGAGCTTCCCGGTGGTTCAGATGGTAAAGAATCTGTCTTTAGAATCTCCACAATGCAGGAGACATGGGTTCTATCCCTGGGTCAGGAAGATCCCCTGGAGAAGAAAATGGCAACCCACTCCAGTATTCTTGTCTGGAGAATTCCATGGACAGAGGTCCACGGGGTCACAAAGAGTGGAACATATCTGAGCAACTGACACTCACTTTTTTCACTGACATATTACCTGCAGTGTCTGTCTCCGTCTCTGATTAAAAAAAAAAAAAAAAAAAGAGTACTGTTTCATTTGCAGCCATCTGAATTAGCAACAATGACAATGTCTTTTGTGATAAAATCATTTTTATTTTCTATAAATCTGCATTGTAAAAAGCTAATTTTTCTTTTTATTTTAGGGTGGAATTGCTTTTGTTGCCATTAAAGGAGCGTTCAAGGTTTACTTCAAACAGCAGCAATATTTACGTCAGGCACACCGCAAAATTCTAAATTATCCAGAGCAAGAAGAAGCATAAAACTGTGACTTCTCGTTGTTCTGCAGTCCTCTCATTCTTATGAATCTGTTGTGTTGTTCTGATTCCATCATTGATGCACAGTAGTGGAGACTTGTAATAAGCTGCTGCTCTCATATTTTTAAGAAATATAATAAAGCACTTAGGGCAGGGGAAACCCTCTCAGTAATCACGGAACCTAAGGATGTGATTTGTTTTCATTGTTTTGTTATGTACTTCTTTCATGGCGGTCATCTGAACCATTATCTTAGCATGGTGAACCTGAGTTTTGTTCATATTTTCCTCAAGACAGAAATGTAAAGATCAAACTGCAAATATTTAAAAATACACATGCTGTTTTATTCAAATGCCTCTTTTGTACATGTTCATGTTCAGTGTTTTCTTAGAATTAGCAACTCAATGAAGGTACTGTGAGGATTTTTCTCACTGGCATAATTTGATTATAAGCTAAACAAGTATATGTTAATATGAGGAAATGTAAATTAGTTATAAATAATTAACAAACCAAAAATGTATGTAAACATTCAAATGATTATCTGAACAAATGCAATTTTGTTGTGTTTTTCTTAACCCGTGTGATGTCCTCCAAAATGTGTAGGGTAAAAATTCACAGGGCTTCCAGATCACTTTTTCACTATTAAATTTTATTTATATAATGTTGACATCTCAGTGTGTGTGTGTGTGTGTGAGACAGAGAGAGAGACAGACGGACAGACAAACTAACACAGAGACACAGATATCAAGTCCTTCCATCACTGGAGAAAGTTTTTTAAATTCATATTTCTAGAAAATAGAACTGACAGTTTATAGTAGTTTGAGCACAGAGAACGGTTTGCAGAAAATCAATAGTTATTTTACTCTTCTCTCTCATCGATTCAGTTATTCAGGTATTTGTTGATCACCTCCTGCTTGCCCAGGCACTATGCAAAGTGCTGTGTGGGATACAGTGGTGAACACAACAGATTTGGTTCCTCCTTTTATGTAGTTTACAGTCTAATTTCAACAGACAGAAAACCAGCAGTGAGTAAACCAAGGTGAGGCCTTGAGCTCTTTGTTTTTATACCAGTCAGTGAGGAATAATTATGAAAACAAGAAGTCTTGAGCAAATATTAAGGTCATTGTTTTTGTGAGATTATTATGAGGAAAAAAAATTACTAATGTTTTTAAATTTAAATTGCTTGTCATATCGAGGCTAGCACCTTAATAATCACTGTATAAGTAGTTTTATATTCATTTTTCAAAAGCAGTTATTTATTTTAAGCTGTTCAGTAGTGGCCCTTTTAATGTTCAGCGAACTGAATGGTCTTGGAGTTATTTTCAGGAATATTAAATTTTTTAAAGATATTTCCAAAAACCCTATTTATTTTCTAGTTCACAGTATCTAATGCATGACAATATGAATGTTCCCCCCTACCAATGAAGTGGCCACTTTTCTTTAGGATTGTGCAAATATAGATTGAGCTTTGTTAGACTGCAATGATGTATGCTAATTTAGTAATTTAAGACTGGTAACTTTCTATAGTACGAATGTCTTAATTTTGAGTAATAACATGAAATTTATTTGAATGACTATTGAACATTCAAAGTTGTATTTACTTAGGAAGGGAATATTGACTGACAGCCTTATTAAGAACCCTGCTACAGTTCTGAAGGGGAAATACAAAAATCTATGATTATATATAAAAATAGATTATATAGCTATAATTATCAAATATACTGGCTTTTCTTTAATTTTCGATATGAAAAGATATTTCCTGCATAATTTTGTTATATAAAGCAGCTTCTGGCAGCCTTTACTAAAGTTATACAAGCACATCGTTCTCCATTTAATACTTTATGCCCAAAATGGGGGAGTAACTGCTTGGGCTTGTTTGGCGTCAGGGCTTGTGAGGCCAAAGGAGCAGCTCTAATCCTTTGGGGGCAGGGAGAAGGAGTTTCTAGGGCTCTGGAGGGAATCGCAAGTGCCTGGGGACCAGAGGAGCCTCATCCTCGGGATGGAACATTTGGAAATCTAAAGAGCTCAAGAAGTACCATGTACCAGCCTCTTCAGAAAGTGGCCCACACCACCATAGCAACAAAATCATGGGCTAACTAAAGTCGGGTGGACCTGGGTTGAAATCCTAATTGTACTTTTAATAATTATAGGTATGACTTTGACCAAGCAACTTACCTCTTAGCCATGGTTTTCCTCATCTCTGAAATATGAGCAATACTTTGTTTCAGAAGACTGTTTCTAGGATTAACTGAGAAAGGAACAGAGGCACCCTAACTAAGCTCATAATAGCCCCTACAGAGTAGTAGTGTCTCAATTGCTGAACTCTAGGAAGAGGGAATGAGGCAGTAAGAGAAACACCAGGGGACAGATTAAAGGAATGCTCTAGACTTTGGGGATGGGTGGGTATATTTGTGTTTTCCAATTTATTTTCACATTGCTTTACTGTGTTATTTCTATAAATGTTAATGTTTTAAACCTCTTTTATAAAATTCAGTGACAACTAGTAGGATTCTCTTGTTTGCAGAAATTAATTTATCTCAAACGTGGCAGAAAATATTGTTCATCATTACATGATTATCAAATGACTGTGAAGAATATAAAATTAAACTGAGTGACTTAATTAGTCACTGCCTTGCTAACTGTGCTGTAATTTTTTTAAATGTCTTGTTTTTAACATAGACTATCTCAACACTGGCTGGATTAGGTTAAATAAAGAATTTTTATGTTCTCTAGGTGTATTTTGTCTGTTGAACAACTTCCAAAACATAATTTATTCCATACCTACATAATTCTTTTTAAATCATAGTAATTGATATACTAGTGAGATTTGCTCTTAATACAAGTAATCTGTATTTTTTGAGAACTATAAAGAAATTTATCTTAATTTTATAAGCAAGCCAGCCTAAATTCCAAATATGCTCTGATTTTTAAAATGAAACCCCCCTCGCCCACCCTCAGAGGCACTTAAGACTATGATTAGATGAGATCTGTGGGTGGTCTTATGCCATGAAGATTAGAATCTTCTAGAATGAGTACATCAAATACTCCCCTCCATAGGAATTGTGTCAAAATCATTTCACTGCCACCATCTGAGAGACAGACTAACCAAGAAACTTCATCTTCAGTCCTGGATGCATATTTTAGTTGATGTTTAACTAACTGTAGGGTAAATTACCTTTCAGATGACCCTCAACTTCCTCATCAATAAGGTGAAGATTATAAAACCTATCTCTTGGATTATTGTGAGAATTAAGTGAGAACACTTTGGTAGAGAAAGTAAAGCTATGCCAATTTGTTGTTCAGTCGCTCAGTAGTGTCCGACTCTGCAACCCCATGGACTGCAGCAAGCCAGGTTTCCCTGTCCTTCACTGTCTCCTGGAGTTTGCTCAAACTCATATTCATTGAGTCAGTGATGCCACCCAACTATCTCATCCTCTGTCATCCCCTTCTCCCTTCAATTTTTCCCAGAATCAGGATGTTCTCCAACGAGTCTGCTTTTCCCATCAGGTGGCCAAAGTGTTAGTTTCAACTTCTGCATCAGTCCTTCCAATGAATATTAGGACTGATTTTCTTTAGGATTGACTTGATCTCCTTGCCAATTGTGCCAATTTAGATTTAAATTTTGCCAATTTAGAGGGTTTTTTTGCCCATAACCTTTCTTTGGTTCCCTGGGATCTCAAGGTTGCCTCTTCTCGGCTACCTCCAACCCACATACCCATTAGAAATGGTGGAGTGATGAAAAGTCTTGTTTAATTGCCTTCCTGGAACAAAGAGCAAAGGGAAGAGATGTGTTTGCAGCTGAATGTAAAAGACTCCAGCAGAGGCTTGACTGTTCTGGTCAACCCCATGTGGATTTATCTTACTGCTAACAAGCCTACCAAGGTTACTGGATGTCAACAACATAATCCTGCTTCACCAGATGTTTGTTGAGCACCTGTATGAACCAGGCACTATCTTGGGGTAAATGAGAAATAAACCTGCTTTGAGATGTTTAAGAGTCTATATACTACAGATCTTAGTCTTATGATACCACCTCCACAAGAATGTGAGATCCATATTGGGGAGGGGGTTGTTTGTTTTTACTTGTTTATTCCACAATTAACAGCATTCATGAGCCACTGTTGAATACTTTGAAACCTTAGAAGATGTACTGTCCTTAAGTATACATCAGTCAGGGTCCAATCAGGAAGTAGAAATCAAACCAGTTATTTGAGCAGAGAAAATGTAATAGGGTGAATTGTCTGTTAACTAGTAGGAAGTAAATGGCTTCCCTTGTATTTCAGATGGTAAAGAATCTGCCGCCAGTGCAGGAGACCAGGGTTTGATCCCTGGGTCGGGAAGATCCCCTGGAAAAGGTAATGGCAACCTACTCCAGTATTCCTGCCTGGTAAATCCCATGGACAGAGGAGCCTGGTGGTCACAAAATACTCAAAGAGTAAAAAAGGACTTAAAAGTAGCAGGGCAATAAAAACCCCAGGAAAAAAAAAAAAAAGCCACTGCCTCTAGGCTGAATAAGAATGGACAGTAAGGTAATGAAGCATCCCTCCCCACTCCTGCACGGCTGAGACAGGCCTCTTTGAAGAGGGCATTGGTGGGGAGAAGCCAGAACTGTATCAGGAGCAGCGGGGGAGCTTGCCAGAGAGCAGGCTGGAGCTGGTTGGTGGGGCAAATGAGGCCTGAAGGTCACAACCTGACTTCTGCACAGGCCGCTGTGCTCAGCCATGTCTGAACCTGCGACCCCATGCACTGTAGCCCACCAAGCTCCTCTGTCCATGGGATTCTCCAGGCAAGAATATTGGAGTGGGTTGTGACTTTCTCCTCCAGAGGATTCTTCCCTATCCAGGAATCAAACCTGCATCTCCTGCATTGACAGGTGGATTCTTTACCACTGAAGCACCTGAAAGCCCAAACTCATATAGAACTAATTTCATTTACATATAAAATCTCCTTGAATCAATAAACAAAACTCAGTTTTTTAAATAATCAAAATATGTCATCAGATTACAAAAAATATATATAAAGTATATTGAAATATATAAAAGGGTATTTAGCCTGATTCATAGTATTGTTTCCCTGGTGGCTCAGACGGTAAAGAATCTGCCTGAAATGCAGGAGACCTGGGTTCAATCCCTGGGTCGGGAAGATCACCTGTGAAGGGAATAGCAACCCTCTCCAGTATTCTTGCCTGGAGAATTTCATGAACAGAGGAGCCTGGCAGGCTACAGTGTATGGGGTCTCAAAGAATCGGACACGACTGAGCGACTAACGGACACGTAATAAGTATCCAAATTAAAACTATAATGATGTGAAGTAATTAGCCTCCAACTAATAAAAAAAAAACTATAATGAGGGTTAATATCTCATTATATAGGACACAAATACAGTGTATACAAACAGCTCATACAACTAAATATCAGAAAACAAGCAACCAAATCAAAACATGGACAGAAGACCTAAATAGATACTTCTTCAAAAAAGACAACTCACAGATGATCATCAGGCAGATGAAAAAATGCTCAGCATCGCTAATTATTAGAGAAAAACAAATCAAAACCACAATGAGGTATCACCTCACACTGGTCAGAATGACTACCATCAGAAAGTCTACAAATAACACATGCTGGAGAGGGTACAGAGAAAAGGGAACCTTCCTATACTGTTGGTGGGAATGTAAATTGGTACCAGCACTGTGGAAAACAGTATGGAGGCTCCTTAAAAAACTAAAACTAGAGATACCATATCAGCAATGCCACTCCTGAGCATATATCCCAAAAAAGGTAAAAGCTCTAAATTCAAAAAAATACATGCACCCCAATGTTCATAGCAGCTCTATTTACAATAGCCATGACATGGAAAAAATCCAAATGCCCAAAAACAGATGACTGGTTTAAGAAGATGTGGTTGAGCCTAGACATTATCATACTAAGTGAAGTGAAGTCAAAGAAAGACAAATATATCATTTATCTGTAGAATCTTAAAAAATAACATGAATGAACTTAATTACAAAACAGAAATATGCTCACAGACACAGAAAACAAAAAAACAGCTATTATTGTGCTCGTTTCAGCAGCACATATACCGAAAAACAAACTAATGGTTATCAAAGAGGAAAGACAGGGAAGGATGAATTAGCAATTTGGGATTAACAGATGCACAATATATAAATTACTAGGTAGATAACAATAAGGACCTACTATAAGCACAGGGAACTATATTCAATATCTTATAATTATTATAAAAAAGAATCTGGAAAAGAATATATATATATGGATATATAACTGAATCACTTTGCTATATACCTGAAACACTGTAAATCATCTATACTTCAATTTTAAAAAAAGATGTAGTATGTTTCAGTACTTCACTCCTTTTATGGCTAAAGAGTAATCCATTGTACAGGTAAAATCACATATGATTTATTCATTCTCCCACTGATAGACATTTGGGCCATTTCTCTTTTGAACCTACTCCAATTGTGTTTTTACCCATGACATCCCACACTTCACCAGAACTACTCTAATCAAGGTCACCAATTATCTCATTGCTAAATCCAGTGATCAATCCAATGGTCACCTCACTTAATTTATATAAAGTATTTGACAGTCTTAGCTTCATTCTTAAAACAGTTTTATTTTGGCCATTTCTCACAGCATGTGGGATCTTAGTCCCCCAACCAGGGATCAGACCCACACCCCCAGCAATGTAAGCACAGAATCTTAACCACTGGACTCTCAGGGAAGTCACAAAAACAATTTTTTCTCCATTTGGCTTTGGGGTACCACAATCCTGATTCTCTTCCTACCTCACTGACTGCTCATTTCCAGTCTCTTTCATTAAATCTAATTTATCTCTCCAACATTTGAAGAGCCCCAGGTCTCAGTCTTGAACTTTTTTCATTTACATTCCCTAAGTGAACTCATCCAGACTTCTGACCATCCATCACATGATCCACCAATAGCAATATGGTAATAATCCCCAAATTTGTATCTCCAGCCCAAATTACACCCATAAATTTCCAACAGGCATTTCCTATTCAATATCTTCAAATAGATGGAGATATTGAATATATATAATACAATATATATGAATATATTATGTATATACAACATATGGGGCTTCCCATATCTAGTGGTAAAGAACCCATGTGACAGTGCAGGAGACATAAGAGATGCAGGTTCAATCCCTGGGTCAGGAAGATCCCTTGGAGGAGGACATGGCGACCGACTCCAGTATTCTTGCCTGGAGAATCCAATGGATAGAGGAGCCTGGCAGGCTACAGTCCATAGGATTGCAGAGCCAGACACAACTGAAGTGCCTGAGCATGCATGCATAGAATATATATGAATATATACATAATTTGAGATGGTATCAAGGAGAGAGGAGGGTGAGGAAGACATGTGAGTGGAGCCAACTTGAAAATGAATCCTCCTGCCCCAGCCAGCCCCAGCCCTGTCCCAGTTAACTCCACGTGGATCAGAGACAAATTACTTGGCTAAACACTTCCTGCCTGAATTCTGACACATGAAATTGCCAGTAAAGCTAAATGAAGTGACTTGTTATGCAACAATAAATAACTGAGACACACAGTGACAACCATTAGATACTGATGTGAGGCATCTTAGAGGGTGGACCTCAAGTATTTCTGGCTCAACTGTTAAGGACATCCCTATGGTGAAGGAGGCATAAAGGTCCCACACCCTGAAGCCAACACACTTTGGAGCTGTTCAGCTCCTCTTGCCCTAATGCCATGTCCACCACACAACTCTCTATTGCTCACAGAGACCAGACTAAAGGAGATGCTCCCTGCATCTTTGGAGTCCTATCCTAGCCTTGATGGCACCCATAGTGAATTAATAAAATGATCTCTTCATCTTTCCCCACTGCTTAATCACTAGGTGAGAATGTGCTGATTATGAAGTCACAGGTATTCTAGTTTATCCACGAGAACTGTAATTCTCACCATAATTTAATAAATGGACATTGTACCATCTGCCTACTTATGAAAACTTTTCAGTTAACTGGTCTTCAAGGATGGAGGAGAGCAAGTGCTTGAGTCTTCAGGGCAAAAGAGGGACAATTTCAACTGTTTTTTGTTTAGATGACTCACCTGTGAGCCAATTCCAGTTGAACTTGTTTTCTGTTTATCTACAGTCTTTATTCTTCCCATTTAGCAGATGAGAACATGGAGGGTAAGTGCCCTAAATGGTCTCCTCTCTTCTCCCTGCCTACTCTATTTGTTCATTCTTCAAGACTATGACATCTCCCACATGTCAGTGATTTTATGTGAGATTTTTTTTGTTTTAATTTTATGTAGTAAAATAAACAATTTTAAAGGTAACAACTCAGTGGGCCTTTATACACATAACTTATTGAAAAGAAATCTACATGTAAGTCAGCCCACAAAGTTCAAGCCCATGTTGTTCAAGGATCAACTGTATTCCCCTGTGTGACCACATCAACTCCATACAGAACATTTCCCTCTCCTGAGAAAATTCCCTCTTCCCAGTTAAGACATCCCTCACAAGAGGCAAACCTAATCTGACATCTGTCAACAAGTCTTTTTAATTTTAGCCACACTGGTGGGAATACAATAATAGTATCTCATTACCGTGATGTGATTCTTAACAAAGGTTGTTGAGGTTCAACCAAATGTGCTACCTCAGCCCTCAGGCTGCTGTAAAAGAGTGTTAGTAACTGGCAAGAATTTGATGGTTTTGGCTGAACAATCAAGCAACCCCAACTTTTAGTTATTTGGATAGTGATAATTCAAATCATAATTCTATTTCCTCATATATATACAGAAATTTATTACTATACATATAGAAATTTATTACTATACATAAAGTCCTATATTTATATTACTAAATCAGAAAAGATAAGCATTTATAGCAAAGAGTGCATTTCATTTATTCTGCCAGATAACTGCTGTATGACTACCCTGTATGCAACAGCAATGAATGAAATAAAACAGGAATCCTGCCCTCATGGAGCTCGCAGTCTATTTTTATAAGAAAGCTCTTACTTCTAGTTCATACAGCCATTCATTTAATTTGCCCAATTTCTAAGAGGCTTTGAAGGCTTTGCTGTAAATTCCATGTCAATTAGTGGTTCTTTTTCTTCTTCTTACAGTAATTAATCAAGACCATAAACTTTCTGCAAAATTTTAACCAGTTTGACATCCCTCTTTTCCTGAGGTATTAATGATAGTTATTTCTTTTCAAAGCTTCTCACCAAAGTACTCGCTATAGCTCCAAAAAGTGCCTTTTTAAATTGTGGTTAGAAATAACACAACTTAGCCTCCCTAGCGGCTCAGAGGGTAAAGAATCTGCCTGCAGTTTAGGAGACCAGGGTTCGATCCCTGGGTCAAGAAGATACCCTGGAGAAGGGGATGACTACCCACTAGTATTCTTGCCTGGAAAATCCCACCAACAGAGGAGCCTGGTGGGCTACAGTCCATGGGGTCTCAAAGAGTTGGACATGACTGACTCACTTTCTTCAACCTCAAAATGAGTTATCCTAAACTGACTCATATTTATAAAAATTTTTTTCTTTTCATACATTACACACTAGTGCTATGTTTATCATTTTCACCAAATGCAATTTAAACAATTTTACAGTTCCTCTGAGGAATCTCTACGATGATTTTTCATCCAGTAGTAGATAATGAGCTCCAGTGATTTTATGGTCTTCCGCAAGGCTCAACAGTTAATAAAAGAAATAGGAATAGACCCTGGTCAGTGCATCTCTTTTGCAGCTTCTACAGATAAGCGATTCTGGGGAGAGGGGGACATTTAGACACCCCATGGTCCATAGGAGTCTTCTCTACAGTTCCAGGAATTACTGAGCTGTCAAAAAGTAGAAGGCATGAAGTGCTGATGCCAAGGACCAACTTCTATTAACATCTTATTTGCCTAAAGCCTTGGTGAGAACAACTGCATTGAATTTGACCTGACAATTCTAGGTCCTTTGATTAAAAATTAAAATTTCTGGGACTTGCCTGGTGGTCCAGTGGCTAAATGGACACTGCACTCCCAATGCAGGGGGCCTGGGTTTGATCCTTGGTCAGGAACTAGATCCCACATGCTGCAACTAAGAGTTCACTTGCTGCAACTAAAGATCCCACATGCAACAACACCTCAACTAAGACCTGTGCAGCCAAATAAAAAATTTTTAAAAAAATTAAAATTTTCAAGTACTGCTATTCACATGCAGTTATTTCATACCTGGGCCTAAAAATTCATCTGTCTACCTACCTATCTAGCAGCACTGTGAGCCTTGCAGGATGTTAGCTCCCCAACAAGAAAGCAAACTCGGGCCATGGCAGTGAAAGCACTGAGCCCTAACCACTGGACCTCCAAGGAACTCCCACGAAAATCTATTAAATTTCATTTTTATTTTCATCAAAGTAACACCAAAAGCAAGCACCAAAGCTTCAATTTTCACTCCCTAAGATATAGCCTCAACAATTTCAGGTACTTCCCCAAGCATCTATCTATATATTTCCAAATAATACATTTCCACAGTCATTTCTCGTTTTATCCTTTTTTTTTTTCACCATTATCTATTGATTTCTCACTCTACCATGTAGGAATTAGCTCTCTTAAAAGGCCAACAAACTTATTTTCCCATCTCCCCATTTCCCCAACATATAGTTATGTCACAGTATTAGGACTATGTAAATTGTTTAATGTTGAAGCCACACCTTTTTTCCTATTATCTCTTCATTTTTCCCTGTAGGTCATAATTACTTCTTTTTTTTTAAATCTGACTAACCCTGTATGTTCTTATTAAAAACTTTTCCCCAATCCTATACCACCTACCATATAACTATCAATAGTACTTTCCATTCTAATATATTAGTTCCATTTTTTTGTAGATACTTTTTTCCTGGAGCGTTTTGTCTTCCTGCTCCAAACTGTAAGACTTGCTGACTAGGTTTGTCATGACTGAAATCACAGGATTTCAGTTCTCCTCCTTGTGGAAAGAGCTGCCTCAGTTTGTGCCTAGCTGATGGGGCAAATCAGGAAACCGGTTCCAGATCGGGAAAGGAGTACATTAAGGCTGTATATTGTCCCCCTGCTTATTTAACTTATGTGCAGGGTACATCATGAGAAATGCTGGACTGGATGAAGCACAAGCTGGAATCAAGATCACCAGGAGAAATATCAATAACCTCAAATATGCAGATGATACCACCCTTATTGGCAGAAAGCAAAGAACTAGAGAGCCTCTTGATGAAAGTGAAAGAGGAGAGTGAAAAGGTTGGCTTAAAATTCAACATTCAGACAATTAAGATCATGGCATCTGGTCCCATCACTTCATGGCAAATAGATGGGGAAACAATGGAAACAGTGACACTTTATTTTCTTGGACTCCAAAATCACTGCAGATGGTGACTGCAGCCATAAAATTGAAAGATGCTTGCTCCTTGGAAGGAAAGCTATGAACGACCTAGACAGTATGTGAAAAAGCAGAGACATTACTTTGCCAACAGAGGTCTGTCTAGTCAACTCTATGGTTTTTCCATTGGTCATGTATGGATGTGAGAGTTGGACTGTAAAGAAAGCTGAGCAAATAAGAATTGATGCTTTTGAACTGTGGTGCTGAAGACTCTTCAGAGTCCCCTGGACTGCAAGGAGATCCAACCAGTCCATCCTAAAGGAAATCAGTCCTGAATATTCATTGGAAGGACTGATGCTGAAGCTCAAACTCCAATACCTGATGCGAAGAACTGACTCACTGGAAAAGACCCTGATGCTGGGAAAGATTAAAGGTAAGAGGAGAAGGGGATGGATAAGATGGTTGGATGGCATCACCAACTCAATGAACATGAGTTTGAGTAAACTCTGGGAGTTGGTGATGGACATGGAGGCCTGACGTGCTGCAGTCCATGGGGTTGCAAAAAGTCAGACACCACTGAACGACTGAACTGAGTTGAACTGAAGCGACAAAGAGTAGAAATCTAGTCTACCCTTGGCTTAACAAGCTGGGCATCCTGGCAGCTGCAACTGCCCAGAGGGGATCTTTTTTCCTAATTTATCCTTAGAAAAGGGGGATTGTTCTCTAGTTTACACAAAATCTCCATTTAGGTGGTCCTGGTACTGGATTCCTTTTTCCTTTCCTGATCTTATTTCTTCTTTTGTCTTTTGTTTCTGTCTTTCTTTCTCTCCCTCTCTCTGAGTACATACTCATGCACAAAGAAAGTTTTTTTGAAACTTTATAGGGTTTTTTTTTAATATTTATTTATTTATGGCTACATTGGGTCTTATTTAGGTATGTGGGATCTTTCACTGTGGCGTGTGGGCTCCAGAGCATGCGAGCTCAGTTGCTGTGGAGCTCAGATTCAATAGCCCCACAACATGCAGGATCTTAGCTCCCTGACCAGGGATGGAACTCACATCTCCTGCATTGGAAGGGGGATTCTTAACCCCTGGACCAGCAGGGAAGTTTCAAAACTTTGTATGTTTTAAAATATATTCTGCTCTTACACTGATTGAAAGAATTCTGGCTCAGAAATTATTTTCCTGCAGAATTTTAAAGTGTTACTTCATTGTGTTTTGCTTCTAATGCTGCCGTTGAGAAGGCCAATGCCATTTAATCCTGATCCTTCGACCATGACCTGCATTTTCTCTAAATGCTTTTAGGAACTTCTCTTTATCTCTGGCATTCTGAAACTGTGTGACCATGTGATGGATACTTAGTGGGCTCTTTCAATCATAAGACTCATTCCCTTCGTTTATAGGGAATTTCCTTAAATTGTTTCTTGATAATCTTCTCCCCTTCATTTGATATCTTTTCTTGCTTTTTTTTTTTGGCTATTTCTATTAGTCAGATATTTAATTTCCTGAATCAATGCTTTAATTTTATGTTCTCCCTTTGATGATCCAACACTTTTTCAAGAGTTACTTGACTTTAACTTTCGACCCTTCTGTTGCAATTTTCATTCTGACTATCCTGTTTTGAATTTCTAAGAGCTCTTAATTATTCTCTAAATTTTCCATCTAGCAATAGCATCCTGTCTTTGACCTTGGCTTGTGGATGTAATATCGTCTCAGAATATTATTAGGTTGTTGTTTTTTTAAATGTTTTCTTTTACTCCGTGCATTGCCTCGTTTCCTCTGAGCTCTTTTCCTTGAGAGCCTGGTGATCCTTTCATATTTAAAATACTGCACTAAACAGCTGACCGGGAGCTCTGGAGGGATGAGAAATGCTTGTCAATTGGTGCACTTCACTGTGCAGTGAAAAGATAGAGAGCCAACTTTTCCTGGGGGGGATGACCTCTGTCCACAGGGATTCTCCAGGCAAGAATACTGGAGTGGGTTGCCACGCCCTCCTCCAGGGGATCTTCCCAACCCAGGGATAGAACCCAGGTGCATTGCTGGTGGATTCTTTACCATCTGAGCCACCAGAGACAAATAACCCAATCTAATATTCCAGGCAGTGTTTTCAAGCCACTCAGTGTTCTCCCCACAGGCCCTGCCGTCCACTGTCAGGGGTGAACAGACAAGCTGCAGGTGTTCTTGAGAGCAGGTGGGGGACTAGGGCTTTCCCCGACGAGCAGTCGGTCCTGCACGACTCTCATTTTCAGCCTGGCCCTCAACTGCTGCCCTCCACGTGCTGACTGCTCTTAAGTTCTGAACTTCTTAGGTTCAGTTTCTCCAAAGAATACACCTCTGGTATCCTGTGGGAGTGAAGGAGTGAGTCTCACTTGATTGTTGGAGGTGGTTTTGTCTAAATGCTCTTTGAAAAAACTCTAATTTGCTTTCACCCCCCCTTCTGAGGTGTTATGACTCCCAGTCTCAGTTGTTCTCTCTGGGAACTTGTATTTTTACCTTGCCTCTACTTGGTTAGTTCCCACTCCATTATCTGCTTTTTGACAGGAGTAGTTAGGATTTCATCAAAGATATAGATTATTTTTATTCCTCATTGGTTTGCTTTTGTTGGAAGGCTAAAAAGGCCTTATATTCTCATCCTTAAAACAAGAAGTCTAGGGAATTCCCTGATGGTCCAGTGGTTAGGATGCTGCACTTCCACTGTGGGGGGAAGATACAGGTTCAATCCCTGGTCAGGGAACTAAGACCTTGCAACCTATTCGGCGTGGCCAAAAAACATTTTTTTTTAATAAAACAAAACTTGGAAGTCTGAAGGAGAAAAACAACTTTAGAGCTACCATTTATTGATTGCTAACCATGTGCAAGGCACTCCACTAAGCAATTTGCACATTACCTCATTAAATCTTTATAAAGTCCTGAGAACGAAGTATAATTATGATTATGCCCATTTTATAGGGCAGGAAATGGAGGCTTAGTGAAGCAACTCAGCCGAGACCAACAAATTAAACTTCTTATCTTGCATCAAGATGAGAAGTCAAGTCTGTCTGCGAGTCTGCACAGTGGGTAGATTTTGTACGTGGTACCTATTTACCCTTCATTCTTTGTGAAGGACAAGCTCCAGACCAGGTGACTGGAGCTACACAGATCAGTACAGGGGGCCCTACTCTCAGAGAACTGACTTTTCCTGGGACTCCAGTTCAAAGTGCTTATGCAGTCCTTCATGTGGTTACAATTCTGCCAAAACTATCACTTGGAGAATGTACTCCTTAACATGCCCTATTTACCAGGCACTAGTATAGGTTTCTCAGTTCTGAAAATAGAGGTGCCAGGAGGAAATTCTTTCGATCTCTCTCCACCAGTGTTTGGCTGTCTTTGGAAATTCACAAATCTGACACATCCTGTGGAAGGTAATCACTGTCTAAAAACGTGAAGGATTGTAGAAATGGCCAAATTCCACTTTTTTCAATCAGAAAACACTTCGTAATGTCAACTTAGAAATAGTCTAAGAAAATTCCAATACTACACATTCAAGAAACCACATGAACAATATATCACTTTTTAATAAAAATAAAGTATTATAACAGTATTGTATGCTATAATTTATAAAAAGTCAAACATAAAAGGACAAAATAAGAAGTTAAAGTCTGCCCTGTCCTATTTCTTTCCTAATTTTCTAAATATCATGTGTTTGTTTTAAACACTTCAATTGAATCTGTAAAAAAACAAACAAAAAAACAAAATACAAATTAATAACCAGAAACCTTAAACAAAATAGAGTAAAGAGACCAGAATGGTGAGCTCTCGTGGTCTGGATGATAGTGGGGCTCAACAGCAAAAAGGAAGACTCGTCCCTTGTTTCCCGGCAACAACTCTGCCAGTGAAAGGCCACGGTCTCTGCACAGCCCTCCTCCTCACTCCTCTGTAAAGTCTTCTCCTTCTGCGGTTGTGGGGGCATTTGCACTTGGTTGCTGACCCCAAACTACAATTCTTTCTTGACCTCAAGTAAACCCATTTTTGCTGGAGAAATAACCTGTGGTCCATTTGTTTTAGGTCAACAAAGCATATTCTCAACTCCGTTTCCCACATGTAACTAGCATCTCTCCATTTTTTAATCTTTCCATCATCTCTTTAAAAAATAACTCAGTGAAGTCTTTGAGACTGATGACTATATTTTGCTGAGCATTCCTCGGGTACCATAAACTATGGGTAAACCAGGAAAAACCATACCTCAGTCTTAGGGGATTTTGTTTCCCTTTGTTTTGATTGTTGTGTTTTGAAGTTCAGGCCCCAGTGAAAGATTCCAATTGAAAAAGTGGCCAGTCCCTAAACACCCAGCACAGTTCATCTCAATTGTAGGGTGGTTTTTAGGAAAGGAGGTACCACCTTCTGAATAACACTAATCCTGGGAGTAAGGAATTGTGTTACAGGGGGAAACTGCAACCAGGATTCTAATGGCAAGATGCTATAGATTTCTCCATTTTCTTACCAAGGGAAAATCCTTTTGTAAAATGTACATTTTTTGTGTGTTTTTCACCTTATAAAGTTAATATATTCCTTTGGTAAAAATGTTAACAGGGTTTTTTTCTATAGAGCAATTTTTTTTTCTGTTTTCTTAATGTCCTAAATATTATGTGCTTGCTGTAAAAATCTTCAATTGATAAAGATGCATGTCAAAATTTAAAATGAAAATTTTCTCCCTTCCACATTCTAATTTTTAGAATTAGTTTGGTGTATATCTTCCTTTATAGATATGCTTTATACATCTTCCTTTTTCTCTACATAGATATTAAGACATCAGGCTTTCCAGGTGGCAAAGTGGTAAAGAATCTGCCTGCTAATGCAAGAGATGCAGTTTCAATCCCTGGGTCAGGAAGATCCCTGGGAGGAAGAAATGGCAACTTACTCCAGTATTCTTGCCTGGGAAGTCCCAGGGACAGGAGAGCTACAGTTCATGGGGTCACAAAGACTTGGACATGACTGAGCGAGTAAGCATGCACACATTAAGACATCTATATGATTTTTGTTTTTAATATAATAAACCTATTCTGTAACATGCTATCTTTCACAAACAATATATCTTGGGCTTTTCCCCATGTCTATTCATGTAACTCTGTCTTGGCTATTTAATATTTGCATAGTGTTCAACGGTATTGGATATACCAGTCCTATGTACCCAATCCATTTTGGTTGTTTCCTTTTTACACATTTGTGCAAGCATTTCTCAAGTCTGGTACAGCGGTTACCAGGATAGACTCTGCCTGAATTGATACCAGTTCCAGTTCCACCAGTCTGTAGCTTGAGCAAGTTACCAAACTCCTTTGTACCTCAATTTCCTCAGCTCTAAAGTGAGAATTATAACACTGTGTTATATCATAGGGGGCTTCCTACATGGCTCAGTGGTAAATCCACCTGCCAATGCAGGAGACGAGAGACACTCAGATTCCATCCTTGAGTCAGGAAGATCCCCTGGAGAAGGAAGTGGCAACCTGTTCCAATAGTCTTGTCTGGACAATCCCATGGTCAGAGGAGCCTGGCGGGCTACAGTCCATGGGGTGACAAAGAGTCAGACACGATTTAGTGACTGAGTCCACACATACAATGCTTGTCTTATTGCTTGGCACACCTAAGTACTCATTAAATATTGGTTCTTAATTTTTATCATCAATAAGATTAATAAATAGTCACTATCATTCTAATTATCATCATTCTCAAGAAAGCAAAAAACAGAGTAAATTGAGAAAACAGTATTTAGTTGGTAATTAGTGGTTAAGAAAAATTATATCATTCCCACTTAATGATACTTACTCTACCTGACAGGTCAGTTAATTAAAGTGCATTTCAGGGTGTGAAGACTTTTACATTAAGCTAGTTACATGAGAAAATCTGAACAGTTTGCATTTTAAATAAGAATAAACAGGCCTTCTGAGGCCCAGAAGGGATGACATTAACTGGTAATTAGAAAAATCAATCTCTTAGCTGAAAGTTTGAATAGCTTCCTTTGTTCTTGCATCCTAAATGCCACTGGACCTGCGCAGTGGCAGGTGTGAGGGAAGAGCCCTGAGGGTTTCTGGTGGGGCTTCTGCTTAAGGGCTCTGGGGAACTAGCAGCATCTCACTCAGGGTGGGGCCTGCATCTTGTTCACTTTAATATCATGAATACCTCCCCACTAGAGATTAGTGTCCCTCTTCTATAGTTTAGAAAACTGAGGCTCAAAGACCACATTGCTTAGGGTTTCTGGTTGGCATCTCTCAGAAACCAAGGCTGCTGGAAGTAAAGAGGATTTGGAGGCAGAGATGTTGGGAGCTCACAGGGTGGGAGGCGTGGCTGGAGAGCCTGGACCAGAAACAGGCAGGATTTTGCAGGTAACATGAGGCAGGGGCAGGAAGCAAGTCCAAGTTCTTCAACACTCAGGTTCTGGTTCTGGCATCTGGAAGCATTCAATAGCCAAATGCTTGAGGATGGGCCCATGGGCCAGAAGCTTCAACATCTGGGAACTTGCAAGAAATGCAGCATTTCAGGCCTCATCCTGGACCTCCCAAATCTGGATCTGCTTTTCAAGAGATTCCCCATATCTGTGCATGCTACAGTCTGGGAAGCAGTGGACAGACCACCTAAAGAACACCTCATCTCTGATCAATTTCCCCTTGGGGAAGAGGTGATTCTTCCAAAAGAAATCTGGGGTGTTGCTCAGAGAAGGAAGAGGAATGGACTCTAGGAGAGCCATAAAAGGCATCCCCAGGGTTCCAGCTCAGGATGCTCTCCATCAGTCTGCCTCCTCCTATCCTTCCTCAGGACATGTGGACAGACAGACAGTTCTGTTGGCAGCAGGACAAAGTTTTTCACTCTAGACCAGATTTCTTGGAGCTGATGACATCTGGGAGATCTGAGAGAGGCCTTTGCTGTAACATCATTATCTTTTAAAGCCAATGAATGTTAAAAAGAAAGCCTTTTCCCCCTGTTACACAACTTTATGGACAAAGATGGAATGTTAAGACAGCAGCTGCATTCCTATTTCTAAGTGGTGCCTCTTTCACAGAAACCTGCTATAGATTTACTGCTATATAAAAGGAATAATAGAGATTAAAATTTACAGGGCCTTGAATGCAGGTGTCAAAGGGGCAAGGAAGCACTTGGCTTTGCCAGCACAAAGGCTCTGGGACAGAAAAAGCAGGATGCAAGCACTGGGATGGCAAAGAAGGGCAGCTTCACATTCCTCATCTGGGATTGCCTTGACGAGGCACTTATACAGGAGAGGTCTCTTTGGAGACTCCCCCACCTCTCCTTCTACCCAGGTGTCTCTTACATGAGCAGAGCAAGTCCACGCTGATCCTGGTGATAGAAAGACACATGGGCCGCTATCCTTGGTCCTGAACCACAGTTACGTGTTGCAGCAGTAATTCTCAACCTGGCTACAAATCTGTCAATGGGGAAGGTAGATACGAAGTACTGATTGCAAAACCCCACACCCAGGTATTCTAACTCAGTGGGTCTCTGCATCTAAAAAAAAAAAAAGATCACTAGAGACAACATGAATCTGATAGTCAGATTATCCTGTTTGGAAATCACTGTGCTAGGATATGCTTGTTGCTCCTAAGCCTATGCAGCAGGCACCTATGGCTTTTCCACCCCCTCCATGAGCATCTATTCCCCAGTCTTCTAGAAATGCACCCTGGTTCTTATAATGGAGCCAACCCAAAGGCTGGTAGAGCTGAGAGGTAAAGACTGTCCAAATCATCTTGTTGGAACCTTTAAATCAAGTGGCCCTGGATTCCGGAATTCCCCTGGACTTTTCAGGGCTAGTATATTCCTGTTACTGCTTAAGCCAGTTTGGATTGGGCTTCTGTCACTTGTAACCAAATCTAACATTTCAAGGAACTCTGGTGGTGACTCTTAAACATCCTGTCCCAAGAATTCTCTCTCATGAATTCTGAACCAAACAAGAGAAGAGACAGAATGGGAGAGAAAAGCTGAGGCCAGAGCGAGAATGAGGAAAAGATACTAAAAAGTTGCCAGGAATAAGAATGACTCCGATTTGGACAATGTTTCCAAATAATCAGTTACTAAGGATAGAACCTCAAATGACCGTGGCCTAAAGATCACTTGACTGGAGGAGAGTCAGAAGCATGGGTGGACTCAGGGGACAAGAGGGGATCAATGTCAGCACACCTCCAGTAGAGACATCCTAGGTTATGTCGCTAAAGTGTTCACAGATTTTGTTTTTCCTTCCTATCTCTAAAACCTTGTTACTTTCCCCCTGTCCCTCATATCTCTGGTTTATGCTATATGGTTTTTGCAGTTATCTCACTCGGCTTTTTCTCTGACATTTACTCTGTGTCCCCTCTGAGGAGCTGGGGCAGTAGGAACCGCTCTATCAGGACACTGAACTGTTTGCTCCCTCCAGTGGTGCTGTGGAGTGGGGGACATGTATGATGCTTACACTCCCAGGAGTTTTAAAGCCATAACAAAATACACTGAAAGATCAAAATGTTTTCAGGGAGGAGTAACACCCAGCGGTTTTCAGACCAGAGCCTCATTTTTCCAAGTAGGAGGTACATATGGGAGGAGGGAAGCATGACAAAAATGCCTGAATCCCCTCCACATGACTTTGAGAGTATTCCTGTCTGGCTGGGGCAGGAAAAAAAAAGTTTAATTAGTGGATGTTGAAGTGGGTTAATGTCTGCATTACTGAAGAAGAGAGAACTGCCTGACAGAGATTCCAGGACAGAGGTAATTAGACATGAGGAGACGGTCCGGAAGAAAGAGCACTGGGGAGATCTGAAGAGTCAGGGTAAAACATAAAAGGGAACCATTTATAGGGACAGGGATGCTAGATCAGAATGCAGGACAAGCAGATCTAGGCATCTGGCAATGATCATTAGAAATGACTTGAAAGCCAGTAACTCTGAGAAAGAGTATTAGGGCAAAGTTGTGGTGTTTAAATGATTGCAAAAAAAAAAAATGTGCAATTTTTAACCAACTCTGGAGAGTCAGATGCCTCTGAGCTATATGCAAAGGCTAAGAAAAGGAGATGTCCCTTTTTGAACAAAGGTTGCTCCTCTAATTCGGTGCAAAGTCCTTAGATCATTAAAAACATATTACACTGACCTTTAACAGTATTGTAGCTGAACATTTGGAGGAAGGAGGGAACACACAGTAGGCTCTGGGGACTGGCTTTCATCTGATTCTTAGCCTGAGAAGTAGTCATAAGAGAGCTCACCTTGGATTATTTGTGAAACTATTCATTAGTGTTACATGAGCTTTTCTATATATTGATATTTCAGAATAAAACAGTGGGGGAAAAGTATCCAAATGCTAACAGAGGAACATTCTGAATCATTGAGAGAGGAGGGAATCAAGGAGGAGAGCACAACCTCTAGGGGGGTGTTATGATGTGGTCGTTAGAAAGAACATTTATGAAAAATTTTGATGTGAGAAAATGTTAATGATGGTGTTAGGTGAACAAATAGGCTACAATATGTGTATGTGCACAAATATGTACAAAAACTGTGAAATCATTATAGGTGAAGGAAAAGGATTGAAGAGAAAGGTTCTATCAGCACCCAGCTTACCTCCACTTCCTAAAACGAAGACAAGTAGCTTCAATAGCCAGAGAAGGCAATGGCACCCCAGTCCGGCACTCTTGCCTGGAAAATCCCATGGATCTCCATCCTGCAGCCTGGTAGGCTGCAGTCCATGGGGTTGCAAAGAGTCGGACACGACTGAGCGACATCACTTTCAATTTTCACTTTCATGCATTGGAGAAGGAAATGGCAACCCACTCCAGTGTTCTTGCCTGGAGAATCCCAGGGACGGGGGAGCCTGGTGGGCTGCCGTCTATGGGGTCGCACAGAGTCGGACACGACTGAAGCGACTTAGCAGCAGCAGCAGCAGCAGCTTTGATAGTGCCCTGACTGGTTCCTGGACAATAAATGCAGGGTGACAGTTTAAGGTTTTAAAGATTCAAACCCAGAACCCCCTCTTACTAGTTGGGCCCCTGTGTTGTTGGGGAAATAATAATGTTGGGGAGATAGGTCCTGGACAAAACCGGCCAGCATGGTTTAGGGAGGCCTGATTTATTAAGCCCACTCCAGCCCAATATCAAGGAGACTTTCATAGTCTGTACTTTTTCCTTAGGATGGATGGGGCTGGTGATGATTATTAGGGGTTCAGAACCTCTTTGGGCCCATGACTTGCTACTGCTATCTCTTTTTTGTCTGTTTTGCTTTGTAATGGTGCTCCTTGATCCTATGTGGGAAGTTGGAAGAGGTGAACTGCAGCTCATGCCATGCCCTAGGACATGAAGATATACCTCACCGCAGCCTACCCCTGACCCACAAGCAACAGGGCTGGCTGGCAGGCGCCAGGTTCCATTGACTTTATTCCTATTTAGGGAAACAAGCTTTGGAAATACTGAAAGTCAAAACATTTCTCTGACCAGAACACCTGGATCAAATTGTCTTGGACCTATCAAATCTCTAAAACCAAATTTCTTTCTCTGACCTTTGATAATCAATATGACCCATGGTTGTCCTTTGGGAGAGAAGGACACTTATAATGAGATTTAGTTGAGGGAAATTCCTCACATGAGCGTGGGCCAGCCTCCCTTTCTTGTCTCCTTATTCTATTCTGGGCTAGAGAAACCCAACCAGGACTTTAAAAGGATCCTCTAAAACACCTCCCCTGAAGGTCGTGTCGGAGATCTGGAGAGAATGCAGCAGCAGGCAGGGACTCAGTTTCCAGTTCTGTAGCCAGTCAGCTGCAGGAATGAGGGCAAGATGCTGCACATCTCGAGCCTGGCTTTCCTCTTTGAAATGGGGATTATTCTAGTTCATGGTCTTCTGGGTACAAAATATTGAAGCTGACTCAGGTGACCCGGGTAGAGTGTCTGTGCTGATACCGAGTGGGAAGATGAGAGATGACACGGAAGCCAAGCACAGGGCAAGGGCTGCCGCAGGGCTTCATGGGAAGCTCTCTGCCTGTCTCTCTCCGGGGCAGGGTGGGTGTGTCTCTCGGATGGTTTCTGCAAGCTCTCACTGTGTCCTCCACTCTTCCTTCCTGTTTGCGTGCCCAACAACTGACTCTGACTTTCCAATCTCTTAAATCAACTCCAAGAGAAGACATTGGGTTGACCATTTCATATCTGTCAGGGCAAGGATATAATAAGTTACAAGCTATTAGCTGGCCTTTGAGTTGGCTGTTTGAGTAAGATATCCACCCCTGGTCTAGGACTGTGGTTGGGGGTAGGTGTATGCAGCTCTGTCCTTGACAAGGCTTGGTTGGGTAAACAAAGAATTCCATCTTTTGCAGAAATAATAAAAAGCCTCATCATAAGGATCATATGACAATAAATATGAAATTGCTTTAGAAAGAATGAAGTGTAAATTTAAGTTATTCTAATTATTATTCAAAATTATTAGGGGACTTAGAAGAAAGAATCAGAGTCAGGAGGCAACTGAAGGAGCTCCTAATGGCCCAGTCTGTTACAGTTTGAATAACAAACTAATGACAATGATGAATTATTGACCACAGTAAAATGAATAAGCCCTTGATGATATAAATAGTTGAATAAGCTTTGAAATATAGGAGAAGGAAAAACTCTTCCTTAGAGTAGAATTCCAATTAAATAAAAGTACAAGGAAGGACTGAAATATAGAAAATCACCCCTTGGCAAATAACACAGTAATAACTGTTACAAACAAGGATCATTGATGAATGCCAAAATCATGGGCAAATGTATGATAAAAACAGCATGTTTACACTGTCTCAAAGTAGCTCTCCTAAGATACATATTAACTGCAAAAGGGAAAACAGTAACTTTACAGTGGAGAAATAAGGCAGACATCTCCTCAACTAACCGTTCAAAGTTAGCATCACTGGTAATGCAATACAGCATCATATGCCTCTCGATACAGTGCAAAGACAAGAACACATCACTTTCATGGCAGTCCGTTAAAAATGCAGAACCTGAATTTAGCCATAATGAAACATCTTATAAACCCCAATTGAGAAATATTCTCTAAATTACTGGACTGTGCTCGTCAAAGGTGTCAAGTCATGAAAGACAAAACCAGAAAACAAAACTGAGAAACTTTCCAAGACCAGAAAAAAAAAAACAAAGAAACATGAAAACTAAATACAGTATCCTAGATTTGATCCTGGGCCAGAAAAAGGTCATTAGTGAGGTAATCAGAGATAAGTGAATAAGGTCAGGAGATTACTAGTAGTATTGCAACAATACTCATTTCCTGGTTTTGATAATTGTCTTGTAGTTATAGATTATGCTAACATTCAGGGAAGCTGTAGAAAGGTTATGTAGGAATTCTTGTACTATATAGTTTTATTTTTAAACCTGAAATTGTTTTAAAATTCAAAATTAACAAACCTAAAAAAATAAAATGAGAGAGCTCAATAATACTTTATATGGAATAATCTCACAAATACATTATTGAGCAAAAAAAGTTACCTTTTGTGTAAAAGGGGATCTCCGATTCTCTTTCACATACTCTCTCTTTTGAATCTACACAGAATATGTCTTGAAGAAAATGCTAACAAAAAAACAACAAAAAAAGAAAATGCTAACAACTGGTAATAGTGATTGCCACTAGGGTGGGGAATTGGGAATTGGACAGAGTTGAGAGAAAGACTTTTTAGCATATGCAGTTTTTAATACTGTTTGAGAATTTTTAAAAAATCATGCATGTTTTATCTTTAAAATATCATTAAACTACCAAATTCTATTTGTCTTGTGAAATCTGAATTCATTTCACCAAAGCTTACTAGGGCCAGATACGCCATTTTTAAGACCCTGACTCCTCCACCTGCCACTTCTGTCTAAGCTAACAGCATAAGCCAATCTGATTAGATTTCTTCCCAAACCCATATTCCCATGGAAACTGAAGGGCAACAGATCAAGAAAGAGAAGCAAAGAAAGACACAAAGGATATTCATTTATTTATGGTTATTTGAAACTCTTTAGGTCACACCTCCTGACTTCTACTTATGTACCAGGCTTTGAAACACACCAAATGCCTAACAATTCTGCCGTTAAAGAGAATGAGTTTTATTACTAAAACCAGCAAAGGAGCCCTCTTTAGTGTTAGGCAATGTCTGGATAACTAGGACCAATATAAAAGGTACAAGTCTGTCTCCTTGTGCTTTTGAATCTAACTGGTACAAGTAGGGCTTCTCAGGCGGCACTAGTAGTAAAGAGCCTGCCTTTCAATGCAGGAGACATAAGAGATGTGGGTTCAGTCCCTGGGCCAGGAAGATCCCCTGGAGGAGGGCATGGCAACTCACTCCAGTATTCCTGTTTAGTGAATCCCATGGACAGAGGAGCCTGGCAGGCTATAGCACACGGGGTCGCAAAAGAGTCAGACACAACTGAAGCAACTTAGCACGCACCCACAGTGCAAGAGAAGCCTCTTGGAGAGAAGTTTGACCACAGATATTAAAATCTTTAAAATGTGCAGAAATGAGACTTTCAGTTATGACAGTATGAAGAGGTAGGCAAATATTTTCTCACCAAACACAAGAAAAAAAAAAAAGGAGAAAATTATCAAAATCAAACCATTTCAAGTCTCTGGATGGAGATCAACCAAATGCAAATAACAAACTGAGAGATGCTTATTCCTAAGGAATTTGCTGCAACTTTGTGTAAGAACAATAGGAGTCTGCAGCCTCCTTGACCAGGATGGCTCCCATTCCACACCCAGCTTGGTAGGTTAGGCGCATCTGATTTACAAGGGCAGGATAGGAATGGGAAACCACAGGCTGGCTGCAAACTTGACTTGAATGGAGAGTGAAAATTCCGTGCTTGAGGACGCCCCTGGTGTCCCAGTGGATAAGCATCCCCCTGCCAATGCAGAGGACACAGGTTTGACCTTGGTCAGGGACGATTCTATAAGCTGTGGGGCAACTAAGTCTGTGTGCCACAACTACTGAGCCCACTAGCTCCAACTACTGAAGCCCACGAGCCTATACTCCGTGCTCCACAAGAGAAGCCACTGCAACGAGAAACCCGTCCACCTCAACAGAGAGTAGCCCCTGCTCGCTGCAACTAGAGAAAGCCCACACAAAACAACAAAGACCCAGTATGGCCACAAAAAAAAATACACATCCATGCTTGGTAGCACTGTCAGAAGTCACCACGCCCAGAATGAAAGGAACACAGAAAGCCTGTGGCTTGCTGGCCTGGGGCTGTGGTCCCTGGTAGGGTGAGCAGTGGATCAGCCAGAGGTTCAATAGGAAGCCTCTGGAAGAGATAGGGCAATAGAAGGCCTAAATAAGCTCTCCACATATCTCCGGCTGACTGGAAAACTACACACATGTTCAGGGAGACACAGGAGGGCCCAGGGAAATGTAAAAGCCACGGCCAATTTACAGCCGACTTGAGAACTGCCTGAACTTTGAATGCCCTCCTCACCCCACACACAGACCCATCAGAGAAGGGTAAAAATGTTTTGGGCCCAAGTTATTTAAACACAACCTCTGCCAGAATCATTGGCTGACTACTTAGCTATGTTGACACAGAGTTTCCCCTAGGAAGTCAGGCTAAAAATAAAAATAAGAATAAAAATACTGAGCAGAGACATTAACTGCTATACACTGAGAGGAAGACAGATTGTGCAGGTTAAGTCAAACCAAAACAGAACAAACGAAGAAACAAACTAAAAGAAGCCCTCATGAAAAGAAATCAGAATCTCTAGGTGCTATAGAATATATAACACTGAATTTTCTTTAGCTTTCGACAAAAATCTATGACACACACAAAGAAACAGGAAAGTATGGTCCACAAAAGGAAAAAAAACCTCTCTATTGAAACAGACTCTGAATGAACCCAGACACTGATTTTAGCAACTGTTTTGGAAGTGTTTTGTTTGTTTGGAAGAAAGAAATGGAAATTTTGATTTGAACCAACCTGAAGATTATAACTCAGGCGACAACCTTTCAGAAAGCTCTGAAGGGTATTCCCTTAAAGCAACGATTTTAAATATGCCCAAATAACTCATGGAAATCATTAAAGGACTAAAGGAAAATATGACAATAATTCAGTAAATCAAGAATCTCAGAGAAAATATCAACTAGACCGCAACAAAACAAGTTGGAAATTCTAGAGTAGAAAAGTAGAAAAGAAAAACAATCAAAATGAAAAATTTCATTCACATAGGCTCAACAATGGATTTGAAAGGGCAGAAGGCAAAATCAGAATCAGCCAGCCTGAAGGATAGACAGTTCAGTAGAAATTAGCCAATCTAATGAATCAGTTCAGTTCAGTTCAGTTGCTCAGTCATGTCCGACTCTTTGCTATCCCATGAATCGCAGCACTCCAGGCCTCCCTGTCCATCATAAACTCCCGGAGTTTACTCAAACTCATGTCCATCAAGTCGGTGATGCCATCCAGCCATCTCATCCTCTGTCGTCCCCTTCTCCTCCTGCGCCCAACCCCTCCCACCATCAGGGTCTTTTCCAATGAATCAACTCTTCGCATCTGATGAATAAAGAGGGAAAAATAAAAAGAATGAAGAAAAATGAATGGTGCCTCAAAGACCTGTGGAAGGATATCAAGCAAGTCAACTGACATGTGAAGAGAGTTCCAGAAGTAGAGAAGAGAAAGAGATATAGCAACTATTTGAAAAAATAATAGCCAAAAATGTTTCAGATTTCATGAAAAGCTCAACAAACCTCAAATAACAGACACAAAGAATCCATGGCTAGACACATCATGCCTACACACATGCCTAAAAGCCAAAACAAAGAGAAAATGGTGAAAATAGCAACAGAAAAGTTACTGTGTACAGAGGAACCACAATACAAAAATATATTAATAATTTATGGTCAGAAAAGTCCAAAAGCCAGTGAAATGGCATAAAGAACTAAAAAAAAAGTTAACAAATAATTATAGAATCAGCAACATCATCCTTTAAAAACGAAGGAAAAAAAAAAAAGATGCTTCCATATAGACAAAATCTGAGAGAATTTGTTGCTAGCAGACCAACCTTTTAAGAAATACTAGGGACTTCCCTCGTGGTCCAATGGTTAAGAAGTCACCTTCCAATGCAAGGGAGGCAGGCTCGAACCCTAGTGGGGGAACTAAAGATTCAACATACCAGGGGGAGCCTAAGCCAGCCGGAGGCAAGCACTGAGACCTCGCTCGCTAGAGCCCGGGTGCGAAGCCTGCATGCGCAACAAAGAGCCGACGCGCCCCCACGCAAGATCCTACCTGCTGGAATGAAGGTTGGGCCCTGCAACCGAGTCAGGAGGCAGCCAGATGAATAAATATCAATAAAGGAAGAAAGACCAAAACCCATCAGAGGGACGGAAAATGACACGGACAGAAATTTGAATTCACAGGTTTAAATGAAGTGCCCGGAAAATGTTAAACATACAGGCAAATTAAAAAGAGAAGATTCCCTGGGGAAGGAAATGGCAACCCACTCCAGCATTCTTGCCTGGAGAATTCCATGGTCGGAGGAGCCTGGTAGGCCAAAGTCCACGGGGTCGCAAAGAAAAGAACACGACTGAACAACTTCACTTTCACTTTTCTTTTAAATATGAACACTTCTCAATTCTGTTAATTTCTTGTAAAATGTGATTGCATAATAGAAACCATTGACTTGTGCACTTCGAACATGCGGATTTTATGGGACATAAGTTATATCTCAAAACTATTCAAGAAATGCAAAAATGCATAAAAATTCTAACACTGTATTGTTGGATTCCTGACATATAAATGTGACCTTTGCACAAAGGAGGGGAAGGAAATATTGCTTTATTGGAACAAAGTTTCTGTATTTCACCTGAATCATGTCAGTATTAATCTCGAATACTTGTGATACATTAAGATGTGTACTGTAATCTTGGCACTACTGACATTTGGGGTCAGATAATTGTTGTGGTGGGCTGTCCTTTGCATTGTAGGATTTTAGCAGCATCTGTGCCTCATCCCAGCAAAATGCCCCTACTCTCACTTGTGGCAAATAAAAATATCTCTAAATAAATTCTATTCAGATGGCTGGAGGTGGGAAATCACCTTAGTAAGAACCACTATCCTAGAGCAACCACTGAGAAATTAACCCAAAGAAATATAGCTTAAAATCAATAGAAAAAAAAAAAAAAAACACAGCAAAAGAATTAGAATGATACAGCATTTGTTTAACATGAAAGAAGTCAGTAAATAAGCAAGGCATAATACATGTAGAAAAAAATAGTAAAGTGGTTGACTTTTTTAAGTGGTTGACTTTTAATTAAAAAAAACATTGCATGTGAGGGGCTTGGGAAACTCTGTTTTCCATAGAAACTAAGGTTTCCCCACCACTTCCTGCTCCCCCGAAGGAGAAAGCTGGGGACAATGGAAAAGAATGTTATGTCACATTTAATGGAATGTTCCAATTCACAAGTAATAATATTATTCCATTAGAGTCTATCATTCAAAATGTCTCATACCAGAGAATGAATTATTATTTAACTAGGTGTTCAAACTGTACTTCAGAAGGACCCATTCATAATACATCACAATGTTCTCAAGCTGAGAATATGGGTCATCTTGCCACTTCCTGTGTCCTGCTTTCATTTGCAGCCAAATCTCAAAACCAGGGCACTGACTGTCAGCACTAAATGTCCCCAGTCAGACAGGGAGAGACATTTACAGAATCAGGCCCAGCCAGGGGAGGCAGGATTCAGGAGGCAGCTGCATGTCTGCTCGCAAGCGCGGGCTTTGGAGTTAGGCTGGATTTGAGCCCTGGCTTTTTTACTCTGTGCCCCTGGGCAACAAGTCACTTAGCCCCTCAGAGCCCACTTCATGTCATCTGCAAAACAGGAGTGATGAAATCTACCTTACAGGGTGCTGTGAGGGGAATGAGCTGATGTGTGTCAGGAGTTTCAAACGGGGCCTGGTATCTACACAAGTGGTCAGTAAGAGCTGTGATTAGCGCTGGTATCTGATTAGCAGAACTGGTATCACAACTTTGACTTCTGGGTTTTCAATCCAGCATCCTGAGCTCTTTACCTTCCTCTCCCCTCATCCCAACCTCTTAATTTCTGCACTTCCAGTTGCTCAGCCCCAAAATCTTGAAGCCTTTTTTAAAAATATGTTTTTAAATTTTATTTATTTTTTGACCACACCTCTCGGCATGCGGGAGGGATCTTAGCTCCCAAAACATGGATCAAAGCCACACCTCCTGTAGTGGAAGCAAGGAATCTTAACTGCTTAACCACAGTCCCTTGAAGCCTTTCTGTTTGATTGAAGTACAGTTGACTTACAATATTATATTGGTTTCAGGTGGTACAACATAGTGATTCAATATAGATTTTATGGATTAAACACCATACAAAGTTATTATAAAATATTGACTAAATATCCTGTGCTGTACATTATATCCCTGTGACTTATTTATTTTATAACTCGAAGTTTGTAACTCTTAATGTCTTTCACCTGTTTCACTCCTGTCCCCCATTCCTTCCCCTCAGGTGATCGATCACCAGTTTGTTCTCTGTATCTTTGAATCTATTTCTGTTCTATTAGTTTGTTTGCTTTTTTAAAAAAATTCCACTCCTGGATATTTACCCAAAGAAAATGAAAACACTATTTTGAAAAGATACATAGATCCCAATACTTGTTGCAGCATTATTTACAATACCCAATATGGAAGAATCAGTTCAGTGGCTCAGCCATGTCCCACACGTTGCGACCCCATGGACTGCAAACTTAGTGCCCAGCAATAGATGAATGGGTAAAGGTGAAGTGTGTGTATTCAATGAAATATTACTCAGCTATAAATTTTTTTTTTTCCATTTGAGACAACATGGAGGTTGTTATGCTTAGAGGAAGACTTTCTCTTTTACTCCCCACATCTAACTCATCAGCAAATCCTGCTGTCTCTACCTTTGAAATACCATCCAGAATCCAACCACATCTCACCACACTGCTGGCACCGGCTGACCCAATCCACAGTCCAAACTCCCAACATCTTTCACCTCTTGGCTGATGTCACTGCTTCTGTTTTTCTCCCTGGCAGACTAGCCACCAGAGGGATCCTATTAAAATGCCAGATACTTTTCTTCTCCTTCTCAATTCCCTCTCAAGAAAACAGTTTGGCAATTCTTGAGCCTGAGTCAGGGATGTACCCTGAGACAGTGGTGATTCCTTGACGCAGGAAGGGTGGGAGAGGGGAAATACAGGGAGGAAGTGCGCTTGGGAAATGAGTTTCCAGAAGTCTAGGCCACCAGCTACTTTGAGGGCCCTCAGAGCAGCACTTACCTCTAGCAGACCTCCAGAGGCAGGATGTAGAACCAGAGCACAGGCTCAGAGGCTGGAGTGAGAGTGGGGCTTCCTCTCATTCCTAAGCGTCTGCTCCCGGAACTCCAGGATCCTCTCCAGCAGCCTCCCTTGTCCCCCCAATGCTACAGAAATCGAAACAGGCTTCACAGGTTTCCTATGAACCAACAGGCCAGTTTAATCAAAGCCCACAGCATACTGCTGTGCTGGAAAGGATTGACTCCACCTGTATCATGAACTACTGACTTTAAAAAAAACAACCTTTATTGAGGTATATTTGATATGTATAAAAATCACACATATGTAATACATACAATTAAATGAGTTTGAACATATGTGTATACCTGCAAAACCATCACCAAAATTAAGGTAACAGACATAGCCAGAACCTCTAAAAGTTTCCTTGTGTCCCTTTTGTTTCATTTGGTTTGTTTTTTGTGAGATTATGAGATTACCCTCTTAAATTTAAAATGTATAATATGGTATGTTGACTATGGGTTCTATGCTGTACAGCAGATCTCCAGAACTAATTCATCTTGTATAAGTGAAACTTTTACCAGTTGGAAAACTCCCATTTCCCCTTCCTCCCCCCCAGCCCCTGGTAACCACTGTTCTAGTCTCTGCTTCTAGGAGCTTGACTATTTTAGGTCCCTCTTGCAAGTGGCCACAAGACTGGAAAAAGTCAGTTTTCATTCCAATCCCAAAGAAAGGCAATGCCAAAGAATGCTCAAACTACTGCATAGTTGCACTCATCTCACATACTAGCAAAATAATGCTCAAAATTCTCCAAGCCAGGGTTCAACAGTATGTGAACTATGAACTTCCAGATGTTCAAACTGGATTTAGAAAGGGCAGAGGAACCAGAGACCAAATTGCCAACATCTGTTGGATCATAGAAAAAGCAAGAGAATTCCAGAAAAGCATCTACTTCTCCTTTATTGACTATGCTAAAGCCTTTGATTGTGTGGATCACAATAAACTGTGGAAAATTCTGAAAGAGATGGGAATACCAGACCACTTGACCTGCCTCCTGAGAAATCTGTATGCAGGTCAAGAAGCAACAGTTAAAACCAGACATGGAACAACAGACTGGTTCCAAATCAAGAAAGGAGTACGTCAAGATTGTATATTGTCACCCTGCTTATTAACTTATATGCAGAGTACATCATGAGAAATGCTGGGCTAGATGAAGCACAAGCTGGAATCAAGACTGCCAGGAGAAATATCAGTAACCTCAGATATGCAGATGACACCACCCTTATGGCAGAAAGCAAAGAAGAACTAAAGAGCCTCTTAATGAATGTGAAAGAGAAGAGTGAAAAAGTTGGCTTAAAACTCAACATTCAGAAAACTAAGATCATGGCATCTGGTCCCATCACTTCATGGCAAATAGATGGGGAAACAATGGAAACAGTGACAGATTTTATTTTGGGGGCTCCAAAATCACTGTAGATGGTGACTGCAGCCAAGAACTTGAAAGACGCTTGCTCCTTGGAAGAAAAGTTATGACCAACCTAGACAGCATATTAAAAAGCAGAGACATTACTTTGTCAACAAAGGTCCATCTAGTGAAAGCTATGGTTTTCCAGTAGTCATGTATGGATGTGAGAGTTGGACTGTAAAGAAAGCTGAGCACCAAAAAAAATAAAAAATAAAAATAAAAAAAAAGAAAGCTGAGCACCAAAGAATTGATGCTTTTGAACTGTGGTGTTGGAGAAGACTCTTGAGAGTTCCTTGGACTGCAAGGAGATGCAACCAGTCCATCCTAAAGGAAATCAGTCCTGAATATTCATTGGAAGGACTGATGTTGAAGCTGAAACTCCAATACTTTGGCCACCTGATATGAAGAACTGACTCATTTGGAAAGACCTTGATGCTGGGAAAGATTGAAGGCAGGAGGAGAAGGGCATGACAGAGGATGAGATGGTTGGATGGCATCACTGACTCAATGGACATGAGTTTGAGTAACCTCATGTTTACTCATGAGTTGGTGATGGACAGGGAGGCCTGGTGTGCTGCAGTCCATGGGATCACAAAGAGTTGGACACGACTGAGCAACTGAATGAACATGCAAGTGGAATCATTCAGTAGTTGTCCTCCTGTGACTGCCTTATTTCATTTAGCATGATGTCCACAGGTTCATCTGTGGAATCTTAAAGAGATTTCTGCCCTCTTGTTCACTGCAGCACTTCTCACAATGGCCAAGGTATGGAGACAACCTAAATAACCCACTGACAGATGAATAAAGAAGATGTGGTACATATATACAGTGGAATATTATTCAGCCTTTAAATGAAGGAAAACATATCATGAGCTTCTGGGAGGAGCTGCCTGTGGAGCAGGAAGGATATGTATGTTGAGAAGTAGTAGACAGAAGTCTAGAACATTCTTCTCAAAGGCCAGTGGGGACTGGGTTACTTTGGAGTTGAGGGAGAGATAACGTAAATACAGCAAAGGAGAATATTAAGGGCCCAGAAAAGAAATCAGAGGAAGTAAGGATTTTTAGAAGTTCTTTCTAATTGCTGCAAGGAATCGATGAACATTGTGCCCAGGTTTTCCTCATGTCTCATTTATTGCAGCATAACAAATCACCCCCAAACTCGATTTTAAACAATGAGAATTTATCACTGCCTACAAGTCCTCAGGTGATTTTGGTGGTTCCTTTGGGTCTTGACTGGGCTCATTCATGCAGTTTCTGTCAGCTGTGGGATCTATTAATCATGGCTGCACCCTCTGTCTCCCATGTTTGGGCAGGTCCACAGGCTGATCTCGGAGAAGGCAATGGCACCCCATTCCATTAGTCTTGCCTGGCAAATCCCATGGACAGAGGAGCCTTGTAGGCTGAAGTCCATGGGGTCTCAAAGAGTCAAACACGACTGAGTGACTTCACTTTCACTTTTCACTTTCGTGCTTTGGAGAAGGAAATGGCAACCCACCCCAGTATTCTTGCCTGGAGAATCCCAGGGATGGGGGAGCCTGGTGGGCTGCCGTCTATGGGGTCGCACAGAGTTGGACACGACTGAAGTGACTTAGCTGCAGCAGCAGCAGCAGCAACAGGCTGCTCTAGGGTGGCTCAGAATGAGACTCCTGGGCTGCCTCCCATAGGCTCTGGTCAATGGAATGTGGCATGCAGGATGTTAGTTCCCCAGCCAGGGATCGAACCCTCACCCCTTGCAGTGGAGGCACAGAACCGTAATCACTGGACCGCCAGGAAAGTCCTGGAAAAGGGTCTTTTGTCACCTTCACCTAACATGACGAGGCTGTGACCCCTCATTTGACTGGCTTCTGCATACATCTGTTTGTGTCTGCGTGTGAGGAACAGGCAGAGACACATGCTCACTGAGAAGAAAAGAACTTCATTTAATCATAAGGCTATGGGAGCCAAGAGACCTTTTGGTTTATCCTTGTTTCAGATGAGCAAACTGAGGCAGTGAGGCCAAGCAGTTCTTGCCAGTTCACACAGCCAGCCAGCTACTGAGCCTGGGCCAGAACCCAGGGGTCCTGCCTCCGTTGATACCAACTGCAAGTCTGGGTTTCAAAAACCACCCTTGGGTTGAGTGATTTGCTGCAAGGAATCACAGAACTCACTGAAAGATGTTATACTCACAGTTACAGTTTATTTCTGGGAAAGGACAGAGATCAAAATTAGCCAGAAGAGTAGATACAGAGGTAAGAGTATGGGAGGGTTCCCAGTGCAAAGCTTCTATTGTCCTCAGAATGTCTGATACTCCTGGTGTTGATATTAATGTACAGAATATGCATGGAGTGTGGTCAACCAGGGAAACTCAATCAAGCTTCAGTGTCTTGAGGTTTTATTGGGGCTTCATCCCATAAGCATGAGTCATTGATTTATTGTCCATGGGACGGAACTTAGATTCCAGCCCCACCCCACTCCCTGGAGGTCAGACTGATATCACTTGGCCTGAGTCATCTCATTAGCATGAACTATCTGGCATGAGCTAAGGGGCCCACCAAGAATAACAAAGACACTCCCATCACTTGGGAAATTCCAGAGGTTTAAATGTTTCCTCCCAGGAACCAGGGACAAAGGCCAGACCAATTTGGGTAAGGCCAAGTTCTTCACTACACACCTTACATCCGTTATGTCTCGGGAGCCCTAAAAAAGGCTGAGCACAGAATTGATGCATTCGAACTGTGGTGCTAGAGAAGACTCTTGAGAGTCCCTTGGACAGCAAGGAGATGAAATCAGTCAATTGTAAAGGAAACCAACCCTGAATATTCATTCGAACGACTGATGAAGCTAAAGCTCCAATACTTTGGCCACCTGATGTGAAGAGCTGACTCACTGGAAAAGACCCTGATCCTGGGAAAGATTGAGGGCTTGAGGAGAAGGGGCAACAGAGCATGAGATGGTTGGATGGCATCAGCGACTCAATGGGCATGAGTTTGAGCAAACTCCAGGAGACAGTGAAGGACAGGGAAGCCTGGCATGCTGCAGTCCATTGGGTCACAAAGAGTTGGACAAGACAGAGACTGAAAAACAATAAAAGGAAGTTCCAATAAAAAATAAAAATAGCTATACTGAGTGTGCGCTAGGTGCCAAACACTGTACACATATTTTGTCAGATTCTCACAATAACCCTGCAAAGCTGATGTTTGGTCCTTTTTTACTGATGATAAAATTGAAGCTCAGAAAGTTGCCTAAAGTGGCCTAAAGTTTTAGAGCTGGAAAACAAACAGATCTGACTATGCTGACAAACTCCTTGGGTCCTTAGATTCATGTTGCCAACTTCATTCTTTCATTCATTCATTCAACAAACATTTATTCAAGCCCAACTATGTGCCAATAACAGTTTTAGGTGTTGAAGATGCAGCAAAGAACAGACAAAAGTCTCACTCATATAGAGTTGATATTCAAATGGGAGAGATAGATAATAAGCACTAAATGTGTAAAATAAATATTTTGAATAATTTAAAGCAATGCATGCAGTTTGTATGTGTGCATTTGATTCAAACTTAACTGTAACAATTGTGAAGTTTGAAAGTGGACTGCTATTATATACTATTAGTTTTGTTACATTCGATGATGGCATAGTAACTATGTTTTCCCAAAATAAAGGTACTTATCTATGAAAGATGCAGGCTAAAGTATTTATGGATAAAATAAAATTATAAAATGTTGCTAATTATTGATGTTGGATGATAAGATACACAAAGAAAGACCTTTATATGTTCTAATTCAGTGTGTATTTGAACACTTTGTTAGTACAAAGTACAGTTTTTTGTGTTTTTTTTTTGGTTGGTTGGTTGTTCTTTAAGTGGATAGGGGTAACAGATAGGATGTGTAAGAGGTATTGCAAGACCAAAAAGCAAATTAAGGAAGACTTCACTAAGGTTACAGTGGAGCAAAGACTTGAAGGAGACAGGGAAGAGATTTATGTGGTTCTCTCGGAAAGAACATTCCAAGCGGAAATGGGAGCCCTGAGGTGGGAGAGTGCCCGCTATGGCATGTTCAAAGCATACAAAGCCAACTGCTGGAAAGGGGTGATCTATGAGTAAAATAGTAGGAGGTAGCATCAGAGTTCAGAGATGGATGAGGAGGAGAGGAAATGCATACAGAGCCCTACTCAACAGGGAATTCACATCCAAAGTATGTAAGCATACACACAAAACACTAAGGGATAGTGCAGTCAACTTCATAGAAAAACTGGCAAAAGACTTTAGCTGGCACTTTACAGAGAAAGTTATGGCCAATCAGCAGAGGAAAAGGTGTTCTATTTTATTAGGCATTAGGGAAATGCAAATTAAAACCACAATGCCACACTTTCACATACCCATAGATAAGAGGCAGGCAATGCTAGGTATTAGAGAGGAAACAGAATTCTCATACACTGCTGGTGGGTATGTAAACTGGCACATGTGGTATCTACCAAAACTAAAAATCATGGAGCCCTCTTAAGCAATCCACCCCATTTCCAGGTATATATCCAACAGAAAGCCATGTAAATATTCACCGAACACTGGAAAAGTATATTCAGAGCAGCACTCTTTCTTAACAGCCCAAACCGAAAACTATCCAAATGCCCAGTGACAATGACTCTACAGTATTCAGAATAACAAACGAAAGAAATGAATCTCATAAAAACAGCGAGCAAAGGAAGCAGGCACAAAGGGCCTAACACTATGTGATTCCAGTTATGTAAGTTCAGAAACAAGCAAACTTAATCTGTGCAGTTAGAAGACACAGTAGTGGTTACCACTGTGGAGAAAGTGATTGGATAAGAGCTTGTGGGAGGTTGAGGGGAGGGCAGCTGATGACAACCTGTTTCTTGATCTGGATGCTGGCTAAGTAGAAGAGTTCAGTTTGTAAGCAGCCACCACTGATCATCACCACTGATGATGTGTATAATTCAGATACTTTTCAGTATCTGTATTATAGTCAATAAACATTTTTTAAAAAATTTTAAAAAAATCATGCAGGAGTGCCTTAGTTCCCTCCTCTGAACTACCGGTGAAAACACCCAGCCACCCCTACCCGCTTCATGCTGCATCAGAGGGACGCAGAGCACTGTGTATTTTTGGCTTAAAAAAAGACGACATGCTTTCTCAACTCACAGCTGCAACCCCTACGTTTAAAGCTGCTGAAGCCATCGCAGGGAGCTCTCTGGCTCATGGGAGGGGGGAATCTAAGAACTGGGCAAGACTGTAAATAAAGTCTGAGAACTCTCTTCCCTAATAGATGTTAATAATGTACCTTACTCAGAAAGTCGGACTCAACTGAGCACACACACACACATTTCATATTATGCAACAGAACAGTTTCAAACACCATCATGATGCTAGTTAGGTTATGGCATTGTTTTGAGAGCCATCATTTTGAGTTTAAAGAAAAAGAAATGAATATTTTAAGTGTAGGCATCATGAGCTCTTTTTAAAACCAGTTTTAAAACCAAAATTACAACTTTTCAAACTAGAGGCACTGAAACATCCTACAGGTTTTCATTTCTAACAAGATGCAGACAGAATACAAAGAGCATGTTGGGGGCCTCACTTTAAAAAAAAAAAAAAGAGTAATAGTCTCAACCTGAGATCAAAAAATGAGAAAATCACTGTGGATTTTCCCTAAACCTATTGATAGGTCTATTTCTTCCTATGACCTCATAAGGAGCTATTGTTTCGGAATTCTAAGAATTTCAAATAAGCACCTGGTTAGGACCAGTTTATCAGTCCTTCTGGCTAAATAAGCTGCTTTTCAGTGACCTCAGGGACTTTGACCAAAGTCAGCTTGTTTCCTCCTTGGCATTTTGGTCTATTTTGGTTTGGGGGTTTTATTTTTTCCCCCTATATTATTTTTTCACTTCTTTAGATTTAATTTTCACTTTTATCATTTTTTCCTTTCCCACAGTTTTTCTTTCTTAAAGCTAGTTTCTTGCTATTTGCTTTTGTTCCACTTTATCCTTCTCTGGCATCATGTTTTGATTTGCCATAAAGACCATGGGGTAAATTTTGAACCGATTTGATTTGGACCAAGCTTCTCATCAGCTCTTCCCAAACGTAAGCTGACATTAGGACACCTCAACTCCAAGCACAGCAGTGAGTCTGCCGTGCTGAGGGGCCCCTGAGCCTTCTCTGCTGAGGAGACACTCAGATTCACATGGTCTCCTGCAGACCTCCGCGACCGTCGGCAAGGGAGGCTGGGCTCCAGCACATCCCGGCTGGGAAAGTGACAGCCGTGAAAATTGTTAATGAGACTGGACAGAACTCTTCCAGCCTCCGGAGACAGTCCCACAAAGCAGGAATCATGAAGGCTTGGATCATCCCAACAAAGTGAAATCTCTAAAGTGACCGAGGCTGAGAAAACTCCCCGCCTTGTTCGGAGGATGCTAGTGGAGGAGAGGTGTGTGAGCAGCCGTGGCTCAGGGCAGTAGGAAAGCAGAGAGGCTGAAGGCAGAGTCCTCAGTAGTGTGTGCTGTGTGGTCACCAGGAGGGTGCTGGCCACAGAGCTTTACAAGCAGAAAATCTGCTCTTGGATATGAACACGAACATCAGACTTCAACTTCTTCAGCAACAAATTCACCTTTTACAACAAGCTGGACACCTTCTGGGGTGGTCCCCCTCATGCTGCCCCGGAACTCTCGTAGTAAGAACCACAGGAAGTCATCCTGGCTACAGTGTGATGGATTCTTGCCTTTTGATGGACAGAACTTCAAGGAGCCGCCAGAGGGGTACTAGAACAGAATACATTAGGTTCACTTTTGGATGGATAGTTATGGAGTGAAAAGCTGTTTTAAGAAATCTCTGATTCTCAGTAAAAAATAAGAGCAAATTGTGATGATTCCATGGATTATTGTGGGTCATGGATATGAGGAACTAAAGCTCTACATGGAGCCACTCTCTGGCTATCAGGACTCTGGGCAGACTGACTTCATGGCATCCATGGTTACACCTGGAGATGGAGATCCAGGACTCACTGATAGGCCAGAAACAGGAGGCAATGTTCCAGTATCCCCCCTGGGTTATAAGAGATCTGAGCTGGAGGGCTGCCGAATCACGCTGAAGCCTCAGCCCTCAGCTGATCTAACCAACAGCAGCCTTCCTTCCCACCCACTACGTGAGGGGATGGGGTCCCCACCAACCACACGCAGCACATCCCCACCTCTAACTGCTACTTAGAGCATTCAGAGGAGGAAGGCAGATCTGGAGGGCGGAGGATCACAGCACAGCCAGCTGCCCGCAGCGAAGACGACCACCCCTGTCCCCTGCCAACAGCACCCTCTCCACCAGCACAGTCAGCACAGCCCCAGCCTGTCCCCATACTCACCCTTCTCCCTGCAAAGTCAGCAGGGGGAGTGGAGCCCCGGGTCTGTCCAAAGGGAACTCCGTCCACAGGGGTGGCCTCACAGCTGCCAAACCCCAGGCTTCTGCAAGGAGGTGATACCCCAGTCTCTCCCCGTGGAGCTTCTCCAGGAAGTTCAAGTTCAAATCTATGGGAAGAAATTGATGTTTGCCAAAGGAACCTGAATGAACCTGAAAGCAAAGACAGAGGGAAGACCCTCCACCTTCACGTGGTGGGCAGCGGAGGCAGATAAGACAGTGAGCTGTGCCCAGTACACGGCAGATGGAGGATGGAGACCACAAGCTGCTTCGAGAGACAGGAGATGATGCGGGTCAGGTGCTGCTCCAAGAGAGTAGTTGCTGTCGAAGTTACAGTCGAAGCGTCTCCACGGCCTCCTGGAGCATTCATTGCCTCCAGATCCACCCCTGGAGGACCAGAGAAAGGGCTGCTCTGAGCTGAGGCCACGCTCACACGCCTGGACCAAACCTCAGCCAGTGTTTCTGTGTGGCCCTGCTCCTGCCATGATCCCCTCTTCTCTTCCACTGAGCGCGGAGCTCTGTAAGATGAACACAGGCAACTCCAGTGAGACACACAGCTGTTTACTCAGAGCTGCTCAGTCGACGGAGTCACCACTCTCACTCAGGATTGGCGGGGAGCCCAGGCCAGCAGGGCGGAGGAACGCTCCAGGTGGAAAGGGAAGGCTGGGGGTGCAGAGATTGGAGGCTGGTGGCCAGGGGCTGCCTCCCCTCTCCACTCCACTGGGACCATGGAGACTGATCGTGGGGTTTCTTGGGAGGGGCTTGGACTGGGGCTTGGAGAGTTCTCTGTCCAGTCCTCCCAGGCTCACTTATAATCAATTTGCTCCCCTCAACTTCTCCTTCAAGCAAACCACCGGTGCAACCTGCCCCCACCCACCCACTGACCCTGGGCCTCGGGCTGCAGAGGTAAGGGGCAGGGGCTCCGGCCTCCCTCCACCCCGAGCCCTGAGCTCTCCTCCTTCCCCAGAGCAGAGGTTTCTCCACAAGGTGCTGTGCAAGGGTGTCTGTCGCCTTGTCAGGTCTATGCCATCGCCTTCCCCACCACCCTCTGGGACCTGGAGTGTGGAGGGCTGCAGAGACCTTAGGGCCCCCTGGGGTCCCCTGGGCTGTGGGCCTTCCTGGTGACAGGGACGCTGAGCATCTCCATCTAGGAGGGCCTTTGTCTGAAAGCACCACTGTGCACCACCCTCTTCCCCATCGTGTCCCTGGGTCCACCACGATCTGGGTCACAGCTAGTTCCTCACAGGGAGCCCCCCCATCACTGCCCACCTCTCTGTCTCCCAGCCATCCTTTCCTGACAGGATTGCCTGTTTGCGGACTGGGGGACAGACTGGGCAGAGTGGACCCCTCCTGCTAACCCTGCAGCTGGTGTGGGGTGCAGGCCGTGGGTGCCAGCTGCTGCTGGCATCACACCCCTTATCTAGACCAAGCACTCCCCTTCCCTCCACTCCCTCTTCTGCTCCGAGGGGTCCAAGAAAGCCTCGCTTTGTTCCCAGCTGGGGTGGGGACTGGGTGATCCCGGCAAGCGGCCCCTCCTCGCCCAGCATCCCCTCCTGCACTGTTTCCCCTAGGAATAAGAGAATGTTGTGAGGGGGAAACTTTGGTTCTCTATAAATAACTTTTAATCTGAGAGGAATGGGGAGACTTTGGGGAGAGTCTTCACAGAGCGCTGACACTGGCTGACTTATGTCTTATTAGGAAAGCAAGAGTTTGGCATTTTCATCTCCCACAGGCTGAAGCAACCTCTCCACCCCACTATGGCTGATAAGGCTGGGGTAAGCTTAGACATTCAAGGTATTGCAGGGTGCAACACGCAAGTGTCCACAGAGCAAGTAGATCAGGCGGGGAACAGTGAATGAACTGATTGTAAAATTACCAGACTGATTACCCTGTGGCTCTAATCTACACAACTAGAAGGAAAACCCAAGAGATAAATTACTCTCCTGAGGGAACCACCTGATATGAAACACTTGCTTAGATCTTTGTCTAAATATTATTGTCAACAGCTTGATAAAATTTTTATAAAACAATGTTTGTGATGGACAGATAGATATAACACTTGAATCCAGACAACATCATTTGACACCCCATTTGATCCAGTTATAACTAGAGCTGAATAAATCTTTGAAACTCCCAGGTATTCAAATATAAATTACCTTTCAGTCAGTTAGTTTGAGATGAGTTTCTGTCATTTGCACCCAAGAGAATCTAGAATAAACAAATATTTGAATAAAATTGGCACTTAACATTTGTTAATTCTGTTTGGACTATAGACATAAATGGACTTATGTGAGAGTACTTTTAATTCATAACAGAAAGAAATAGAAAATAAATGGAGAAATGTTATAGATTTTTATAATCCTTCATCTGCAAGAGCTTTGTTAAATTTCATTTTCTTTATAATTTTTCTTAGCTTTTAATGTTTAATTTTTCTTAATATGTGTACATGGGACAAAAGCATGTTTAACAAAAAAGGTCAAGGTCCTACTGTATTTTGAAAAACTTTTACATTCCAGACAAGGCAGGTTCTATTTGTTATTGGAAAGGAAGAAACTTTGACATAGATTTAAGGCCAATGTAAAGAATAGATTTAAAAACAACTATTTATAAAATATGAGGGAAAAGGAGCAAAGAAGATTACATTTGTGATTAATTATGGTAATAGTACAAAACTAGGGTCAATTAAACATTTGTCTAGCACTGATGCCCCCTTAGCCTCAATACACACACACATACACATAAAGCAGTTACTCAGCTCAACAAGTTCTAGGACACTAGATTAAATTTAAATAGTACCTAAAATGTATATGAGAATTTTATGAGATAGTTCCCACTAATCATCAAAAAATGAACAAAAAACTTCTCTCTACTCCCTCTTATAACTCTACTGAAATAAGAGTAAACAGATTCAATTAAAAGTTCAACCATAAAGAAAAATAAAAGTGGCAGGGAGACAATAGCAATAAGAGCCTGGAAGCACAGAGTACTGGATTTGAGCTCCCTGTGAGATACAGCAAATTTCCACTGGCTAGTTTGCAGTGGGAGGTGGGAGGAAGGCTCTAGTGGGAGGGGACATACATATACCTATGGCTGATTCATGTTGATGTACAGCAGAAACCAACAGAATAGGCACTTCCCTGATGGTCCAGTGGCTAAGACTCTGTGCTCCCAGTGAAGGTGGCCTGGGTTCGATCCCTGGTCAGGCCCCCTGTTGTGATCAGGTGGGTGGAAAACTGGGGGAGTCAAGGCAAGTCTGAACACAGAGGGGCTGGAGTCTATATCCCCTTGCCACTGGCTGAAGACTGGAGGTTTATTCCCTGGAGATGCTCATTCAGCAAAGCTCTGGACTCGGGGGTCCCAGCCTCCCCCTGGAGGTGGTAAGGCTGTGCTGAGGGGAACAAGTGAGAATCGATATACCAACAATGTGAGCCTCTTGTCCACTAGGATCCCTGAATACTGTGAGTTAATTTAGGGTACAGCTTTCTGGCTACCTTTACCTTCTTCTTTCTGCTCATTATTACATGTTTTGAATTTTTTACAATGACATGTATTATTTATGTTTGTAAACTAAATTCAGGAGGTAAATTACTTCTGACAGACATACCAGACCCAAAGAATGTGTTGCTTTGCTCCAACAAAGAAATGACATCTTGAAGAGCAGCTAAGTTGGAGTGACCCTCCGATGAAGCTGATAATCCACTGTTATTCACCAAGATCCAACTGCCTTTTGCAGACTTAACTGAACAATCCTTTAGAGAGCAATTGGGGTTAAGATCGCACAACTGATAAATATCTGACCATAATTCAAACCCATTTGCTGGGCCCCAGAGTCTAAGTGGAGGTCCCGCACATGCATGAGACCTCTGTATCGAGTTGCCACTCACAAGTCTTGACTTGCAGCTCTAGCACTAGAAATTTGGGGAAGGCAATGGTAGCCCACTCCAGTACTCTTGCCTGGAAAATCCCATGGACGGAGGAGGCTGGTAGGCTGCAGTCCATGGGTCTGGAAGAGTCAAACAGACTGAGCGACTTCACTTTCACTTTTCACTTTCATGCATTGGAGAAGGAAATGGCAACCCACTCCAGTGTTCTTGCCTGGAGAATCTCAGGGACGGGGGAGCCTGGTGGGCTGCCGTCTATGGGGTCGCACAGAGTCGGACAGTGACTTAGCAGCAGCAGCAGACAGTGGGAAAGTACAAGGGTTGGTCAAGGGGAAGGTGAGGTAGGAAAAATGGGAGATGATGAGGCTGGTGAAACAAGAAGTCAGATGATAGAGCTCCTGAATGGAGAAAGAGGGTAAGAAGGACAAAATGGTGTTTCAGAAAGATGAAACGACTCAATGGAAAGGGACGGGGAAGGCCTGAGAAACTAGAGGAAATAAATAAACTGACAAGAGTCGGACACGACTGAAGCGACTTAGCAGCAGTAGCAGCAGCACTAGAAATTAGTTAGTCCCTCTTTTTGGTAAGAGAATACATTAAAAAAAAAAAAAATTACCCTCTCCCAAACATTAAATGAATTGTAAGGTGGATACCAAAGTAAGAACCATTCATCCTGCGATACCTGGATGATCTCTGATGATGTTTGAATCGTGACCAGCTTTCCAGGCGGTTTGGTAACGAATCAACATCCTTAACGGCCCAGACGGGCGCGAGCGGCGGGGTTGCTGAGCGGCCGAGTGTCCACCGCACTCCGGCCTCACCCGCGCTTGGAGCCCCTGTTCCCCGGACTCGGACCGCGGAGCCCGGCAGAGCGCCAGGAGAGACTGTGACCACGACAAATTCACTTACAAGTTGCCCACTGAGGGTGGGAAGAGCTTCGACTCTGTGGCCAAACTGCAGAACGCGAGGAGCTCGGAGGAAGAGCGAAGGGTTTCACCCCGGAGATGGCGAGAGCCATTGAGCGGGGGATGTGGACACGGAGAAGGCCCAGAATGCTGACAGCAACTCGAGACATTTCGTGACAGTTTCTGGTTGTTCCTCACACAATGGGGCTGCAGGTCCCTTTCACAAGCGGTGGAGAGAGTGCAGAGGCGAATCTGCAGAGGGCGAGCTCGGGCCTTCCCGCTGCAGAACCAGGCAAAGAAAATGATCAGGGATAAAGAAGGGACATACATAATGATAAAAGGGTCGATTCCCCAAGAAGCTTTAACAGTGTTTAACAGGGATGGACCTAACAACAGAGTCAAAATTTGTGAGGCAAAGATGGATAGAATTACAAGGAGAAATAAACCAATCCACTATGACTCCAACACCCCTCTATCAGAAATGGACAGATCCAGCACGCACAAAATCAGTAAAGATGTAGCTGACAGGAAGAGCACCAGCATTGATTGTATCTGTTGACATCTATAGATTACTTCATCCCAACAAATGCAGAGTATATATCTTTATCAAGCTCGCGTCCAACATTCACTAAGATAGACTACATTCTGGGGCAGAACACAGACTTTAACAAATTCAAAAGAACAGAAATGTAATACTGTACACCACAGTGGAATTAAACTAGAAATCAAAACAGAAAGGTAGCTGGTAAACCTCCAAATAGCAAAAATTAAATAATATAGTTGATACGTAAGTGAAAAAACAAGTCTCAAGAGAAATTTTAAAAAATTTTATGAACTAAATGAGAATACAGTTTATAAAAACTGGTAGGACCAATAAAAGTGATATTAACAATATGGAAAATATACAGCATTGAAGGCATGTATTAGAAAAGAAGAAAGGTCTAAAAAAAAAAAGACCTAAAACCTAAGCCTCCACCTTAGTAAACCAGAAGACTAAATCCAAACTAAATAGAAGAAAAGAATAAAAATGAGGACAAAGATCAATGAAACTGGATATAGGAAATCAATAGAGAAAATCAAGGAAAGCAAAATGGTTCTTTGAAAGATCATTAAAACTGATAAACCTCTAGCCAGGCTAACCAAGAAAGAGAAGACACAAATTGTTAATATCAGACACGAAAAAGGGGCCACCACTATTGATCCCACAGACATTAAAACAACAATAGAGGAATATTATTAACAACTCCATGCTAACAAATTCTGTAGATCTTTTTAAAGAACCAAATTTAGATATTGCTCATTCTCTCTATTCTTTATCATTTCTCTAATCTTTTTTATTTCTTTTCTCCTATTACCTTTGGGTTCAGTTTTCTCCTCTTTTTCTAGCTATTTAATGTAAACGATTGATTTGAAAGCTTTCTGAATCATTATTGTATGCTTTACAGCTATAAGTTTCCCGCCTAGCACTGCTTTGGCTGTATCTCATACTTTTTGATATGTTGAATTTTTATTTCCATTTTTCTCATGCTATTCTCATTTCCCTTGTGATTGCTTCCTTGACCCATTATTTAAGTGTATGTTGTTTAATTTCCACATATTTGTGAGTTTTCTATTTTTCTTCTATTTCTAGTTTTATTCCATTGAAATAAAAAAGGTACTCTGTATGATACCACATAGAAGATAGAGTCTCAGCTAGGATAATGAGGAAGGGAAATAGGAGATGGGCTTGATAAATATTTAGGGTGTCAAATAGGCAAAATGTTTTGGTTGGTTGTGTGCAAATGGTAAGAGAGGGAAAGCAGAGGACAACACCCTGGGTGACCAGGTAGGTAATATTCTTCCTAATTAGAAGTTCCCTCTGGTGTCCATTCCTTTGTCATCACAAGATGGACTGAAATACGTAATTATCTGTGTGCTTATTTAGTGGTAGTCTGTCCCTCTAGGCTGAAAATGCAGTGGAGTGGAACCATGTCTGACTTTATTCTTCCTTATACCCCTAGCACTAGCAAAGTGAGAGACACATAGCACTGAATAAAAACTGTCCAAAAAACACACAGAATGGGAAAGGGAATACACAGGAAGAAAAGATATTTTAAGAGGTTCCTTTTTGGACATGGTGAGTTTGACAGACTGTGCAAACATCCAGGTGGCAGTTGGAAATGAGTCTGAAAACTCAGAAGATCTGCTTTGGAGATGAGGATTTGAGAGTTACCAGCATTTAATGAAAGCCTGAAAGAAGAGCATTAGGAGCAGGCCCTGATAAAGTTCAACATTTGAAAGGATTTACTTTCTTCTACCTCTTGCCTTCTGGAAATGCACCTTCACTGTCCCGTGGCAGTTCATGGAGCCGGTGTATCACGGTTCCAGGGAGAAGCCACCCACACCTTCACGACTTTTCCAGGGAGACATCATATAATATCTCACTCCCATCTGTTCGCCCCAGTCCTTTAAACAACCCTTGATTTTCAGATAACTCTGTTCCATGAAATCTCCCTGCACTGGACTATGGAACAGCAATTATTCTCAATATCCTGGACGTGAAATAGGAAATTGCTACTCTGCTTAATCAAAATGTAGAAATCTTACTTTTTCCCATTTCCTTTTCCAGTTAGATACCTTTGTTTGTTGTCTGTCCACCCTTAAGGCCAAATGAGGCCTGTGTTGATACAAATACCTGTTTTCTATTACTACTTGGTTTACTATTTCTGTTTTGTTGACTGTGTGTTCAGTCACAGCAGGGTCTGTGTACTTTAACCTGGTGCCGACCTTGAAGGAATCACAGGCTATGTCAGGGCGACGGGACTTCCTGACTTTCCTAGGACCAGTCTGTTGAAAATATTCACTCTATAACCAAATGACATGTCAGACTTCAGGTTTTGCTTCAGATAATGCTCATCAAGGAAGGACCAGGTTCCTCCTGCCTGTCCTCTCTGACATCCTTAGTTATACTGGCTTTATCCTCACACTTGTCATCTCATGGACAGGGATGGTTATCCCACCACCAAGTTTTGTGTCCCCAGGAAGATGGGGCAGGAGGAGGGGGAACAAAGGAGAAAAGAAATTTCCTGTGCTAAGTCTTATCATTTCATCCCAGAATGGAAGTCCTCCCTTGTGGTTTCTACCTGCATCTCATTGACCACCTGCAGCTTAAAGGGGGCAGAGATCAAGATTGTAGTTTTTATAGCTTCTATAGTTTTTATAGCTTCTTTTATAGCTTGGAAGGAGATGGGTGAAATGAAAGTTGAGAATTGCCAATCAAGTCTTTCACATTTAGAAATGAGCATTCATTATTATGTCTGCATATTTCCTAAAATCCTGTGAACATATCTTAAGCTAATTTACTCATGCTGATGTTGATTTCTATTTGCATAATTCCTAGAGTAATCTTATTTCAAAAATTTCCACTCTGTAAAATATGAAAAATATTATCCATCCTTTTTTATTTTCAGTTTTGATGTCAAAAGTGAGCTAGAAAAGGAATTGAAAATATTTCTAAATAGATGCTAGTTCTGGGTGAATAAGATACATTTTTCTCCACGTTATTTCTTAAGTTAGTTCCAAGAATTTTTGCCAGTGCTGGCAAGAATTTTTTTGGTTGGCAAGCAACAGTACCGAGGACAATTTTGCCTGTCTTTCCATATTTGTGCCTGCTTGGCACATTGCATAAAAATAGGAACTGATGCAGCTGTGAAGTCAGAGAACGTGTTTTATGGATGGACTTTTTTCATGGAGAAGTGCTTTGTCTCCCTCTGGTGGATAAGTGTATCTTTGCAACATCAGCGATAATTCTCAGGCACTGTTTTAATTTAGGATGTCCAGTGGTGCAATAATCCCAATATGTGCTGGACGTGTGCACGCCACACACACACAGTCACTCACTCAACACACTCATTCACTCAGACTGGTCCCTGGGAAAAACTGTCAAGTAATTTCAGCCTGATTTTGATACCCTATGTGTTTACCAAAAACTTTCTCACATATTTTGTCATTTAATTCTCTCAAGAACTTATTAAAATGAGTATTCCCTCTTCCCATGAGTACAAACACCTGCCTAAGAACACAGAGCCCTAGAGTAAATTAGGGGCACACAGACCCTGATTTTCCCTGCATCTTTTTGCTCATTAAATCTTACATTGCCAGAATTGGCTTCCTTCTCAACTTGTAATCTTTTCCAAAAAACTTTCTCAAATTCCCACTGACAATAGATCGATTTTAGTTATTAAAATAAGATCAAATTCTGCCTCTCACAATGGTTGACCAGATGTTTCTTCGCCCTCCCCGAAAACAACTAGAAAAGTACATGCTAATGAAAGACTGAAAAGGCAAGCCAGGGAGTGATAAATAATATTTGCAATGAATATAACTGACAAAAGAACTCAGATCAACTCTTAAGACTCACTAAGCAAAAGACTGGCAGTACAAAAAAAAAAAAAAAGTCAGAACAGGAGACTTCTTAAAAGGGAATATTAAAATAGTAACTATACAAAGCATAGCTCATCTTCATTAAGTATACAAATAAATACAAATCAAAACTACAAAGTATTCACCTGCCATACCTATCAGAATGCTAAAAATTGAAAAGACTAACAATGCTAAGTGATGGGGAAAAATTACAACTCTCATACCCCTCCCCACCAGGCCACTGGTGAGGTGGGGTGGGGAGGGGTATGAGAGATGGCATCTCCTAAAGTTGAAGATACATGGATATCTATGACACAGCAATTTCACTCCCAGGTTGACCCACAGAAAGGCATATAAGTGTGTACCCAAAGACGTGTTTAAGAACATTTATGGCATTATTTATAAATAACCAAAAACTGGAAGCCTAAATTTCCTTCAACAGTAGAATGAATAAATGGTGATATAGTCAAACAATGGAATTCTGTATAACAATGAAAGTGGAAAAAACTATAGCTACATACATGATAAATAGGTAATCTAACATGAAATTTTGCACAAAGTCATGCACAAGCAAATTATATTTTTAAATTTTCATTTATATAAAGCTCAAAGCAGGTAAAATTAATCTATGGTCTTTCCATGGCTACCGATAAAATGGCTGTTTACAAACACAGTTCTCTAAAATTTTATCAGTTTAAAAGGTTTTTCCAGTTTAAAGGATCCATCATAGCCATTGAGGAGTAGGGTCTTAAATAAGACATGAAAGATGTCCCCAAAAGATTGTACAAAGGATGCAGCCCTCACAGGATCTAGAAAGTTTATTTGCAAAAATAATCAAAGTAAAGGCCCTTATTATACTGGTGGATGCAATGAAAGTTGACATGATAAAGGCCCTTTATGGATTGGGATCCCTTATGATAAACTCTGCTGAGAGCTAGTGGGGCCAGTCAGAGACTGTTCAGAATCCCAGTCTATTCAACTGGCTTCCAAATGTACACCATAGGAGTACCTTCCAGACTACAGAGACCAAGAAGAGTTTTCTCACTGATAACAAACCAAGCTCTCAAAACGTAGAGCAAGATGCCTAAGAAGATCAGGTAGAATATTTATGTTTTAAAGGCTCAGGGAGATAATGCAAGTTCCTCCTGGAAAGGTGTCTGGGTTTCTCACGCCAGCAGACTAAAACCAACATGGGTGCTCAGAGCACTGGGTGGCCTGTTCTTATGTGTGCAGCCCAGAGGAACGTGTCTTCACTCATTAAGGAGTGGGTTTCCCTGTGGGACTACTGCATGGTATGAACGTTTGCCTCCTGTAAATTTCTCAGTTGCCTGAGAAATCTGTAACCAGCTGGGAGGAGCTTTTTGTCTCTGTTTTCGGAGCTAAAAGCTCTCATGTTATGTTCACTTTTATTCCAGTAAACTCAAAGCACCCAATTCAAGGAAAGACACCAGGTTAACTTACCTAAGTACCCAGTCCAAACCTTTTCAGGTCTTTCAACTGAGCAGCCTTTCCAGTGTCTTCCAACTGAGAATTCAGGTACCTCTTCTTGAACGGGCTTCCCTTGTGGCTCAGCTGGTAAAGAATCCTCCTGCAATGCAGGAGACCTGGGTTCTATCCCTGGGCTGGGAAGATCCCCTGGAGAAGGGAAAGGCTACCCACTCCAGTATTCTGGCTTGAAGAATTCCATGGACTGTATAGTCCACGGGATCGCAAAGAGTTGGACATGACTGAGCGACTTTCACTTTCACGAACCATCTTCAGTTCAAGGAAAACCTACTCCTTATATAGCAAGGAGTTTACCAACCACTGAGTAAAACTCAAGAGTCATCAACCAAGACAGGAGAGACTTACCCAATCACTGAGGAGGTGGATGCGTCTTCTCTAAAAAAGTTTCCATATGTCCTTTAAGCCCATCTCCTGACCTCCGTCTCCAGGTAATCACTGACCTTCCTTCTCACTGTAGTTTTGCTCTCCTGCTGGCTTTAGTTTGCATTTCCCTGATGACTCATGATGTTGAGTATCTCTTCATGTGCTTGTTGATCATATCTTTGAGTGAAGCATCTACTGAACTCTTTCCCAACATTTTTGTCTTGAGTTTCTCATATATTCTTACATAGAACTCCTTTGTCTCATTTTTGTATTTCCTCCCAGTCAGCAGCTTGCCATTTTCTTTTTTCATTTTCTTTTCTTAAAATGGTGTCTTTTGAAGACAGTTTCAAACTTGAGAAACTTCAATATGTCCACTTTTTTTCCCTTGGATGGTTATTGACTTTTGCATCCTAAGAAATGTTTGCCTACCAAACTTTGAAAAGATTTTCTGTGTTTCCTGTAGAACTTTTACAGTTTTAACTTTCTAATCTTTAAATCTGTAGTCCTTTTTGAGTGAATTCTGTACATACTGTGAGGTAAGGGTTAAGGTTCACTTTTTTTCCCCCAATAAGGATATCCAGTTGTTTTTGATCCATTTGTTGAAAAGCCTACTCTTCCCCATCAAATACCATGATGCTTTTGTCAAAAATCAATTGAAATCAACATAGGGCTCTTTCTCTGGACTCTTTCTCTTCCTTTGATCTATATGTCAATCTTGGGCCAGGACTCACTAGCTGGATTATAGTTGCATATAAACCTTGCTATTAGGAAGGATAAATTTGTTCTTTAGATGTACATTAGCTATTCAGTGTTCTTTGTATGTCCATGCAAAATTTAAAGTCAGCCTGTACATGTTTGCCTGTGAGAATTCTGACAAGCACTTCTCTAAGAATCTATAGCTCAATGGAGAATGTATATCTTATAAACACTGGCCTACAATCCATGAATATGATGCATTTGTACTTTTATTAGGGTCTTTCCTTTAGCAATGTTTTGAGGTTTTCAGGGTACAGGTTCTTCACATTTAAAAAATTTTTGCCCCTAAATACTTTTTTGGTGCTCTTATAAATTATATTTTAATTTTGTAGATGGCACAAATTGACTTGTTGATATAAAATTGATGTGTTGATTTCCTGCAGCCTTGTTAATTCAGTTATTAATAGTAGCACTTTGTAGTCCTCAATTATTTTTGTGTGTGCTCATGCCATCTGTGAATGGTTTTGCTTCATCCTTCCCAATCTCTATTGTACTGACCAGGACCTCATTTACAAGTTTGAAAAAAGTAGTGAGAACATACAACCTCATCTTGGTGCAACTCTTAGGGTCAAAGTACTCATCAATATATTATCCTTACATATTATGTCACCAGTAGGTATCCTTAAATTCCCTTTACTAGCTTGAGGAAATTCGCTTCTATTCCTGTTTAATGAGAGCTGTTAGTATGAACTTTGTAAAATGCTTTTACTCTACCTATTGAAATGATTATGTGGTTTTTACTCCTTAATTTTGTCACTATGGTAAATACTACTACTCATAATTGATTTTCAAATATTGTACCAACCTTGCATTCCTGGGAGAACCCTATTACCATGTAATATTGATATAGTACTTGCAAATCAACTGTATATTCTTTTATACATCACTGGATACAAATTGCTAACATTTTGTTTAAGCCTTTCAGGACTCTTAAAAGGGTAATAGGTTTGGAGCTTTCTATACTTGAAATATCTTTTTTGGATTTTTTTTTTTTTTGAGGTTGGTAGAAGGGTAATGCTGACCTCATACAAGTGTTCCCTCTTGTTTTCTAAAATGTAAAATTGCTAAAATTTCACCCTCAAATGTCTGATATAATTTACCACTGAAGCCATCTGGGTTTGGAATTTTGTGGAAAAGGGATTAATTCACTTTAAGACAGATTAAGGGAATATTCACATTTTCTATTTCTTTTCATGTCTGTTTTGGTCATTTGTCTCTTTCAAGATATGTACTTCTTTCATCTAAGTTGTCATATTTACTTGTATGTAACATCTAAACAAAGAGAACACAACCCAGACCTACCTCTGGGTGAGGCCCAATTCCTGACTACACAACAACCATGTTACTAGCAGAAACTTGATCAGGTATTTAGGGGTGAGGAGCCATGACATCTGCAACCTGATGAAAGAGAGGGAGGGAGGGAGCAATGTGTGCAGAAAATGTGATTAAACTGGTGAATACAGTGGGGAGGGCACTATACTATTTTTCCAACTTTTCTCTAGATTTAAAATTTTTCCAAAAAGAAGTTAAATGATATATTCATATTCCACAACCCAGTGATTTAAAGAAATGACCAGAAAATCACACACAAACTCTGCACAAGGAGTTTTATCATGGATCAAAGTTTGAAAACACCGTAAACATCCCACAAAGAGGATCAGATAAACAAACTACAGTATAAGACATGAAAAACCCAACAACAACAACAACAAATATCACAATTTTCCCAAGATTATCCAATATAGACAGACAATGGAAGGAAAAAGTCATAACACTGAATACAAGACCCCAGTCTACATGCAAGAGGAAAAGACTGCAAAGTAACAATGCAAAAAAAAAAACCACCACCAAAAACCCACGACTGTCTTGGAGTGGTGGGGTCACAGGAGAACTTGACTCTTCTTCATAATCCTTGTTCAGAATTTCTTGAAGGATTCCAGGTCTTCTCATCACTCCAGGGGCAAAAGGAAGGAGAACTTAAATTAAGGGCAGGTCAGGAGGTGTGGGTCTGGATTAACTCCAAGAGGGAGGGAGATCCTGCATGCTGTGGTGGTTAACTGGTCACAGGAGAGCCCAGTAGAGGGGAAATGACACAGGCCAGACAGGACAGCCACACAGACTCTGAGACCTGGTTTTATTCCCTTTGAAACAGGCAAAGGTTGGGAGACCAAGGTGGTTATCTGCGAAAAAATAAAGCTTCACACAAGTGTAGGTAACCACCTTTCTACTTTGTTCCACAGGTACCTTAATAGACTTGGTACCTATTATTACAGGAAATCCCCATAGAACAATGAGAACTAGTGATTAAAGATCAAAGTTTTAACAAATTCTGGGAGATAGTAAAGGACAGGGAAGCCTGGCGTGCTGCAGTTCATGGGGTTTCAGAGTCAGAAGCGACTCAGCAACTGAACCACCACCACCTACTATTACAAGAAATCCACATGGAACAATGAGAACTAGCGTTTAAAGATCTGAGTGGAGGTTTGAATCTGTGCTTCCCACACGGTCCTGGGCAAACTGTTCAAACTTTCTGAGCCTATTTTCACCTCTGAAAACCTGGGATGATGATGATGATGATGATTTTAATCATCATCCTCCCATTTCAAAAAGATTACTGTGGAAGATCAACTGTGGGAGATGTCTGTGAGGGTGGTCTATAGTCTATGAAGTACTTTACAATGTCAGTTAATGTTAACTTAGGGTATGAACTATTCAAAATGCTGTTACTATATTTGAAGAAAGAAAAGTAGCAATTCATACTGCCAATAAGCTTTGCCACAAGACACCATGGAGTGTTCCATGTTTAGGCTGACAAGGTCAATGAAGGAACATCGGACGGGCAGCACAGAATACTAGGGATCCAGGAGCCTACGGGGTTAAGAGGGCAGAAACACCCTTACAAGGGAAGATGAGTATGTGAGAATCCTTGATTTCCACTATAAACATTCTGCAAACATGGGAAGGAGACCAGGTGATTCCCCACACACACTGCATCGTGAGAGAGGGGAAACTGCACCAAGTCACAAAGTCTGGGGTGGCTCGTGGCCTTCAGATGGTGCAGCCGTGTCTTCCCGGGCACAAAGCTGACTGTGTGCCCTGCTCTACTGTCCTGGGTTGGAAACTGACTAACAAGCAGATTTCCTCTTGAAAAGCCCTGTTGAGCCAGCTGGTAACCACCTGAGTAGAAAGATTATTTTGACCAGGGAGTAAGAAGCCAGGGATCGGACAAGGTATTTGCTGGAGATGTGGCAGGAAGATGCAGAAACCTAGCTGTAGAGGAGAGAAATATTTTTTCTACCTTTAACATTTTTCTCCCTGTAATGCTCAGGACAAATCTTTCTGGATCTGGGGTCAATGACAACACTCACAGCAAGGAGTTCAGCCTCTAACATCAAGATTTCTATTTTACCAGTGATCTGCTCTTAAGATTGTGAAATTGACTCAAGGGGTAACAGTAAGTCACTGTTACCTAGATTCACTTAAAAAAAAAACAAAAAACCCACTGTTTTTGCATTAGGAACAACGAAAAAGCAAGAAACGTTGTCAAATCGGGATGTTGAGAGGCAGGTTGAGGATCGGCCACTGAAAACTGTAAAAATAATACAAATGCAAACTGCAGAGGTGAAAATGAGGCAATTTATTGTAAACAGGATTACCCTAGCACTCCACCACCTACTGACTGTGTCACATGCTCTCTCTTCCACATCAACTCGTGAAAAAGACTTTTTAAAAAGTCACGGGTAACTGACACCTGAATGTGTTTCACAAATCTCCTTTATGCTGAGGAAAGAGCAGTGTCCAGGTAGTCTGTTATTGCTCGTGGACTAGTTTGGACCTACTGAGCTGAATGTGTAAGTCAGCCTGAGGGAGCCAACAGTAGCTGGAGAGCCTACGTGTACAGCAGACAACACTGGAGCACGCTCACCAGCGACCTCCCTTTCCTGGAGACTACCTGGGACGCCTCTCAGAGCTCTTCACGTGACCTTCTCACAAAAATGACACTCAAATTTCACCCCCACCTTTTTTTGTAAAGAGCTAAGTTACCCGATAGCACATAATTTTCCACAGAAAAGGTTTAGGTGGGTTATTTACTCTTCCAGTGGTAGATTTATACACTCAGGACTCATTTTCGACCCCTCTCATATATATTTGCAGTTTGATGAAAAGCTGCATAGTCTACAAATGCATAAAACCAGAAGGGAGTGATGGTGACTCACACACCTTCTGATGGACAAAGACAAGCTTCGTACAAGGAAGCTCTTGAAGGTAGGGATAAAAAGACAGTTACAGCACCACATTTATCTGACAGTAGAAATGGAGCCCCGCTTTCAAAAGCAGCCTCCACGGTTGTGATTATCATTCTTGCCCCAAATTCAGACTATTTGGAAAAATGGCGAATGTGAAACTTAAGATGTGAAAGAGACGTGACTCTACAGAAAGAAGTCCTGGTAAATCGACTCACATGGAAGTAAAATGTCACTGGAAAATACCATTCTTTACTTCTCCTGAGTTAGTCAACAACAGGACCACTTATTGTTACTAGTGCTTGTGTGTTTCCAATTTCTTTTTAAGTTTTAACAACAGTAAATATTTCAAAATGGCTGTTAAATATACGGTAACAATTTCATCTATAATTGTATCTCATGAAGAAAAATTATTTTTTAAAAGCTCACTCCAGTCATCATCTTTGTGTTTGTATGTTTGTGTTTATATATTCAAAAAACAACTCTTAAGGCAATATTAGACTGGGAGCAAAACAGGGATTTAGTGTCTCTATGGAGATCACACTATTTAAGAATCCAAGGCTTTCCTTTTTGTACCCCCCAAAAGGTGTCTTTGTACATGTTGCCTTTTATATTCACAATAGTGCAGATATTTTGGTTGGTATACTGACTGCGATTTCGCCGTAGTAAAAAGTTACAGATATTTAGAATAGCTGATGTTGGAAAAGCATGTCACACACTCAGTGGGATCTGAAGTTGACCCTATTTGTCTTTGTTAAATAAATACAGCAATGTGTTGATGGGAAAAAAGTGACACTGATGGAACACCGCAAACCAAGTATGAACAACAAGAATGTCAATATAATTCAACCAGAAAGAAACAAATCACAGTAATCCTGAGAAGTTCAGTTTGGGACAAAATTGATGTCAGGTAAGTCTGTATTTCTAGCACTGTAAATAAGTAGGGTGTTCTAGAGTTTTCCAGCATTTTACTAGTTTGAATAAAAAACATGTTCAAATTTTATAAAAAGATTAAAACCATGCCTTAATCAGCAATTTCACTAATAAAAGAAAATTACATTGCTTTGTTCATTATCTGCCAAATGTAATGTTCTCCATTATTTACATGAAACTATTAAGTAGAAAGCAAAATTGAGAATCAATTTTAAAAATGTATTACCTTTCTATATGTTTTGAAGTCTTTTCTGTCAACCTAGAGGCTTTTAGAAAAAAGCTAACATTTTTCTTCTGACAAATGACTATTTTACAGAATAAGGAAGGAAGATTCTATAGGAATATCATTCATCATTTTAAGTATTGTTATATAAGGGACATTTCTCTTAGTAATGAAAACTTTTAAAATATTTAAGAGTCATGTATTTTAAAAATATTCTACATCTATAAGATTTTGTAATTTAATTACTCTGGATTTTTAATATTTCTACATAATGACATTTGACAAGTTTTTTTTCTTTTTTTCCTCTGTCTCTCTAATAGTGAACAAGAAACTATTAAAGTGGCCAAGATGGTTTTCCTAGCCCTTGGAAGACTCAGGAATGCATCCACTTGCACTTTCCCGCCCACGGGGAATCTTCAGAGTTTTGCAGCCATGAAGTTAATATGCGGTTTCACAAGGGGGAACAGTGGCAAACCACGCTTGAACTCAGTCATGTTCTGAATCACTTCAGGCTGCAAAAAAAAAAAAGTTTTCTCTTAGTGTATTTATGCAGACTGAACAGGATATAAACTTTATTTTTGCATATACACACTAGTTTCTGCACCATGTATTACATATTATACCTGCTGACTCTCTTCCTGGATCAGTAGGGTCAGAGGGTCTATGCAGACCTATGGTGAGAGTTCCCAGTGGGTCTCTGGGTTAGAGGGAAGACTTCTGGCTTCCCCTAGGTGCTCAAGGTCGGGCACACCAAGGGCTCAGGACTGTGGCTTGGGTGGAGTGGCAGAGGACAGTGTGCCCACCTGGCAAGGGCCTGCTTATATTGCCAGCTTCCTCTTCTTCCAAGTAAATGCCAACTGTTCAAAATGATTAAAATTCACAAGCGCCAAGGAAAATGCGGGGACAAATGTGGCTGGAGATGACTCACTGCAGAGTAACACAACTGTTCAAGCTAGTAGATGAGGCCGACAAGGGCAAAGCCACTGGTTTTCCCAGCTGAAGAGTGAAGGAATGGCAACCTGGCCTTTAAGGAGGACCTGAAGTACATGCCCCGATACCTGGTGGCCTGAAACCTCTGGGTCTTATGTGTCCTGGTGAACAAGCTCCTTTTAAGTAGGAAGTCCTCTAACAGTGCAAGCTAACACGACATTTATGTTTCTTACTTGTGGCAAGGCTGGTGCTTGTGACAAATTTATATCATTTTGACATGGGAACTCTCCAACCACAGGACCTATTTAAAAAAAAAAAAAAGGTTTAATGCTTTGCACTCACCGCTATTTGTACACAAGAGCAAACAAACCAAACCAAACCAGACTCAGCTCACTAAAAAACTGCCCCAGGCCCAGTTCATGTCCTCTCGGATCCTTCCAGGCTGTGTGCTCCCAAGGCCTGTCAGCTTGTCCTGCCCCCCGTGCAGAAGGTCCCCAGCGATGGTTCAGGACCTCATGGTGCTCTAACAGCCTTGGCTGTAGCGGCTTTACTGCCCAGCTTTGACCTCACTGGTCCCTGAGGCTCTGGCCACCAGAAAGGACCCAGTAGAACCACCAAGAAAGTCGGGGGAGTCATCGGCCAAGCTGGTCAGAGACAGGAGATGAGAAGAACTGAGCAGATAGACTGCTCGCCTCCCTCCCCACATGCAGCGGCTCCATATCGCTCCTTCGGAGATGTCCTGCCAGCACTGGCTGTGTTCTCTGACAGAGCTGTGGCCAGCTCGGCACCATGCCATCTGGTGCCGGCTCGCCCCTTCACGGTCTTGTCTCCCTTTGCCCCTCCCTTTTGCCTTGATAGAGCAGACCCTGTCTCCAGGTAGCTCCCCTTCTGCGCTCCTTTACTTCCTAGTGCTCTCTAAGGGATGTGGCTACGGCATGGGATAGCTATCATGTGCTGAAAAACACCCTTTTAAAAAGTCACTTCTCAGTACTTACAAGAATCCATTTCTCTGGCAAGAACATGGACGGATACCTTATGTCTCCTCGGGGCATCTACCGCCAACATTTCCTGGATGGGAAGGAGAGCAAGGTCATGCTTTTGCCCCACTAGGGAACTTAAAATGAGGTGCTGTCTTACGACCATAAAGAGCGATCCTGCACACAGTCAGAAACAGAAAAGATGTGTCCCTTTCTCTCCCCTCACTTACAGTATTTCATTTAAACTCTACAAACATTAGGAGGGTAGGCATCGTACAGATGAGAAAACTGGAGTGTTCATGCTCCTATGACTAATAGGTACCTGGACTGGAATTAAAAACCCAGCCTAGTACTCATCAGGGTGTGACCAGGGCTGCACCCAGTGATCTGAGGTGTGTGCAGAGACAATGGCCTGAGCTTAGGTAGGGGATGACCACAATGCGCGCTCCCCAGGAACCTCCCCAGGTTCTGTACCAGGGCACTGCTGCGGCTCCTCCCCTACCAGGAGAGGAGAGAAATAACATCTCTTGACTGTCGCCTTGTATCAGCCTCTTTCCTGTGTTAAACCAGTTGATTCTCTTAAGCTAAGCATCACCATGATTCCTATTCTAGAGACTCAGACTCTACGACACAGAGAGGCGTAACAACTTGCTGAGCCACACAACTCATAAGGGGATGGGGTCAGAAGTGAGTATGCTCGTTCTCTCAATTCCACCACATTGCCTGGAGGGACTCCCTTTAGTCATTACCAAGAATGCCAGGAGTGGTACGCTGGCAGAAGGATCCTGTGGGGAAGTGTCTCCTCACTCTTCCCTTAATGATAGGTCCATATTTATGTCTTTTCCAAAAGGAAGACTCAAGTTGTGATGAAGCTTCTCCTGATGCCTCAGCCAGAAGTAATATTTTGTATCCTCAGAGGAAGAGACTAGCAGCAAAGTCAGACTGACTCACAGTTATTTACAGAACAGTTACTGTAAGCCTGGTCCTGTGCAGCTGCAATGGAAGCCGTGCTGAAGTTGCAAAGCAAAGCTGGCAGAACAGCCTCTTTTAGGAGCTCAGCCCAGGTTTGTCTCATCTGAGAGCATCTTACTTACTGGAGTAAAGTTTGCTTCCAAAGATGTATTCTTTCTTTTTTTTTTTAATTTAAATTTATTTAATTGGAGGATAATTGCTTTAAAATATCGTGTTGGTTTCTGCCATACATCAACATGAATCAGCCATAGGTATCTACATATGTTCCCTCCCTCCTGAGCCTCCTCCCCACTCCTACCCACCCCAAAGATGTAAGTCTTGATCTCTTTTCACCCAAACCCTCATTGCCCTCTTAACCTATATCAGTTACAGAACATCCTCTTCAGTTTCAGACTGTTCAATTTCCTGACCAACTTTGGACAATCCTCATTTTTCTAAAAACCAACCAATTGCATTTTCTTGCAAACTCTATTCAAAGGAACACTAGAGTCCCAAGAGACATTTATAGGTATTCTGTACCAAAAAAAAAAAAAAAAAGTGTCCATAGTGAAATCAGTTTAGGAAATATTTTGTTAATCAAAACTAAACAAATATTGGGCTAAATAAATCTTTACTACGGGGGTTCCTAGAACTTTTTTTTTTTTTTTTTGCTGCATTGCATAGTATGCAGGATCTTAAGTTCCCCAACTAGGGACTGAACCCATACCCCCTGCAGTAGAAGTACAGAATCTTAGCCACTGGACCACCAGGGAAGTCCCTCTTAGAATTTTTTAAAAAGCTAACATGCTCTGTGATTCCCCAAGAATGAGAATAAAGAAGAGTCATTCTCAAACTTACATGGTCACAAAACTCTTTTTTCCAGGTACCCCATTAGTATCTTATAGGACACGCGTATATTAGGGAAACCCTGTTCGTGATTTAGTGTAAGCTTGGTAATAAATACTCTCACTTTTTAAGACAAGAAAGTCACCTTATAACTGTTATTTTCACAAATTCAATAATCAGGTACCACTTGTAATTTCAAATAATAGAATTTGTTTCAATATAGAATAGAATACAGAATTTAGAATATAAAATTTAGAAATAGAATATAGAATTTAGAAATGGAATTTGTTTCAAATAATAGAATATTATTTCAAATAATTTCAAATAGAATTTCAAATAATAGAAGGAAAGACAAATCATCATTTCTTCTGGAAACATCACAGTATGTTATATTAGGTCATCATTCTTTTTGAACACACGTAACTAATAAACATCTTAAAATACAAGTCTTAGGAACCAAAAAGTGCTGAACATGAGCACCCTCTTTTATAGGCAAAATGAGAACAAGTAACCAACCTCACAAAGTGTAACAGTCTTAAGTAGTAAATCAATCACAATTAGTACTTACTTTATAGTATCAAGGAGGAAAACATACTCTTATCTGAAGCATTCTGATTAAACTATTTAAAAACCCTAAGGTTGCGTATTACTAATAAAGTGATAACAACGATAGAGACTATTCAGTAAATGCTGCTAAATGCCAATCACTTTACATACCTCATTTCAATGAATACTCCAATTAACCTCTATTTCATAAATACGGAAGCTTACAGAATTTGGCCAGGGTCACAAAGCTAGCTAGCTGGTGACGGAGCTGAGCCCTGAGTCTGTGCTCAGGGGCCATATGCTCCCGCTCCTGCCCCACAGACCACGGAGTGAGGCCAGCAGTTCTGAGCAGGGCTTGGGACAGCTTTCTGCCTGGCAGCCGACACGTGGGAGCCCTGCTCCCACACCAACTCTGTCCCTCACAGTCCCACCGCACCTCTCTCTCCACAGACACAAAGACTACCTGCGCTTATACTGAGCTGCACGAAAAGCATAAGATGTTATGGGAAAACCCATACAAATGTTTTGGCCAACCCAATATATCAGAATAGATTCTTATATAGTTTTTATTTTTTAAATGTGTGTTTTTATTACATACATACATACATACACATATACAGATATTTTAATAGATTTTATTTTTTAAAGCAGTTTGGGTTCACAGCAAAACTGAGTGAAAGGTACACAGGTTTTCCAGATATGCACTATCCGTTCACAGGCCTAGCCTCCCTCTTGTCAAAATATGTTTTTTAAAAGACTATCACTGCAGAAGAGCAAGAGTCATTTAGGATGGTGACTTGACCAGTCAGTCATTTCCACAGTCAAAAACGGCTCAGATCCCATTGCTGAGAAAGGTACCTTCAAAATACTGTCATTTACTGTCAAATTTTGAACCTAAAATTGCTACTTTCTTTCTTCTTGCTAAGGTGTTACTGGCTGTATGAATATCTGTTTGCACATACAGAAACCAGGAGCCTTTTCGTTTTGCACAGGTTCTGGGGGGAGAATAGGTATAATAACGGGTAGATGGTGCAAAGTCACCGTTTCCTCTATGAAAGTATCAGCACTTCCAACTCAGGAGTCATTTGCTTTTCCTTACTCTCCCACACAGCACCAACAGCAGGGGATTAGAAATGATTAGCTTTCACTGCACAACTAATTTCACAAAGTCGCTCTAATGAGAACTGCAAATATGACTCTTGTATTGACAGCTAAGATATACCCCTGAAAAATGACCTTGAAAAGCAGATACTATCCCTTCCAGAGAAACCAGCACAAGGCAGGACTGAACTCCTGATGAAAAACGCGGTGTCTAATACATCAGGTATGAACCAGGAGATGTGGCTAAGGACACTAGGTAGGGTATAATTCTAAGGCACTATGGTAATTACAGAGTAGAATTTTGTTCCTTGCCCTAAAAAATAGACATAAAAGTATTTTACACAAATTAGATGCCCCAGTACATTACAAAGAATATATGTAACCCCTTAGGTACAGCTCTATTGCTACATAAATTTTTAATCTCTGCACTTAGCATGGTTATTACACACATTCTATGCCCATTTAAAATTTATGTTACCCTTCTATAAATTCTGTTACGGTGGGGAAAATTTAGACAGTATAAACCTCTTAGAGCAGAACTGGGATAACTTTAATGGCAGTACCTCTCTTTTCTCCTGATAAACTTTATTAGGCACTTAAAACAACAATATCTCTAGTGTGGAATTAGCAGATATAAATTACTATATATATAATAGACAAACAATTAACATCCTACTGTATAGCAGAGGGAACTACATTCAGTTAACCTGTAATGGAAAAGAATATGAAAAAGAATAACTGAATCACTTTAGTGTATACCTGAAACTAACAGAAGGAAAGAAGAGGAGAGAGGCGATTGCTAAAGGCTTTGGGGTTTCTTTTTGGGGTGAGAAAATTTTTCAAAATTCTTAGGTGATTATGGTCATACTTTGTGACTAACGAGTGACTATGAATATACTAAAAACCATTGAATTACACATTTTAAATAAATGATTGTGTGGTATGTGAATTAAATTTCAAAAAAAAATAAAAAATAAAAAAGGAGTTAAGTGCTTTGGAAAAAAAAGGCGAGTGGTCATTTATTTTTAAAAGGAGCCAAGGGTGCATACTAAGTTGCTTCAATTGTCTCTGACTCTTTGCGACCACATGGAATGTAGCCCACCAGGCTCCTCAGTGACACCTAAATCAGTGGAGAAGATTTATAGTTGGCAGAGATTGGAAAATAATCTGATTCTCAAGTTCTATTTGTTTTCTTTACTCTTTCTTTCCATGATAAGCTCACCAATGCTCTCTGTGGGTTGGCGTGGGGAAAAGAGAGAAAAAACAAGAGGGTAACCTAAGTAGGTGGTCTGGAAGCTGGGAAGGGCCACCATAGTCCTTGGTCCAGACGGAGAGGAAAACAATACTAAGTTCAATAGGGACTGTCTCTTTTTCCTAACAGTTATAAGTCTTGAAAATACTTAAATCCATAAAAATGCCTTCATAAATCCTGCCTGAATGGGTTCAAAGTGGCAACACACAACATAAAGCATGTAACATTTTCTTATTGGTCAAAGTCTAAATATGTAAAGTGAATTTACCTTATAGAATTTGATAATATCTTCCTTGGTAAGTGTCTTCAAATAGGCAACTTCTATATTATCTGAAAAAGAAATCAAACAAGAATTTATTAAAATTTCCATTTTAAGCAGCCCAGAATACTATACTAAATGACAATATTCTTCACTCCAACACTCTTAAATATCCATCTTTTTGAGTGATCAATTGCTCTAGAAAGTAGTAAGGGAAAAAATTTCAAGTAAAAAGTAAGAGGATACCCTGGCTCTCTATGGGTAAGCTGTTGGTTCCTGGTCTAGTCACTTCAGGTTTTTTGAGCCTCAGTTTCTTCATCTGGAAATTGGGTATAAAAACCACCTAATTAAAAAAAAAAAAAAAACAAAAAACCACCTAATTGACAATCACATAATACCAGGGTACAGGGCAAATGCTCAGTAATTGGGAGTTACTATCATCATTAACAGTGAATCCAACTGCTAGAAAAATTACAGATAAGGAAACAGAGGCCCCAGAAAGGCAACCTGGCTGAGATCTTTGGCTTGTCTGTGTCAGAATGAGACTATGACCCAAACCCTCTGACTTCGAGTGTAGCTGAAGTTAATCTCTGCTCTAAGGTAAAGGACCCTGAGAAGCAGGAGATTTTGGGGAGTATAGCTCTTCTAAATCTAAAAGCACTGATAAATCTGGGGAGATCCTTAGAGGCAGATGCTTGAACCCTGGTGCCTCTAGGACAGCACTTGTCTCAAGAGAGTTCAATCTGCACATTTTCTGTTTAGAGCTATGAGAAATAGATGCTTACATATCTGTGCTCAGAGTCTCAGAGACATACCGAATAAAGTGAAATCAGATTTACTATTAGCGCATTGTGATGAGATACAGATAGATTCAGCCCTAGTTTTAGAGAGAGAGAAAAAAAAAGTTTCTAATAGGAAATTGTTGTTACATTAAATATAAGTCCTTTAGAAGTGCTACCACCTCGTCCCAAACTGTCCTGAAACATCACCTATGAAATGAATACCCTTTCACAGAATGGCATCAACGCCCTCCATGCCGTGAATATGGGGGCCCTGATCATGCCTTACCTCTGTCAAAATTGTACTGCTGGGAGATGATCTCCCCCCAATATTTAGCACACTCTGCAGATAGCTTCTTTGGTTTGTCTAGTCGACGGATTGCTAATGCTTGGATGTGTTTTTGGAAGGCCTCTTCTGTCATGTCCTCTATGGACTTTTCCATGGTAATTAAGAAAGCTTCCACTCTGCTTTCTAGGTAATGAGGTGGCTTTTCTGACTGGATGATAAACCGTAAGCCCTGTATGCCGTTGGCTCGGCGTGGCCCACTGAAGACAATATAGCCTGAAACACAAACACCAGCCAGTCAGGACCATGGCATCTCAGACATGGGTCACTTTTAATCTTTCAAAAATTATCCTGTCAAAGCAAATACAATCTACTTTAGGACTTTATATTATTCACCTCTGAAGAAATCAGCAATGAAAATATCTTCAGTTCCTAAGGACAGGGCAGAAGAGCTCTCTGAAGAACAGTTAGAAAGCTGAAGGTCACAAACCCCTATTCATTATTCAACATTCCCAAGCACCTCACTGTCTTGTCAGTTAATTCCCTTCAATCCATGTTAAAGTTATTCTCATCCCTATGAAATGCTGGACTCATTTCATCCCCTAACCATTGTCCTAGCTTGGTTTCCTTTCACATCCAAGCTCCTTATGTGAACTTGCCTTCACTATTGCATTTCTTGTTAGATAACCTACCCCTGGATCAACTTCATTCAGGTTGCAAATCTTTAGAGACCAAGTAACTGAAGGTCATGTTCCCATTGTGAGCTCCTCTGCTACCTCCCATCTGTATCGTTCCTAGACGCACTTGTGGCCTGCCTCCTCTGCTCTGCACCACACCTCACTACCTTCAGCATCGCCTTTAGAGTTTGAACACTCAGTAGCATTTGCTACACTGTACTACAATTATTCCTTACAGGTCTGCCTTCCTGATGAGACTGTAAGTTCCATGAAGGGAAAGACCATCTAAAACTTACCCATTTTTGCAGTCCAGCATCTATTATGGTGGTTTAAAAAAAGATTTAAAAAGTTTAAAAGTTTAAAAAAGTTTAAAAGTTTAAAAAAGGATGAGTCTCTTAAAGAGACTCATCCAAATCCTATTTCATTGGTTATTCATTGAGCCTGTGGTTTTTTTTTTTTTTTTTGATTCATTGGTTATTCAAAGCACATTACTGGGGCTTGCATTTTTTGATCAAATTGATCAAATTTTCCAGGATCTCCAAGGCTTTTAACAGTGCCTAAAACTGCCCGAAACATTTCCTCAAAAGACACTTACTGTGACTTCTTCTATGTGCCCCGGGCTTGGGATACAAAGATGAATAAAAAATACCTGACCTCTTAAGGAACCTAAAATTCAGTAAATCTAAGCATCTCTGGATGGCTTCTTTCCCACCTTGTCACCTGCAACAGCCTGCCCTTAGCATCTGTTTCCCCCACCCAAAATGACCTCTGTATAGATATATATGTGATGGAAACACACGTCATCTCCTTAAGAACTGCTCTACTGTCCATGAGATAGTAACTGCTTATCTTCTAGAAGTGGAGTCCCCACAAGCATCCTGACGGGGGCTGCACATGTGGGGGGCGTTCTTGAGGACAACAGCTGCTCCTCAAGGAGGGGCCCTGCTGCCCTGCTGCCCACTCACCCAGCTGCTCCTTGGTGCGCAGGGTGTTGAAGCAAGGCTCGGAGATGATCTGACAGAAGAGCTCCAGAAACATGTTCTCTGAGGTGCTCTGCATGTCGGTTTGGTAGTATATCTCAATGCCGCAGTTATTGTGGACTTCATTCCTCTGCTGATACACAAACCATCCTCCTAGGAAGTTTCAATAAGAGAGCGACATGTTCAAAAACTTCTTTAAACAAACTTACTGTTTTGTTTGTCTGTATGAAGTTGTTCAGTTTGGTTGGTGTCTTTTGGCAGTTCCAAACTGCAATTAATTCATTAAGAATGTGAAACTCAACTTACCCAAGGGAATTCTAATACAGTGATCTGTACTTGGGAGGCCCTCATAAACACTCAGTGACTTTAAAGGGCAGAACACTTGTAAAAGATCCACTTTATAACTAAGTAAATTTTAATGCTAATTGAGATCATAGTTAATGAAATCTACAATACAGTGTACACACTAAATTAGAACTAGCTAATATCTTTTTTTTTTTTTTTTAAATAATTATTTATTTTTTTGGCCACACTGGGTCTTCATTGCTCCTCGAGGACTTTCTCTGGTTGTGGTGAGCAAGGGCTAACTCTTGGTTGCGGTTTGCAGGCTTCTCATTGCGGTGGCCTCTTTCGTGGCATGGTGTGGGCACTAGGGTATGCAGGCTTCAGTAGTTGTGACAAGCCATCTCAGCAGCTGTGGCACATGGGCTCAGTCACCCTGGGGCGTGTGGAATGACACCAGGGATCAAACTTGGGTCTCCTGTATCGGGAACTAGCTAATATCTATAAGAAACTCAATAGAGATACAACCTATGCTTTAATAACCATGCATAACAATTTTTTAAACCACTAGTTGTACCATTATCTATTTAGCATTCAATTCAATATTGTTTACCAACACCCACACTGAAGGTCAATTCACAAATTTATACATATGTGTACAATGCATAGAGATGCCCCAGTCTGACATCTCACTTTAGAGATGAAGAAACTGAGACCCTGAGAAGTGAGCAACTTATCCAAGGACATACAGTTGCATGATGGAAAGCTGAGATATGCTGATCAAGTACTTCATCAAAGTTATAAACAGATGGCCATGATTTATGATAACTATTTCATGAGCAGTAAATGTGACTGAGCAAATACAATGTTTAGTAATTGCCTGATTACCACATTCAATGGTTTTTGAATGGCAATTCCTGATTCTTCCTCTCTGCCATGCTATAGTGACTGAGGAAGAAGCTTAAGTTCAAAATGAGCCATCACCTGGTCTGTGATGACTGGCTATGCAGAATAGTGGCACAGTGCTCAGGTGTCTTGCAACATTCAACAAAGAGATCCTGAGGTAACGCTTTAGTAGCTGCTCAAGTGAGCCAGACACAGACCCCAGCCCTTCAGAAATGTATAGCCTACCAAGGGAGATGGAGATGCACTTCAATCCCAATGTGAGAGAAGTGCTGAGTTGCTTAAAGAAGGAAAGTTCAGAAAACCTGTGCCGGGAGGTCAGAAGAGGAAGCAATTACTTTTAAAAAAAAGTTTAAGGAAAAAAACCAATGCTTCTTATCACTGGTCTAATATACTTTCCACTATACAATTCTGAACAATATTGAAAATAATGCTTAATGAGTTCTGTATCAAAAGAAACCACTGTTAATGCAAAAGTAACCCAACACTGCAAACTCCCATATATTATTATCAATTCTTTATGTCAATTCCTATGGGCTCCTAATTCTAATTTCCATTTTTTTTATAAATAAATTTTATTACATGCTTCCCAGTCAATACTTCTTTAGTTCTGTGATTTTTTTTCACTTCTTCACTCCTCTACACTCAATTACCAGTCACTTCCCAGTATCATTCTCATCAAAATAATTGCCTGCCTCCAATTTCACCTCTTTGGCCCTCCTATAGATAATTTTCTTGCAGAATTATCTATCTTAAGTTATAAATTAGTAGAGAGTCCCAGCAGATCTTTACCATAAAATTATATTTTATCATCCGAGTGACTTCAACCCACCTGTAATCACACACAATATTATGTCAAAGCAGTCCATTCCCAAAGACAGAACATTTCCACTTACTGTCTGGGAGCTGAACTTCTCTGTACCGAACGAGCTGACTTGGAAGAAGCGGTTTCGTATGAGCATGTTCAATAAGGGTGTCTTCAACCATCTGCATGATTCCTAACGCAGCCTGTGGAGAAAGGCAGGTCATGGCACATTACAAACCCATAAATGTATCTTGATTAGACAGCAGCCCATGCAATATGAAAACAACATGTGTGTTAAATAAACTAACTAACTTTATCAAAGTGGATTTTAAACCTTAACTACATTTGATCCTGCTCAAATAGATAAAAACAAGTTGTTGATTTGCAACAGAGTCAGTAAGGTGGTAGTGAGGAGAAAGAGAGACCTAGACAATCATCGGCACCAATCTCGATGTTGGAGCGGAATCGCTGATGGAAAGTTGGTTTAAGTGAATGGCCCTCACCACAGATATTTGGGGTTACAGCAAAGCAAAAGACGTAAGCATGAGGCTTTATTCTGAATAAAACTGACCCAGGGAAGAATCCTTTCTCAGCCACTTAACAGCACCCAACCTTGGCATATTGTTCTGGAGACAAAATAGTGGAGTGGCAGAGAGTATGGGCTCTTGAGACAGACTACCATGGGAATTCTAAATTCTGTTTAGCTTTCCATGTGCTAAACACTTGGAATGTACTATTTATTTTAATCCTTGTACATAATATACTGATAAAGAAACTGAGCACAGAGAGATGAAGACACTTTCAGAAGATTATATAACTTGTAACTGGCTGAGTCAGGATTTGAAGCTGAGTCAGGATTTGAATCAGGCTGATTCCACACTATATGCTCTTATCCACTATACAGTCCTGCTGTTCTAGAGTAGGGACCATTATTCCCATTTTCTCCAGTGACCACACGAGGCAGACAACAGAGAAGGCAGCCGTGAAAGTAGGTCCACAGTTAACCAGGATCATTCAACTCTTCGTATACCCTCCCCTATCTTCCTGCAGAGGGCAGAGAAGGCCGAGTCAACACTAATGAGGCACACTGTGGTGGTTAGTCGGTGGTCTTAAATAGGGTAAAATTTCTGTTGCAATGATCCATAAAAGATTACTAAAACCTCAATCACCCACCTGCTTTGTTATATTTCCATGGAGAAGGGCTTCAATATGCAGCCGTGACAGGAGTTGAGGTATGAAGGCCTTAAGGCGAGGAAGGGTGACATCTGCAAACAGGTGTAAGAAATTGTAAGCTCCACCTATGAGGTCTTTTTTTTGTTTTAAACTGAGATAATTTGAGACTTACAGAAGAGTTGCAAAAATAGCATAGGGAGCTCCTATATACCCTTCACCCAGTTTTCTCTAACGTTAAGACTTTTCACAACCATAGGATGCTGATCAAATCTAAGAAGTTAACACTGGGACAATACTATTAACTAAAAAATCTACTTTATTTGGATTTCAGTTTTTCCACTGGCAACCCTCTTGAATTAGTGGTGTTGGAGAAGACTCTTGAGAGTCCCTTGGACTGCAAGGAGATCCAACCAGTCCATCCTAAAGGAAATCAGTCCTGGGTGTTCACTGGAAGGACTGATGTTGAAGCTGAAACTCCAATATTTTGGCCACCTGATGTGAAGAGCTGACTCTTTTGAAAAGACCCTGATTTTGGGAAAGATTGAAGGCAGGAGAAGGGGACAACACAGGGTGAGATGGTTAGATGGCATCACTGACTCAACGGACATGAGTTTGGGTAAACTCTGGGAGTTGGTGATGGACAGGGAGGCCTGGCATGCTGTGGTTCATGGTCGCAAAGAGTCATACACAACTGAGCAACTGAACCGAACCCTTTTCTGTTCCAGGATTTAATCCACGATCCTACCTTGCATTTAGTTGTCATGAGTCCTTAGTTCCCTCCCATCCTTAACAGTGCCTTGGTCTCTCTTTGTCTTTCATAACCTTTAAGATTTTTGAGCAGTACTGCTAGTTTTACAGAATGCCCTTTATTTGGGCTTTAATGACTCAATTATTATATTGGATTTATGTACTCCTAGGAAGAATACCCAGAGAAGGCAACGGCACTCCAGTACTCTTGCCTGGAAAATCCCATGGACGGAGGAGCCTGGTAGGCTGCAGTCCATGAGGTCGCTAAGAGTCAGACACGACTGAGCGACTTCACTTTCACTTTTCACTTTCATGCGCTGGAGAAGGAAACGGCAACCCACTCTAGTGTTCTTGCCTGGAGAATCCCAGGGACAGGGGAGCCTGGTGGCTGCCGTCTATGGGGTCGCACAGAGTCGGACACGACTGAAGTGACTTAGCAGCAGCAGCAGGAAGAACAACTGAGAGGTAATGTGTCTTTCTCACATTGGGGGCACGTGATGCTGACATCTCTAACAGATGATGAAAACACTGACCACCTCATTATGATGTTGTGTGCCAGATGTCTGTCCTGTAAGTCCTGAACCATTTTAATCTTTTGGTTGTAATTAAGTAACTAATGTATACTTTTCAAGCAACTAGGGAAAGCCACCAGGGAAGCCACCCCACTAATGCCTACTTTTCTCATTATAATTTAAATACTTATTTTGGAGGAAATACTTTGAGACTATACAAATATCTTGTCCTTACTTAACTTTTATCCACTGATTTGGTGTTAGATGGTTAGATGGCATCACTGACTCAATGGACATGAGTCTGGGTAAACTCCAGGAGTTGGTGATGGACAGGGAGGCCTGGCGTGCTGAGGTTCATGGGGTCGCAAAGAGTCCGACATGACTGAGCGACTGAACTGAACTTCAGTAAAGAAGAGTTGTCGCTTTTCCGTTAGGACACTATGCTAATAAATGCTACAATGGATGCTAATGCTAGTGATTAAAATTTAAAGACAGACATAGGAAGGGAATTAACAAGTGCTTACCATGTATGTATGCATCAGGCATTTTATAGATGTTATAAACTATAAATTACATGCTATTATTTCTGATTTTAAAGGTGAGAAAACTGGAATTCCTTGGCAGTTCAGTAGTTAGGACTGCATACTCTCATTGCCAAGGGCCCAGGTTCAATCCCTGGTCAGGCCACAAGCTGCACAGTGGCCAAGGCGGGGAGAAAGGTGAAGATACTAAACTTAAGAGAATTTAAATTTCTTGTCCAAAGTCACTAAGCTAGTAAGCTGCAAAGCTGCATTTGAATCTTGACCTAATTCCAAAGTACATATGTGTTCCACTCCACTGCACTGCCCTAGAAGGCCCTTTCACTAGACCTCCTCAGCACTCAGTCTCTTTGCCACTACAAAAATAATCTGCTTACATTTATGCTTTGCCAATAGACTGGAGCACCTTGATCCAAGAAACCCCACCTTACTGATCATTTTTTTTTTTTTTTTTTTTACTGATCATTTTTAAATCTCAAGCACCTGCAGTCTGGTACCTGGTGCCGAGCAGGCAGTCAGTAAATGCTGTTCTAGTTAATCAACTTTATAATCTATATTCCTAACCAGTGCCTGAGGCAACCAATAAAATAATGACCTTGAATACTTTGCTCCTGACTTGTCACTGAAGACATCAAAGGCACAGTGATACATAATAAGTAATGATTTGTCATAAAAGATTATTAAAAATTCAACAGTATTCTTTTTTCTTATTACTGAGCATGTAGGAAGGAAGATTAATTGGTAGCACAGTGCTGAGAAGTGGAAAAGATAAAACAACAATAAAGGATGATATCAGTCTACATTCTTTCCAGTAAAACCCTGGAAGTAATTTCATTCCATTGAATAGACATTCGTTAGACACACACTGAGGGCATAATATAAATACTAAATAAAAAGAACAAACGGAAGGCATAATTCACTGCCCTTGAGGAATCTAGGACTTTCAGGCAAAACCTCTGAAAATTAGATTTAACATTTTAGGAAAAAAGCAACAAAAGATGACTCTTTAGGCTAATTTACATAATTTCCACTTTTTAACCAAACTGACTAGATCTACAGATGCTGAAGCATTCTTTCTATGTGATAAGACTTTTCTTTTAAGCTCAGCCCTTTATTCCTTTTCTGAAAACTTCAATATTAACAAGGTAAATTCTTGGGTCAAAACACTGTCATTTGCAGAAATCCATGAACAGTAGTAACTAACTGTTGTAGGTCCATGTTGAAAAAAGCAAATATGGTTACACTGCCTGAATACAAAAGCCACTTCAAAGGCTACCACTGTTTTTGTTAAAAAAAAAAAAGAAAAGAAAGAAAGTATACACAGCTGGCTTTTTTAATGGAACTATAAGTTATTAGAAAGCATAAACAGTAGGTAATAGGATAAACCAAAATGATTTTAGAAAACAATCAAGAAAGCATCAAGCTATAAGCAGAAAGAGTCTCACCATCCAGGGCTTCTTTTAATTCATCTTTAGTCCAGGCTACTTCAGTCATCAGCAAGCGGAGGTAGTACATGGCGTGTTGATGAGGCTGTTCAGCTCGGAAATTGTTAAGAGATCGCATATACTAGTGAGGGAAGACAGGGGTCTATTAATTTTATCCCATCCTTTTAAAATCATTTCCAAAGAGCAGCTATAATCAAACTTCAATTTGCATAAATTGTGTGCTACTGGGATGTGGGATATTGGCTTCTTCCTCCTTTTTGAAGTTATGTGATTAGACAAACTCCCCTCTGATCCTTAAAATAAAGAGCATGCTTTTCCTTTGTCTAGCCTGCTCCCTTACCCCCAGCATCTGACATGTACTTCCTTCACATGTACAGCCTTCACTGTGGGACCTCATTCATCCCTCAGAAGCTATCCCCAGTTTTCAAGGCCTCCATCTCTTGGCATCCTTTAATTCTTCACTACAACGTCATCCCCAAAGCCTAATCAAGAAACATGGCTATGTGTGTGTGTATATATATACTACTGAATCTTCAGTTGAAAATTGATGATAATTTCTCTGGGTGTACAATGAAGGTCATAGTTTGGCTTTTAAAGCAGCTATACATCCCATATATCCACTACTGGGCCAGCTATGAGTTGAATTTAAGTGGCAGATACATCAAGCCTAAATAGTCTGCCCTAATGTGACAAGGCTATCATGTCAGGCTGAAGTCCCAGCCTGTAGAATCAAGCTTCTTCTTAAATGGAGGTTGAAATCTTAAAATCTTTAAGGAGTCCCTGAAAGCTACTAGATCTACCTCAGTTTCCCTTCTGAAAGAAAGTGCATTCCTAGCTCTTAGGCCCTATAGAGAAGAAGGCCAGGTGTTCACCAGACTCTCCCAGGCTTTCTTTCTGGGAAAAATATAGGATCTAGCAAAGATAGGATGAAATGACTAACACAGAGTTATGAATGCTTCTTTTCCTCCTCACCTCTTTCTCAACAATGTTCATAACATGGCAATATTACCTGATGAATTAAAAAAATAAAAATAAGTTCAGAAAACTTACTGCCTCTTTGATAATTTCAAATCTTTTTTCATCAATCTCAAAGGTAGCCATTTTCTCAATGATCTTCTTTAGCAAAATTGGCTGCTTGTCATTGTAACCTTTCACCGAGAGCTACAGAAAGAGTTCAGGATATTAAAAGTCTAAAAATACCATGAAACAACTTAAATTTGACTTTTAAACATTTAGGAAATCCCCAAACCAGGTGTATCAAAATAAAAATAAAACAAGTTTAATGAATTTCCTTTCTCATAAATATAGTTTAACATTTAGGAAGATAACATTAATCATCTTTATTTACTAAGACCCAAAAGCATATTTTTGCTTTTCCTAAACAAAAACAATAACAAGAAAACTTACCTGGTGCCAAACTATGGCAGCACACACTATATCATCAAAATTCAAGTTCTCATTAAATCACATTAATTATAGAATGTACTTTAAGTTTAATGTTCTAAAAGAATTTCTAAGGAATGGCAGGCTTAAGGTTTTTATAGGTGTGTTAAGAAGGTAAACATCATAGGGGAATATTATCTAGCAAACTATTGGATATGCCCCCAAAGTATTTATATTTAAATATTTCAAAAAATCATCTTTTAGGAAATCAGGCAGTCCCAATTTCGTATTATGTGGCATTTTGCCACTTTCCCTGTTCTGAGCTGCCCAACAAGGATCCATATGTCATACCTCTTGCTTGTTTAATGAGTTCTGCTGATGTACCAAAAGCTAGTGGCAAAACAGATGTGAAGTAAGGATACCCTGTATGTACCACCTGGATTTTGCCTGAGGACAATTTAATAGTCTCTGAAACCATAACATTTTGAAAAGCAGGGAAAGCCTATTTTCTACTGTATGTTGCCACATGGTGGCACCCACAGCAGTAGAGAATACACTGCAACTAGAATATCTCTGGAAGTCTCTACCTGATGAAAACTGATAGGCAAGAACCTCAGCAAGAGTGAAGGTCACTGACCATGGAGAGCACATCATGAACTGTGGGAACTAGACTGACAACTAGCAGGAAGCCCATTTTGTCACAAATTAAAATGATTAACTGAATGGTAATATGCTACTAAAAGTCAACAGTAAAAAATTAGCCATAGATTATTACTTTCCTATTTGAACTTTACTTTGTTCCCTAGGCTCCAAATTTCCCTGGTCTCTGAGAATGGTTAAGTTACATACATTCTTATACATTAAACAGAAACTACCAGAAAAGTTACTTGTGTGAAGAAAAAAAAGTCACTGCAAATAAAATTTTAAAAACCTAAGACCTTTTGTATAGAATTAGAGCACACAGCACATGCTCTCATTTTAGTTTTTATGGAAGCATACAATACATTTTCAAGAAAAGTGAAGATGAATGTGTGCCAGAAGAGGAGTGTTAATTTGGAAATGAGGTGTAAGTTTGGAAACACAAGAGAAATGATTTCAACAGAAAGGATCTAGTTATTTCTTGCGATGCATTTAATAATGCTTATTTTAAAACACATTTAAAGTAGTTAATGCTACAAAATAAATTAAATAAAAATGTCAGATGTGTTTGAACACAGGAACTTACTACTACTGTCAACAGAAAAAAAAAAAAAACAACAAAGAAGCTTATAAGTAAAACTGAGCACCACAACAGCAACTACAGGTATCTTTCACTTACAGATGCTAATATATTCAAATACATGGGAAGAACAACATGCTTTCAGGATTAATATGTTAAATGTTCCAAGCAGAAGAACATGCAAATAAATGCAGCATACATACATGTTCACAAAATGCACTAAACTCTTACTAAATCGTTTGTTAGTGGAACTAACACTAACTTGAGTTCTCCAACCATTAAAAAGGTGCAAGGAAAAAACCATCAATCTTCTTGGTTTAAAATGCAGAAGTTAATAGTTTTCCCAAGCTCAACATAATGCTTAAACGGTGTGACGCCTTTTCTTTGGTTTTCATTTTACTTACAAGTATTGCATTCATTCCTGATGCAATGCCATAGCTCAAACCTGAGAGGCGTGCTGCATATGTATACTCTTTTAAATCATCCTTCAATAACCTGATAAACAGGTATGTCATGTTGCAATGGAGAGGATCAGCATAAATGTAGCGACTAACAAAAAGAAAAACAAAAGAAATGCTTTGATACCTCAAGCAGTGGCATGGTAATGAAGAAACATGACCGAAGAGTATGAATATGCAGCCTCATGATCTAAATTTCTAGGGAAACAGTATAAGCTAACCTTCTGTTTTACAATGGCAGGAAGACTTCATTCTCTATCGTCAAAGACCAAGACTTCAGATACAGAATGGGTGAGATCTAAACCTAAATCAGGGTCCAATTTTGTTTTGAGGAGAAAAATATGATGATCTGATGAAAGATGTTTAAAAAAAAAAGAAATCAAGGAAAATTTGCATAATATGAATGGTATATTGCTGAATACTTAAGAGCTAACTTAAAAATTAAATGATAAGAAAATATGATTAGCCACAAAGATTTTTTAAAAAGAAATTAAAACTCATACCCTCAATCAAAAATGCTTCCATCAAATCAATATAAAAAATGTTGATGAGTGGAAGGCTCTAAGACGTGGGTACTTACATACATCCCATAGATGGTATTTTGGAGGTCATAGCTCAAGCCTGCTAGCTCTGCTGCATATGCATACTCGTTGAGTGAGTCTTTGAGGAGCTCAAGGTACAAATAGGCCATGTTACAGTGCAAGGGGTCCACATAAGCAAATGGGCTGGAAGAAAATGTTGACAGTAAAATAGCTGATTTATTACTTCCCAATGTGATATGGCCTTTCGAGATGGATCAAGGGCCTGAACACTGGTTAAAATAACTTCCTGAAGATACGCTTTGAATTCTTGAATCTGTCTCTTCTCATGAGTAAAAACAACAACAACAACAACAACAAGATGTCTAACAAAGAAGCTTGAAATGTGCCATGTGCACTGGTAGTAGTGAAGAGGGAAAAGGAATTGCTTATTATCCCAGATGGCGTGGTAGAACTGACAAGTTAGAAACACTGGGTAGGTGAGGAGTAGGAACAGGACAAAATGTATGCCTACGTTTAGGCTGGTAGGAGAAGGCATGGCCGACAGAGCTGACACAGCATCTGCACATCCTCTTTCTTCCTCTAAGCAAGCCATACATACCCACGGTGGACAGAAGGATGAGACTGAGAAGTTTGTGTGTGCTATGATTACGTAAACTTCAAAGAGACAAACTGAGACTTGAAAGAGAAAAATTGACACCTGTGAAAATGTTAACACATCTCTGAGTTTCCACCTAAACCAACAGACTAGAACACTGTCAGTAAAGGAATAGATAATATCCATCACATAATTGCAGCCAGAACCAGGAAAAAAATATTAACATAGGAAATTTTTTTTTATAAAACAGGGATATTTTTAAGTGAGAAACAGCAACAAGAGAGAGGAAACAATTAGAGTGCAAGACTGCAGAGATCACCTAATTTTAAATCTTCATTTCTCAAATAAGATCATTTTCCTCATGTCACCTGGCCTGGTAGGAACAGAATTAGGATTCAGATTTAAGTCAAATGAACTATTCACTTGACTATGTTACACTGCTTACCTTTATGACAAGCAAGTAAAAGATTCCTTCATTCAACATGTACTACATTCTTACTACAATGTTACGCACTCCTCTGGGTACTGGGAATAAAGAAGGAACAAGTCAGGCAGAGTTCCTGACCTCACAGAGTTTAGAGTCTAGTTGGAGGAGGCAAATAACACATTTAAATATGATACATCAGGTGGTTATGGTGTTATGGAGAAAAATTATGCAGGGTAAGAGGAAAAGGAGTGATAGGTAGGACAGGAAGATTACTAATTTCTATAAAATTGCTAATCAAGGCCTCTCTGATAAGGTGACATCTGTGCCTGAGAAGCAAAGGAGCAAGCTCTGGGGATATCTCAGTGGAGAACTTTCCAGTCTGAGGAAACAGCCAGTGCAAAGGACTTGAGGCAGCCTCTTGGCTTGGTTTGTCTGGCAGCAAATTACAAGTTTCATTTTATCCATAGCACAGTAAATATAACCAATGCACTGAGAGCAAAGCAACAATTTTATCAAAAGCTGATAATGAAGTAGAAATAGGGGTAAAATGCTTAGCCCCAGAGAAATTAATATCAAAGAGAAAATCGCAAAGCTATACAAACATTCTCTACCTGGCAAATCTAAATAGTACTCTGTCATTTAGTTTTTTAAGTATTTATTATACACAATGACAGATTTCCTTCTTTAGGTAAACAGCAGTTCAGAAAACTTACTGGCACAGCTCACAAAAACAAAAGCACCAAAACAAGAGAGAATCCTCAAGAGGGCTTGTCCCCACAGCCACCCTTAGGGGGAAGTGAAAAGCCAGACAAAGCCAGATCTAGGAGTTCAAAGCCATAGGGCTAAAGCTCAGAACACAATCCCAAGAAGTGTTCTGAAACACCAGCCTTGCTGGTGAACTGGAGAGAGTCCTAAATGAACTTTTAAAAGAGAACATGATTCAAGTGGAATGCTTAAATCCTGGTTCACTTGTTCATTTAAAACATATTATTTTGTAACCAGATGTTATGTGCTTAAATATGGATCACAGAGTTTTAAAACCTATATGTATGCATGATACTATCCTATTTCTGAAAAGATTAAAAGGATGTATACAAACAGAAAATTTCTATAAGAACGTACAAGAAACTTAACAACGTTTACTTCTAGAGAGACCAGAACACCAAGATGGACTGGTGGGAAGCAGACATTTTAAATTCTGAGAACTACGCTGGGAAGTTTAGAGAATGCAAAAATGTCAAATGGTCTCTCAAAAGATATTCTGAAGCCAAATCACAAAAGCCAAATGGCAAAGTGTGGCAAGCTGCTTAGAGCGTTAAAAAATATCACTTTTAACTATCAAAAACTAAAACCAGCTTTGTAATATTCTTTGCCAATAGTAAGCTATAATCAGAAAGTTCAGGTTTGATATTTAAAAAACAAAATAAAAAGCAACAATCTCTGTGCAGCTCTAGATAATCTATGAATCTCAGGCTATAAATAAAAAGTGTTGCTATCTCTACAATCTCAACATACTTGTTGGTGAACTATTAACATTCTACTTAGAGATTCTTTTTCCCTCTTCCAAAACATTTAAAACACATCTCAGCTTTAATTTCATGCCAAGGAAATCAAACAAAAATTAATGAAAAAGTTGATCATCATAGTGAACATTATTAGATGACGATAGGGTTTTTTTTTTTTAAATAAACACAGACCACTGAATTTTAGAAATATAAAATTACAGAGTACAAACTCACAGAGTAAAATTTGAATTGAATGATAACATTATCACACAAATAAAGAAGACAGAGATGAACTAAAGATTTATATTGAGGAATCACTGCAATAGTAGCATTATTCATAAATTTTACTAAACATCTTCTACCAAGTCAGAAATAGAGGACGCAACATCTAAGGGCTCCAGACAATTAAAGGACTGGAAGGGACTCAAGATCATTTAGTAACTACTACCTTTTTTTCTGGACAAGCTCTAGGAATACAAAACCAAAACCAAAACAAAAAACCACCCTGGATTATTTAATCTTTTTTTCAGTGAACTTCTGGTGAATCTATAGCCTTCCCAGATTCAAAATCCTCAAGGTCAGGAAGATCCTCCTAATAGCTAACATAAATCATTTCAGTTGAAGAGTGTGCTCCTCAAAGGAAAGGAAGAATTAACAACCTTGGCTCCTAAAATACCATTTAACAGAAGATGCAGCCTTCCCTGGTCTATGCTAAATAATTCTAATTCCTTTTATTTCCAGACATAGGTACTTAAGGAAGCAAAGAAAATTTTTAGAAATATTTATTTTTATAGGAAGCTTTGTAGCTAGATTTATTTTACATACCTGAAAAATTCAAAGTTGAGACAGGCCTTGGGCAAGAAAAACTTATCATCTTGTTTGAACCAGAGTTTGCTCATAGCTGTATCCTGTGATGGAAACACAATATATTTAGGGAAATATAGGCACATTTGACAAAAATCTTCAATCAAATCTCTCTTCAAGAGGAGGAGAACAGAGGCAACAGCTGAGTTTTGTTCTGGAGAGGCTACTGTCCCATGGCTCTGAAGCACTCTCCAAGAGACAGCAGATGGGAAGCTGGAGAGATGACTGGTAACTCTAGCAGCAGAGAGAAATTACCCTCTTATCTCACCCTGGGGCAAAGAGATGGGGACCCAGTGGAGGAAGAGACAGACAAGAGAAATCAATACCAACTATCTTGTCCCTATCTTTCTCGATGTTAGAAGGCAGATGCAAGAGCCCTTGGGGGGTAGGTATGAGACAGCCAGCCTCCAAGGTGGGCCACATAGATCCCAGCCTGCAGGAATTCACAACCTTGTGTGGTCCTCTTTCCTGCACTAGACCAGGGTTGGTCTCTGTCTGACCAACAGAATACGGCAGATGTGATGGTATGACACTTCTGAGATTAGACTATAAAAAGACTCTGCGGCTCCCATCTCAATCACTCATTTTCCCTCTTGGATCTCACATTTTAGGGGAAACCAGCTGCTGTGTCAAGCAACTCTATGGAGAAGCCCATGCAGTGAAGAACTAAGATCTTCCCTAAACCACACAACTGAACATGGTGGAGACTTCTCCAGCCCTAGTTGGGCCTTCAGTCGACCAAAGCTCCATCCAACAGCTTGACTCTCTCTCTCATGGGAGACCCTGAGCCAGAACTACCCAACAGAGCAACTTCCAGATTCCTGTCTCTTGGAAGCTGCATGAGAAAAAATAAATGTTTGTGGTTTTAAGCTGCTGAATGTTAGAATAATTTGTTACACAGCAATGGATAACTAATACAGCCAAGGATGAATAAATAAGCCACTCCCTCGACTCTCCACTCACTCATTCATACCAAATTATATAAAGTCTTAGAGTTCACTTGAAACTACTTTGAAACTCTGAGAAGAGACATAAATGGTTTAGTGTTCTCCTTACTTTATCCTAAGATGACTTATTTAAAACACACAAAAAATTAGGAAAAGTAAATAAGCTTTCTCTTTGAATAACCTAACCTTTAACTCATTAAAATATAATTTTTAAAAGAAAAGTGACTATCTCACTAGTAATCTAGTTACTTGAGATAAATTTCATAGTCCTAAACACTCTTGTCTCAATGACTTAATGTTAGGTCTTCTGAAGGGAAAGAAAGATGTTTGTCTATGGAAGTAAGTTTATAAAGAGTTAGTTTTGAAGTTTAGGAAAGAGGATGTGCTGTAATAATTTGATCCATTTTCCCACACAATCTACCCAAGGTGTGAAATAATGACATGACAAGAACATTTGGAGGAAGAAAACTCCCTTCTCAATCATTCATTCCATGGACTTATAACTCCACTAACTTCATACAGCCACTCTTTCAAAATGAGAAAGAATTGTTTATAAAGGCAGGAAATCCAACAGCTTCCCCTGGATATGCTCTCTTCCAGGCTTTAGAGATTCTTTCTTCTCTTTAACTTTCATGATGCAGCATAAGTCTACTTCCTTACTGGGTAAGGAAGTGAACACAGAAGAAAGGCTTTCAACACTGAGTTATATCTTTCAACAGACGAATTATAGTCCAGACTTACTACTTTATTTTCTGCAAAGCAAACAATTCCCTAGATTCTATGCCATACAGCAGTTTTGTTTGCTTTGACATTTTTAGCCTTTTAATATTTTTTTTTAGTTATTATCTCTGCAAATCTTGTTATCTCTGGGGTGGGAGCCCCCTAAATCAACATAGTACCAAATGAAAGAAACCCTCTCTCTCGTCCCCTCCATGTAATAGGTCTGTCCCCTAACTTTAACTGATTCTAACATATTACCTTAATAAGAGAAGGGTACGGCGTTGCTTCTTTTTCTAATGACAAAATTTCAAAATTTGTAGGAATAAATTCATTCTTCGTTGGAAGTTTAAATTTCCCATTCAGATCAGCATTTTGCCATTTCTGGATGAAGAGTGAAAAAATACACAAACAAAAGTGATTAGAATCTGATTTAAGAGTTTAAAACATTCATTTTGCTTAATATCCAGGGAAACAATAAGGGAATAAATATCAGCATTCTTTGCCACCATATGTAGAGGCTACTTCCAAAATCTAGCAATGACTTTTCATGAAACTTGAGTTGGAATCTCTGGAACTAATCAAGGTTTTACACTTATCTATCCATCTTTCTTTTTTACACCTCTCTAAAATGACCAGCCGACATGAAGGAACAATTGGAGACTATGGAACACGGAGGCTAATGTATGAAGATCACATTTGCTCTAGCTCTTTAGAGAATGGAGAATAACCTGCACAGAGACATACTTCCACAACTGCCAGACAAGAGGTGGTTAGTCTAAGAGTTAAACTTTCAGCTACACTAAGTTACTTGCATGTATAGCTTGAAAACTAGGTTAAAGAGGGTTTCTTTCACTTCACTTCTGAAGCCTGGCCCACTCCTCTCCCAGATGACCATGTGAATTTCCAAGTGGACCAGTATTTCAAGCCTAAGGTTAATGACAAATCTGAGATTTAAGTCAGCTTAACTGTAGAATAGGATTGACCCAACCTGCAGGCTGGGTCTGTTCCATGGGCTACTTCCAAAAGCTAAGTGAGACTGATCAGGCCACAACTGATGAATTCTGACTTGTAAGACTTTTTATTACTTAAAAAAAAGCAACCAACTGCCAATGCTTCTGGGTTCAGTAATCTGGTCTCCAGTTGATGTCGCATAGCTGTGCAGCTCTTGCAGTTCTATTTTGGTTCCTGCATCTGTATCTTTTGGCACTGGGATGGTAGGGAAATTGACCACATTATTTATAAGTAGCAACTTAAGTCTCCAGAATGGCTGAATCGTAGGGAATGGTAAGCACTCAGCAAGTAATTTCACCGCTGAGCTTCCAGATCAATTTGTTTTCATTTCCATTTGGGGCAGGTTTGTCACGGTCAGAATTTGGTGAACAGGGGTTTTCTCTTGTTTTGGGGTTAGTTCACATCCAGCACTAACCCATGGGAGATCACCTACCCTCACAGCTTAGTAAGATGCACATTTTCACACACTAAAGGATTTCAGTCATTTCCTCCTGTGCTGTAGCTATGTCAGAGAAGTATCAGTAATGACTTTCTTTCTTATTCTTTTTTCTATTTTGTCATTACCGTGCTACCTTTAAGAAATGTCTATTGTTAAAGTTTAACTAGTATTTAGTTAGAGTAAGGTTTTCTGATGTCTTCGCATGAATAAAGGACACAATCTCAAAGCTACATAGCCAATGAAAACCAAAAAAGAAAAAGCACTAGACAAGTAGATAAGACTCACAAACAAAATCCTGACTCCTGATGTGTAACACCAGCAACATACTATTTACTACACATACCTGTTTTGAAACAAACTGTGATGATCCTATGTTGACGAAAAGAGCAATAATACAATATGAGGCATAAAATATAGCCCCTCCTAAGGTGAAGACAGTATGAATCCCAGAAACTGCTCCCCATGTGTGTTCAGAGCAAGGTCACGAGCTCTCAGAAACCCTTGCATCTGTCTTTTAGGTTCCCTATTTCCATCTCTTCCTGCCTGTCTTGGTGCCTTTGCATCCCTGTGGACTGTGAACTCCAATAATCTTTGACTGCATAAGGCTGAAGTCTGTTTAACAGTCCTGCTGGTCTGACAGACATGTGAGAAGACAGCTGTAGTGTCATTTCTTCATTAAGTCCTAAGCTCCAGCTCTCTACCTCCCTGTTGACGCCACCTGGGAGGGCACAGACAGCGCTGGGCCACGGCTCTCCACACTCTGGGCTGGGAACTGGCTGACCCGGGGGCCTCCCGCTCCTGTGTCCCTCACGCATCGGGCTCCCTCACAGACGGGCGAGCCCTACCTTAATGACCTCGTCTGGTATGGCTTCTTGTCTGTACTGCGTTCCGTACCACTCTTCTGTGCGATCCGTCTTTCCTTCAAAAGATTTGGAAACTATTGCCACCCTAGAAATAGATGGAAAAAAAAAATCTATAAATTCATGTTGTATACATAAATTTATAGAATCCGACTCATGAAAATATGAATAAATGTTCAAGAATGTGTTGGGCTTCTAAGACCAAGTAAAGTTCTATGAGGCTTAGGTGAAATGGCTATGTACGTACAGCAGTCTCTGATCATAGTCTCTGTTACCCTTTGATTATAGCCCATCATTTTGGGTGTGAAAAACTGCTTGCAAAGAAGATTCTTGTTATGAATGCTATTGACTAGAATCTTAAAAGAAGAGTAGCTAGGGGAAAAAAAATGGAACAAAGGTCAGTTGAAAAATAGTCTTTGAAAAAGCACAACAAAGTACTCCTTCCTAGGAACAGCTCAGGCCCAAGGTTACAAAAATGGCTTAGAAAACTTGTTGGCTCATTCAGAGAATCAAAAAAACTAAAAACATTCTTTCACTGTAACTTGCTAATTTGTACTCTGTTTTGTTTTTTTTTCTGCCAGACACTGCCATCAATTAACTGTATGTATTATATTTACACTGGCCTTCTTGCTGCCAGGGGAAGATGGTGACAGGACCAAGAAAAACATTTCTTTCTCTGATGGGATAGTAGGAACTTCATAGAAGAGAAATGAGAAGGGGAAAAAAATAGTTTAGGGAGGGAAGGCAGAGGTAAAATGTCAGAAGATTATAAGCAAAGAAGCTGAAGAAGCTCTGTACCAGTGGAGCTCCTGTCCTAGGGAAGGTTGCTGCCTTTTAATTATCAAAGTTAGAATCATTTCACACTGACTAGCTGGCTCAACACCAGACTGGGAGCAACCCTTTTGAATCGTGTTGACATAGTGCTAAGCCAATAGCTTGGAAGGCTTGCCATGTAGTCAGTCCTGTTATTGGTTTCACTTCTTTATGTCCCAGTTCAGACAACTAAGTTCATGTCTATTCTTGCTTGTTCTCACTTATCCTCCCAGAGGTTAGGTTCCAGTCTCTGAATGTCAGTATCACAGCTCAAAGTCCACTCCTTTCAATCAAAACTCCCCTCTACTGAACACCCATTCATTTTCAGAATCCTAATCTGTGTTCCAAACACCTGCCCATCCCTGGACTGCCTCAACCCCAGTGCCTGAACGTCAGAACCACCGTCTACTTCTTATTCATTCTAGATAAAATAGTCTACCTGGCTAGATTTGGCCTTCTCACTTGCTTCAGGGTCAATATTACAAGCAATCTGACTCACCTGTCTGTTAGAACGACTGACTTAATCTTCTAGTTTATGGTATTCTGGATCTGGTCTAGCTGCCACTGACCACTATGTGTTCTAGAAAACATGCTAAATAAGAATATGTTCCACAGAAACACACAGAAGAATCCAAGGGTCTAACAGATGAAAGAGTTCGGTTATTGTATCCATGTTGGCAATTTGAGAATCCTTTATGAGGGGTACGTGTAATGTGCACAGAGCTCACATGGCCACATGAAGAGTATGTGATATTTCTTAAGGACATTCACTCAATACATGACAGAGTCAGCTAAGACTCAGTCATGGAAACTGCTTCCACCCCTGCTGATTTCTCAAAGAATGAATGGATTAATTCTTAGGGAGACACCTAAAAAAATGTGTTAGGAAGTAGAATTACATGGTAGAGAGGTGGCATGCCCATCTTCTCTTCATGACATGCTTGATTTTGAAAAAGTTTATTACATAGATGGCTCTGATTTCCCTGAATCAGAGCATGTACAGCCCCATGTATCAGAATAATGAACAAGGGGATTGATTACAACTTATGAAGACTGGGGCATTCATTCAGCAGTGGACTTGCCTTCTGGAACAAGGAAACTTTAAACTCAGTTCTGAGCGAGAAAGTGAAAAAAACTCAGGGAAAGCTGCCAAATGTTCTGGAGGATGACCATATGACACAGAAAGAAGCAGACAATGTAAGCTACGAGTAAGTTAAAAAGGGGGGAGAAGGACAATTTACTAGGTATAATCCTGAGGGATTTGGATAGTTAGATACCAAAGTAAAGTGTATGGGTAACAGGTGAAATGTTACCATGAGGCTCCTCAAACTAGGTAAATACCAAATATTGGCCTAACAAAAAGAGAGGCCAAGAATTAGCATATCATTGAGGAATTAAAAACTGAAATAAAATGATAGAATATGTATTTTCAAACAAATTATGAAGGGGAAATAACAGAAGAGACAGCTTAGACACATGTCAAACATACAGAAATCTACAAATCAGAGTGTGGAAGCACAAGAGGATCTCAATTAGGAGAAAAAAGCACAATAACTGAGGTACACCACAGAGAGCTACAGTATGTTTAACTGCAGACAACTGAGAAAAACTGGCATGGACACTGCAGCACCTTAGACCATCTGCTGGAAACCTAATTATGCTAATAAAAAAAACCAACCTAGTCTCCGTGAGTTTTTTCCTAAATGTGTGTGGGGGGGGGGCAATGCTATTCTTTAATTCCATCTACAAAGAATTGGCTACTGATATGGTACTAGCAGAGGAGGGCATGGCAACCCACTCCAGTATTCTTGCCTGGAGAATCCCCACGGACAGAGGAACCTGGTGGGCTACGGACCATGGAGTCGCAAAGAGTTTGACACAACTGAGCAATGAAGCACAGCATAGCACGTGGTACTGACAGGATCCTTGGGAATATGAGAGAAAGCGATCCGCTAGTTTCATACTGAAGCTTACAATACTAAGAAAAAGAAACAGTGGGCTAGAATGAATGCTGACTGCTGAGTTCAAGTCAGTCACTTAGAAGTGTTCAGAGGAAAGAATAGCTGCCGCTGCTGACGGGACCCATTCAGAAATAATCTTGACTATAGACATTAAAAGGCAGTATCATTCCCAAGGGACGAATTCGCATGACACCTTTGCAAACAATCCCTGAGACAGAAAAGAGGGAAGACAGCCAAAAATGAGAAGAGGCTTCACAGGTAACTGTGATGAATTTAAAAAAGAATTGGTAGGAACTGCACAGACCTGGCCATCAGAAACAAATTCTGGTTGATACCATGACTCTCTTTCTTTGAGATCTTGCCAAAATCACAGTTAAGATCTAAATTAGGCAAGTCTCCGGGCTTCAGTTTCATCACTTTTTACAAGGGATTCAACTAGATAAATTCTACCCTCTTACTAGTAGTACACAATATTACATCATATTTTTAAAAGATAGACAACAGAGGAAGAAAAAAGGCACAAAAATCTAGGCACAAAAATCAATGATTTATTTGTCTGTCTTTTTGACAGTACTATAATCGTCTTAAGTACCATGGCATTAGAGTAAGCTTTCAGATCTGGCAGTTTTAGTCCTCCAACTTTTCTTTTCCTGTGTAAAAGTGTTCCAAGTAATCTAGGTCCTTTGTAGATCCATATGAATTCTGGAATCAGCTTACCAATAGCTTAAGGAAAAAAGCCTACGAGGACTTCGATTGTGATTACATTGAGTCTGTGAATCAAACTGGAGAGGATGGATATTTTAATAAAATCAAGTCTCCTCATCTATGAGCAAGGTTTTTAATATCTCTTGGCACTGTTTGATTAAATTAATTCCTAAGTATTTTATGCCTTTGTTGCTATTGTAAATACTTAAAAAAATTTTTTAATGTTTTATTTTTATATAGTTACATACTTCTATAGTTAGGAAGTTGCAAAAATAGTACAGGGAGGTCCTGTGGCCTCTTTACCCAGTTTCCCTCAATGGTTACATTTTACCTATAATATCAAAACCAGGAAATTGTTGTTGGTACAATGTGTGTGTATAGTTTTATGTCATTTTACCACATGTACTGATTTTGTATAACCACCAATAATATTTCCTTTAATTTAATCTCTCTACTGTTTGTTGCTAGGATATGTCTGAAAAAGTTCAAACAATGGTAACTAGGAAAATGACTGATAGAACAGTTCTGTCAGAAGATCTTTTCAAAAAGTTCTATCAGATTGTTGATTTTATTCGTAAAATGACTGCTCCAAAAAAATATTTATTCAATCACCAAGTTCCCAGAATTCTGGAAATATGTGCTCAAAAGGGGAGAAAAATAAAATATGCAAAATATGTGCCAATCAAATGTATACCTTTTATTCTTGACTTTTAGAAAATATAGAAGAAATTCAATTTTAAGGCAGAAATATCATGGGGTAGCTCATAAGCTCTTTAGGGCTGATCCTCCTCTAACAGAAATATTTGTTAGCCTAACAGCTCCTCCAATTTTTGATTTCCTGATTAACCACTAGCCAGTCAGAAGCATTGAGACTGTAATCCTTACTTTCATTTAAAAAAACAGAAGGTGTCCTCACTTGCTTATAAAACCAGACAAATGAGCTGACATTTTGGGAGTTAGAGTTACGATGAAGCCAGGTTAAGACAATCTATTATTATATCTTATTCATAATGAAATTATGATTATGTTGTTTTTTTTTTTTAAAAGAATCTTCATGTTTTCAAGATACTGACTTAAAATAATCAAGACTGGAGGAAGGGTGAGTGAAGAAGTGTGGATAAAGATCAAAAAGGCTAGCCATGTACTGATTGCTGAAGTTTGGTATTGGATCATTATACTGATTCTCTCTACTTTTGTAATCATGCTTGATAAAAAGTTTAAAAGCATTTTATTCACAATTTCAAATTTTCAGATTCTAACTATCACTGAAAATCTAGTATGTAACAGTAAAATCTGTAGAGTGACTCACCGGACATTTTCTGGTCTGAGTTTATCGAGAACCATTTCTATTAAATCTGGTCTAAATTCTTCCAGTAAATATTCAGCTGTGAGCACTTCTTCTAGGGGATAATACTTTTTAAAAGGAAAATAAATACAAAAGTAAAATGTGCAAGGCTATGATACAGTTTAACTTATTAAAGCAAACAGATCTCTAACACATAAAATCCTCTATTTTACACCCCTGCTTCCCTCCAATTAAATTTTATTTCATTGTAAAGATTTCTGAATCTTTTCTCTTTCTTACCACACTTTAAGCAGTTTCATATTGTGGGATAATTTTACAGTTAATCCCCAAATACACTTACGTTATAGAGAACAAAAGTACATTTTTTCAGAGAACAAGTAATACCTCTAGCTAAAAACTGAGTGTTGATAAAAAAAATTTGGTGATTAAACGCTGACATCTATAGGATTCTTAACATAAAGTACATATATTTTTTAATAGAATTTCTACTCAAACTTCTATGAATGAAATCAGACAAGCATTTAGAAAGTTGTTATGGAGGAAAAATGCCTTATATTTTCAGTTACTAAAGAAAAATAATGTGAAAGATGCTTTTTAGTAAGGGCAAATTACTGAGACAGACTGATTCATTCATTCAACAAGTATGTAATGAACACCCTACTCTGTGCCAGGCACTGTTCTAGGTGCTGCCGTAGGTACAATGGTAGGTAAGACAAATGACGTCCCTGCTCTCTAAAGAGCTCATGTTCTAACTGGGAGGAAAGTGAAGTGAAAGTGAAGTCACTCGGTTGTGGTCGACTCTTTGTGACCCCATGGACTGCAGCCTACCAGCATCTTCCGTCTATGGGATTTTCCAGGCAAGAATACTGGAGTGGGTTGCCATTTCCTTCTCCAGGAGATCCTCCCAACCCAGGGACTGAACCCAGGTTTCCCTCATTGTAGGCAGGCACTTTAGCTGTCTGAGCTACCAGGGGCCTCTAACTGGGAGGGAGAAGGACAATAAACAAACTAATACTGTCATTATACTGATAAAATGCTACAAAGAAAATTTAAAAGGGGCAGGGTCATGATTGAGAGGTCAGGGAAGGCGTCTCTAAAGGAGAGACATCCGAGTGGAGACCCAAACGAGAAGAACCTAGCCATGCAAAGACTGTAAGTGCTTCAGGCAGAAAAAAACAGCAAATGACAGGGCCCTGAGAGGGAAGAACAAACTAAATGCTTAAAGATTAGACAAAGAGCCAGGACAGCTGGAGTGGAATGGGAATGAGAGAGGTGGGAGGGGAAGTGATATGGAATTCGGTCAAGTGAGAGGCTGGAGTCAGATATCGTTATGGGTCAGGTAAAAATTTAGATCTATTTCAACTCTGATGGGAAACCACTGAAAGGCTTGACACAGAGGAGTGAAATAATCTGATTTGGGTTTTCAAAAGATCATTGAGGCAGGGAAAAAACACTAAAGCTGGGGAGACAGCAAACACGGAACTAAGGTAAGAGTCCATGATGGTAATACAGGTAAGAAATGAAGGTAGCTCATATTAGGGTGATAGCAACAGAAACAGAGAAAAGTGGGTGATTTATAGCTTTCACATAAGTAGTACATAGTAGAACAAAGCCAGTAAGCATGATGTCTATGTAATGAAAATATTACAGATGATGATTTTCAGGATGATGAAAATTAAGATTTTAAATATGTCTTCACATCAGAGTTTACTAGTTGCTACAAAGTCTAAAGTTTGACACTGTAGCTTCAATTTTTATGATTTGTATAGTACTGAAAGTAACATATACAGGATCACTGAAACACTCTACGTGCCAAAGTATAGAGTAAAATAACAATAAACTTACATGTAATATTCCGGCAATCTTAGAGGTATAACCCCGTGGTCTCTCTTTATCTTTAAACCTAAAAGCAACAGCATTCAAGTCCTAAAATGAAAAGTTAATCCAATTAGACATAAGTTACCTGTTATTTAGAAATACTTTTTTCCTTGGTGGTGGAGGTTGGTTTGCCTCCCATTTTCCTCCATATGTAACTATCACACTTTCTGAAAAAATGGCTATGCTTGATTTAGAAATGTACAGAACACAAATGAAAATAACAAATATAGAACATGATTCTATAGGCTAAATGTTGAAACTATTAGTCAAAGAATTAGGAAAACTGTGAAGGAACCCTGTGAGATTCATCAGTTGCATAGATGATGATTTTACTGACCCTCTCAGCGAACTGTAGCCTGATTAGAAGTTACTGTCCTAAGTTTCACAAACAGAGATTACACCCTTAAACAAAACACATTTCAGTCTTGAATAGATCTTAAAGTAGATGTTAAAAAAAAAAACTCTTAAAAGAAGTCTTTAAAAATTTAAAAGACAAATACCTTTTGTTCTATGCAAAAAAAGAAAGAAAGAAAGAAAAGGACAGGCTTTTCCCTACATACAACAATAAAAATCACTTTTAAGAACACAATAATATATATAATAATTCACTGTTTCTTTGAGAGTTCAATACAAATTTTAGATACATCTTCAGAGAACTGGAGTAAACACTGGTACATAAAAGCTCAAGAAGCTCCTGGCTTTCTTCTCAGGGATAGAAAAGCAATCTATTTGTTTCTTTCCTCTTCCTCCTAAAAAGAGGCTGCTTGATGCCTCAACCCTTAATTGTGTGTCAGGTAACCAATCAGACTAGTTAAGACTAGGCCTTAACTAAAGCTACTATGCATTTCAAAATTTTAGAGTTTAAAATAGGAACAATAAAAACTTTAAAAATTTCACTGGGCCTTACATTTAAATTAACTCACATATACTTGTTTCTTGAAAACTTTCCATAAAAAAAATTTTGGTGAAACAAAAGTACCTTGCACTCTTGGAAAACCCATTCTTGAGGTCCTTCTGCTCGTAACTTCTGAATGTATTGAAACATGTGCAAAATTATATCTTCAACATGTACTGGAAAAAGAATGCACACTTAAAAACCATTCAGTCTTCAAATCCTTCAAAGCAAGGAGTTTACTCCTAAGGTAAGTCAGGTAGGTAGAAGACCTTAGAAATGGACTTCTCACCTCCCTGTGACTAGGTTTAGGGTCCCACCTACATGGCCTTCCAAGATCTGGAATTTGTGACAGAAGGGACTTTGGAGTAATAAATGAGCAAATAAAAAGTCAAGTACACATTTTACAAGTGCAACAATGATCAGATGTTAAGGAGGGAAAATCACCCATGAAATGGAGGCCAAGTTACAACAGATAAAACAGTATGAATTAAAGTTTTTATAGCTTTACAACAAAAAAACAGATCCAGAGCATAAATAAGTTAATAAAAGTTAATCATAAAAAATCAATTTTCATTCAAAAATGGCCAATACTTACATAATCCTTCCTCAGTCAAGTCCACATTAATGATAAAAAACATAAAACCTCGAGCTCCTTCCTTTTGCCCACCAACAAGAGTATTTACCCAGCCTGTAACAGTCAAAGGAAATCAACGTGATTGCTTGTGTGTCTTCTTTTAAGACAAGGAATTAAAAAAAAAAATTCATTCTATACATTCCCAAGAGACTAGAAGGGCATTCTGCAGAAAAGACTGGGCAAAAATCAGTTCAGAAAAGCAGTTTCAGGCACTGCAAAAGATTCAAGGAATTTTAGGGGTTGGGAGTTTTTCTTGGGACTCCTCAAATCATTTCCCAAATCAAGAGTAGACTACTGTGCTTAAGTGCTATATACAGAGTCTGAGTGGAGAGGAACCTTGGAAATCTACTGACTGATCCTAGTATTAATACACCCTTTGATGGATTTGATGGATAAGAGTAGATAAATGTTTCAGCTCATTTCATAGAGATGGTAAACAATATACAATATGAAATTTACATTTTTTAACCTCTATCTTATTTCAAACATGGGCCACAATATCTTTTGAAATATTTAAACTTCACTGCTCAATACCAAAAGGGTAAAACAAATTATGAAAAAAGACAAAAACAAAAACCCCAAAGAAGAAAAAAAAGCATACTAACAACCATCACCTCACTCTCCCATTAACTCTAAATAGTCTCATCTGAAAATATCCCTTCACAGGGAAATATTTAGGAGAAATGAGAGCCAGAGTAAAAAAAAAAAAAAAAAAAATGATGGAGATGGGGTACTACCCTCAGAAGCTGGGACCCAAGAGACTCACCCTTTGATTTAAGTTCTGATAACAGACTTCCAGGGCCTTCATGCCCAATGAGATGACCAAGATAATGACCGGGATTTGATTTGTAGTATTTCTGAAGGTCAGGTATGGGAAATGTCACATAAAGATTCCTAATATCCTTAATGGGTACTATTTTGTAAAGTTGCTGGGGGAAAAAAACAAACCACAAAAGATTAGCTATGTACAAATCCTATCAAAAAAAAAAAAAAAAAAGAATTTACAAACTATGAAGAATACTGATTTTAAACAAACAACCACCACCCTGATTTTCACAGAAGAATCCCAAAATTCAGGACAGAATCAATTGTCAGAGAAAATGATACTGACCAAACAGAAATAAATGACCTGGGCTCTTTCTTAGTGGGATTTTATTACAGTTGGTATGCGGTCCATGTTTGGTCCCCTGGACCATGTGGCTCAATACTTTTGGATGCTTGCCTTCTGGCACTGCTTACCAGCTTCTACAGTCTGCCAAGGTTATAGCTACGAAAACTACTTTTAGCATGAAAAGATCAGAACATATTGTTACATTTTTGGTGATACATGTCTCTAGTATATGTGAAACTGATTTCATTTGACTACCCAGACAAATATTAAAAACCATATAAATAATGAAACCTCTAAAATGTTCTATGTACTCTTTGGCAAACTAGGCATATATTATGTCCATAAATTTAAAACAGAAAAAAAAATACTAGCAATACATGAACTTACTTTAAGATGTTCTTCTTGGAAAGGATGTTCAGGAAATTCTGGCAATGGGACATTTTTGTTCTCTACTTCAGAAAATAACTTTACCACCAGATTAGTCAAGTCATCTAAAGATTCTACAAGAAAACAGACAATGGAAACAGGACTTAAACTAATCATAACACCTAGTGGGTAGTATTTAAAACCCTAGGATTATATGTGTACATGTATAAAATCACTATGTTGTATACCTTACATTTATACAATATTATGTTTTAATTATATCTCAATAATGCTGGTGGGAAGAACCTTAGGATCTCCTGAAAAATCTCAGGACTACAAAAAGGAAAGCCTAGGAATTTTTTAAAAACTCCATCTGATAAGTTGAAGCATTCAGTTAAACCCTACCAGAGTCTGTATAACTTCTGTAGTTATGCAATATTGACAACAATTATACCTCACAAATGTCTGCCTCTTTATAGTCTAAAAAACTATTTTACAAATATTATCTTGAAATAATTTAAAAATAAACATTAGAAACAAATAATTAGTGGCATTTGGAAACTGACTATTTTATCTACAATTTCCAACAGAAACATACTAAACCACTGGCTGACAGACAATAACAATAACTTTTTAACAGTCTAAACCTATTATTAAAGGTCAAATGTTAGTATCTGTAAGTAACTGATTTTGACGGAGAATAGTATAAAATGGTGAGAAGAATCCTGGGTCAGGGGATCAGAGGACTTTGATTCTAACCCCAACTCTAACACCAACAAATTATGTCAGAGTATTTAGACAAACTGGTTAAGCACTCCAGGTTCTATGAAACATGAAAGCTGGGTAGGGTGATCACAAGTCTGTTCCAAGGTCTAACATCATATGATTCTGTATCACACTCTGTCAAACTCAAGCAAAGATTTGTAATTGGCCTAAGATTATATAGCCATGTGTGTGAAATTCTTCTATATTATCATCTATCTATATTTTTTATAGAGAAATGTAGTTGCAAAGTTTATAAAGTTATATACATGAGATGTTCACTGCAGTATTGTTTTTATAAAAACAATAAAAACTGGAAGTGACTGAAACATCTATCAATGTGTACATGTTATAAGACATCTCTATGTTGGAATTTTAGGTAGTCATCAATGAGAGGGAGATCTGTATGGGCTGACATGAAAATATCTCAAATTTCTGTTAAGTGAAAACTGCAGATTTCAGTCCCATGTAGTATAATCTCATTTAATTTTTAAACAGATATACATAAATCTAAATCTATCAATGAAATTCTACTTTTGGAAGTATAACAAAAAATGATTTAAGGTGACTATCTTTGAAGAGGACACAGTGTTCGTAAGGTGAGATGAGGAAGAAGAACTGATTTCCATTTTTATATATTTCTGTTTGGGACAAATTTTTTTCTATGCACACGTATTACTATTATTCTAAAAAGAAAAAAAGTGGAAAAGGTTATCTTTTTATAAACAAGATAACCACTCACCTTGATTCTGTCTCCTCAAAAATAGGTTATTTATAAATGGTATAAACATTCATCACTTATTACTGTCAGGAAGCATTTGAATCAAATAAGAAATTTCCCTTGATATTCTATGACCCATTTTGAACTTCTCCATGAACTCTGTAAAAAACACTTAATCACTATTTGACAATTGTCTATATATATACGGTGAAGTTCTCTTTTAGGTCTATGAATGTGGGTATGTGCACTTTATTTATAAAACATATGCATTTTTACTTCAATTTTTTGGGCTTGTATGAAGAACCTTAAAATGTCCAGAGCCAAATAAAAGGCCCAGCACGTGGCTGCCCGTTACATGACAGTGAACTCAGGAGTGAAGAGGGTGTATCTTGAGTGAAAGATGTCAGAGACATCTGACACAAAGACATAAAGAAACAGACAGATTAGACATGTAACTGGAAACAAAGGGGGTGGCCAACAATGATTTGTCAACCTGAAATGCTGACGACAGTGGGGCCCTTCACAGCAAGGTTCTACTAGGATATGCCTTTCCTTTTCAAAGCACAAATTCACCGTGTAGCTTTTTAAAGGTAAGGCAACTGTACCATAAAGCAATATCTGTCTTCACCATTAGGCTGTGAGCTACCAGAGAGTAGTCCCATTCATCTTTACATTACCAGGACTTGGCCATCCTAGGGTCTCCACTTGACAGCTACCTATTTGTCAAGTGTCCAGGTAATTGGTGCTGCCACAACGAGAGAGAGGACCTCACGGGAAAACAAAGAAAAACTTTTTTGGCCCTTTGTGACAGAGATTCTGCCACATGGTTACTCTTCCTCTTCCCTCCTCCTAGAAGAAGGAGCAGATTATCCATTAATCCTCTAAGAGATCCTGTTTCTTCCACACACCACTGTACTGTAAGGACACCTCTCCCAGACCTGTCATCAAATCCGCTCAGCTGAGCACAGGTCAGTCACACCAGTCACACCAGAGACCAAACTGGAACAAAGAAACTCTTTGTTTCTTTCAGATGCTCATTCTGTCACTTCCACTAAACCAAGAACACTGAGGGCAGGGTTCATGTCTGAGTCATCTGTTGTCATTATTACTTGCCCAGTAAGTGCTTACTGAAATCACGTGTTTTATCTCAGGAGGACATGAACAAAAATACGCTGAGAAACCTACTCCCAGGACTAAGCTCTAAATACCAAGTGATGTTTTTGTTTTTACACTCCACAGACTTACCTAACTTCAGAAAGAACATAGAATATAACACATACTTTTTTTTTTTTAGCCTTCTCCTAGGACCCATTTTATATCCTCATTCTATTATCAAGTTAAAGTAAACATAGGAGTTTATTTTCTACCTACAAAAGTAACAGTTGCCAATTTAGAAAACTTAGAAAAGCAAAAGAAGAAAAAAAGAAGAAAACAAAAGTCTCCTACAATCTCATGATTATGGAATGCTGCAAACAGCTACCATTTATGGAGTATTTGCTGTTCACCAGGTACTATGCACTTTTTCTGCATTATATCATAAACCTCACAACAAATATGTGGTACCACCTCCATTTTAACAATGCAAAAATGAAGAGCAGGGAACGGAAGTAACTTTGTTAGCTCACAGCCACACACTGGGTAGGTGGTGTATTAGGAATTCAAACCCAAGCTCTCAGACTCTAGAGCGTGAGTTCTTAACTACTACAGCCCGTTATTACATTTCTGGTATGTTTTTCTATGCTGTCTTATGTCTCCCACTTACGTCTATTAGAGCTTTTAAGAAATCCCCAAATGGGATCATACAGCACATAGAGTTTTTATAGAGTGCTTTTGTTTTCTATTTAATACATTAAGAATATTATCCCATGCTATTAATACACTGTCATAAAACTACTTATTCATTTAATATTTATTTACTGAGTACCTATGACGTACCAAGCACTAACCCAGACAAATCAGTGAACAAAATAGTTTCTATTCTCAAGTGACTTACATTCTGGTACAGCAGACAATAAAGAATGTTTAATATTTCTTTAAATATTAAATATGTGATAATTTTTAAAGATAAATGTTTGATACATGTTTTAAAGAACAATAAAACAGCTGGGAGGTGAGAAAGTGAGAGAAGGGATGCTATTTTCTGTAAGATGTTCTATGCTATAGCTATAACATCACTATTAATCAATGTCCTGTTAATGAACATTTAGCTTGCATCTAACTTTTTACTAATAAATACTATACTGAAACATCCTTGGACATCACCTGTTTGAACAACTCTGATGATTTCCTTAGACTGCACTTCTAAAAGTAAAAATGTATTTTTTAAGGGTGATGCATCTTAAATTCTCCTCTGTAAATTGTGGAGGAATTGCATAAATTGTATACACAACAAACACAAAAGAATACCTCTCTTTATAATGGGTATTAGTTAAAACAAAATCCAAACCAAGATTATGGTAATTTAATAGGGGAAACAACATATTATCATTAATTTGCACTTTTAGAATCAAACCTTAGTTGCTTTCTCATAGTTTTCCTAGTTTATAATCATCTGCCTTTTCATTTTTTAGTTTTCTGAATTTTATAAGGTCAAATCTCTCAATCTTATCTTTTACCCTTCCTTTTCTTGCTTTTATATGCATAGAGCACCAAAAGTGAAAGTGAAGTCGCTCAGCTGTGTCCAACTCTTTGCAACCCCATGGACCTCTGTCCATAAGATTTTCCAGGCAAGAGTACTAGAGTGGATTGCCATTTCCTTCTCCAGGGGATCTTCCCAACCCAGGGATCAAACCCAGGTCTCCTGCATTGCAGGCAGACGCTTTGCCGTCTGAGCCACCAGGGAAGCTCCAACTTCCAACGATCGATATTAATTTGTATTTTCTTCAGGTCTCCATTTAAAATCACCTAAGCCAAAGCTCCAATGCTCTGACCACCTGATGAGAAGAGCCAATTCATTAGAAAAGACCCTGTTGCTGGGAAAGATTGAAGGCAGGAGAAGATGGGGATGGCAGAGGACAAGATGGTTGGATGGCATCACCGACTCAATGGACTGAGTTTGAGCAAGCTCCAGGAGATGAAGGACAGGGAAGCCTGGCATGCTGCAATCCATGGGGTCACAAAGAGTCAGACACAACTGAGCAACTGAACAACAAGCTTCTTTTTAGAACAAAGTGATTTAAAAACAAATTCCCCTCCACATTTTCTCCAAGAAGATCATCTGCAAAGCCTCTGAACAGATAATAGGAAATATCTTATATCTTTCTTCCAATACTTGAAAAAGTGAAAATGGAATGGAAAATCAGATAACCCAAGTCAATGAAAAAATTTCAATATTTCTTACCTCGACCTAAAACACAAATAGCCATTAAGTTCGATGAATAATAAGTAGAATGGAATTTCAGTAGCTCTTGTCTTACATCAATGCCTTCTTGGTTTGGTCTAGTCTCTAGAGTATATTTGTTACCTGAAAGGAATGAAAAACATTTCTAATAAAAAGCAAAATATGTGAATTTCAAAGTTTCACAATTATTATTAACATTGCTTTAAGGTAAACTCAAAGAACAGAGTCCAAACAAACACTTTCATAATGATTAGTCAAGTATGTTTGACCATAACCTGGATAAACGGGACAGTATAGAACAAACTAGTAAAATTTTATCTATAGAGCTTTCCCTCTGGAACTTGAAGTGCTTTATAAAAATTATAGTTCTTAAAATTCCTATGAGGTGGTAGGTATTATGAGCACTTACAAGACAAAAATGAGGTCCACATGGCCTCCATTCACACTTACTTTAATTTCCAATTCCCTAGGTGGCTCCAAAATAATTGAACATAGTCACTGAGGGATCTTTTCAGAACTTGCCAAGTTACTTGTGGAAAGAAATGTACTATTCTTGGCTGAAGCATTAAATTTGTGATGTGAATTCTCATGAATTTGATCTAGACTGGTAAAAATAGGATGCAATGCTATTCTTGTAAGTCTCAAGCGATGTATACAGAGTACCTCTATGAGATCTATTATGAAATTTAATAACTAATTCAATTAGGATAAAATGTGTGTGTCAAGAGCAAATAGTCCAACTGTCTAAGTACTACATTTCTAATAAAGATCTTGCCATTTAAAGGCTGGGAGGTGGAATTTCAGTAATTTTGGTATCTCTCTAAAAATGGCATCTTGACTAGAAATATCTTAAAATCTAGTATAGTAACTTTTATTGTTCTCACTTATACAACTAAATGGGGTCCTGGCAGAACATATTCTCGACGTGTTTTCCTCCGGCTTGGGTTATTATAGTGGCTGATGAACTAGCATTTAGAGAATCTCTCTTTCACTAAACTGGGATCCAGAGAGAGCCACCAGATGGCCTTCTCAGATCCAGTCTTTATCCTTGAAGAGCTGCATTGTACTCTCAGCCAAGATTCATGCCCTGAATGCCTCAATCAACAGATCTAGTGGAGTGTGCAAGAAACAGTCCAGCAAGTACTCAGTAACCTTTTTCTAGTTAGAAAGCAATCAAATGTACTCATATTCACTGGCAGCAACCTGCTAATCAAGTTTCCAGGTTCTTCACCAGTCCTCTCAGTTTCAAGAAAGATCCAGTTTCACTCCAGATCTGCTCTGCCTGAGGTCCTAAAACATCCCCTCATTCTACCTGAGGAATCCAGATGATCTAAAAAGTATCCAGAGTCCTAACTCCTCAGAGAAGGAAAGAAAGAAAAGGACAACAACAAAAAGCTCTGTTTCTGGGTAATGGTTAAAAGTTCTCTCATATTAAGGTGAAACTTGAGTATATACCTCCCTTTTTTACTAAATAAAGGTTCTAGAAGCCTCAGTTCCAGAGGGACTAGGCCCTAAGAGCTTCATTACTCATTCACACTGCAAAGCACAGATTCTTACAATATGCGCATTAAAATCGACACACTGGGACACCCAAGCTTGGAGAAATCACATTTTATTTCAAGACTGTAAGTGTGATAGCGTTAGACAGAAATCACATTTTCAGTGTCAAGTATGATTTGATGTGCCTATTCACAATCTGGTCAATATATTGGTTCTTAAAACCTCAAATCAAAATATATAGAGACAAAGGATATGGCCTTTGTCTAGAACTTAAAATTCTTTCAGGTTGACTAATTCTAGCTCATTCTGCTTTTATTTTAATATACCTGAATATCTTACCATTCTAATCCCTACCCTTTATCTTTAGGTTCGTTTAAGAACACAGAGATAGGGACTTCCCTGTTGGTCCAGTGGCTAAGACTGTGCTCAAAATGCAGGGGGCCTAGGTTCGATCCTGGGTCAGGGAACTAGATCCCACATGCCACAGTGAAGATCTAAGATCCTGCGTGCCACAACTGAAACCTGGCACAGCCAAATAAATAAATATTTTAAACATAAAAATGGAGATAAAAAAAAAAACAAAAACCAACACAAAGATAAAGCATAAATATACCCTGAATACAGTAAGATATATATCACTGGAAAAATACTGACAATGCCATAGTAAAAAGAGCCAGAGGACCACAACAGTACTATACTGTAAAAAGAATGAATAATCCACTGTTCACATGCAACAATGTGGAGGAATTTCACAACTTTCAGGTTGAATGTGAGAAGCCAGACACAAGACACAGAAACACTGTATTATTTCATTTATGTAAAACATAAAAACAGGCAGAACTAATCTTAGTCATGAAAAGTCAGAATAGATGTGATGGATAGATGGATAATGGGTAGGTGGATAATGACTACCAATGGGTACAAAAAGGTGCTGGTAATCTGTTTCTTGACTGGTGCTGGGTCTACGGTCTGCTGAGGTTTTTGAAAATTCAATGAGCTGTATATAAATAAGAGCAGTATATTCATTCAACAGATTTTTCAAATAGCAGCAAAAGTAAAATAACCACAATAATTTATCAGAGCCACACACACTTTTCAGTATATTTATTATATTAATAGTTCAACAACAAATTAAAAGAAAAATGAGCCAAAGGAGCTTTTTTGTAAACAGCAACCTGGCTCAACTAAGGCACAAAAATCTAGTGATTCTGTATCTCTGGCCAAACGGCTAAATAGAGACTCAATCACATTTGCTCTGAAAAGTGGCTTTTAGCCAAAAAGATTCCATTCTGTGAAATCTACATATTCATTTATTTGCTACCTAGATGTTTTCAGGCTTTCTAATATGTAATGATGGAAGGGAACTCTGGTCCATTTGGGAACACAGCCCAGAATGCCAGTCCTGTATCCTAAGACGCTCCTGAGTTAGAAAGAGGAAATGGTCTCCACTATGACTCTCTCGGGGTCAGACAGTCAGCTCTTAATACATTGACAGAAAAACATGAATACTAGGAGTAAATGGGCCAAAGAGTCAGGCTAGTTATTAAGTTTATTAACCCTTTTATTAAAATCTTTTTTAAAAGTTTTTTAAAAACAAGAAGGCTAGCTAGTGGAAGTTTTCAAGAAACAGTTGAGGAAATGAACAGAAAAGCAGGACATAACACAGAGAATACTTAAATTACTGAGCAGACTCTGTTACTATCAGAAGCATCATCCCCAGGTAGGGAGACGCAGAGGAACAAGCACTGGCTTTGGTGTGAGCAGAGCTATCAGCTAATCCAGGGTCATAAGTCTTCTGGTTACATGACCTTGAACAAGGCTTCCTTAGGCTCAATCTGCTGTCCTGACATTGGTAGACTTACACCAAATTAAAAAAAAAAAAAAGGTGTAAAAAAGTGCAAGACTAATATTTAACAACCAATTAATAGAATAAAAGTCTGATGATACCAAGCATAGTGGTGAAATGAGAATTCAGATGCTGCATGAGGGAGTGCAAACTGGATCAACTACTATAAAAAACAATTTGGCAATATCTGTGCAATCTAAAGATGTACATATCCTAATACACAGTAATTCCACTCCCAGAGTTTCACTCCTAAAACCCTAGAGGACTCTGTGTACAAGAAAACATGGGTAAGAATGCTTATAGCAGCACTATTGAATCAACAGGAAAAAGGACAAAGAATAGTAATGTATTCAATAAATTGTTCAGAAAGCAGCAAAAAAAAATTTATCAGAAACACACTCACCAATATGGATAACTCCTACAAATATACATGGAATGAAAAAATACAAGTTGTAGAGATTACTTACAAAATACCGTTTTTATAAAACTAAAAAACTATACAACACATTGCTTAGAAATAAATGCATGACTTAGCAATGTTATCTCTTGGGAGCAGGGAGGAAAATGCAATTGGGGAATTGTGCAACAGACGCTCAAACCATACTTGAAACGTTCCATTTCTTCAATAGTGTGTAAAGAATGACCTGGGCAAAGCTTTTGTACTGATCTCTTTTATGGCAAATAATAAATCTGTAAAAACATTAAAGAATTGAATATCATACTTGTTGTATAGCAGAAAACAGACAACCAGTAGAAGCTACTTCTGTTATGATTTCAATTGTAGGAGGGACTCCTGGCTTCTGAATATAGCATAGGATCCATGTCATTAAAGTAGGGAAGAAAAAAAAAAGTAGGGAAAAAAGCTTGGTAAATGGTCCAGATAACCTTCCTCTGCCTAAGAATCTATATGTGGACAGCAATGTGAATACGGCTGGGATAACAAATACCAGTTCAGTCTCTACACATATATTGTCCTCATTTAGCACTAACTCAGCAGGGGCACTTCTATCAAATTTAAAATGCTGCTATATAAATCTTGAATCCTACCTTTCTGGCTCTGTCACCATAAGAGTAAGCTCCAGCAGAAGACTGAGGCTGTCAGGGTTGCTGACTCACAGGGACCTTCCACTCTGGGCCTGCTAGGAGAGAGCACTGACTTGGCGGTTGGGAGATTCAGGGTTTCTCATCCTGACTCCATCCTCTTCTAATTAAGCAGCCTTGGAAAAGTCTACAAATATCTCAACATGGATACATGCCCAGTTGTTAAGAAAAAGGGTCAAACCCTGACCCTAGCTGTGAGGCACAGGCAAGTTTCTTAACCTCTCTAAGCTCCACTTTTCTTATTCATAAATAAGAATCATGAGAACCAATCTCATAGGATTGCTATGAGGATTAAATGAATAATCTGTGCTAAGACTCAGCATACCATCTATCAGACAATAATTACTTAACAGGAACTTGGGTTGCTATGAAGTTTATGAAAAGTGGTAATGGATATTGAAGAGAGTTTTGTACACTGTAAGATCAGTAAGTTCTATTCTATATTTTCATCACAAGAACTAGTGTACTCAGTTACTCGGTCATGTCTGACTGCAACTCTATGGACTATAACCCACAAGGTTCCTCTGTCCATGGGATTTCCCAGGTAAGAATAATGGAGTGGGTTGCTATTTCCTTCTCCAGTTCTTCACAAGAACTATAAATCCTATTTTTTAAAAAAGGCTTACAAACTCAATACTAATGAATATGAGTGCTGATTTTCAAGTAAACAGAATGTATTTTCCTGGAAAATTCTAAAGCCAGCCAAATAATTCTTATACTCTGTGGGAAAGACTGAGTTTGAAGTTTTAGAAATATGAGAAATCAAAGTCATCTCCAACTATATGTCTCATAGGTTCTCAAGGAAAAGTCTATTCATTAGTTATAATCATGAAACTCTGAACTGTTCTCTGAAAACTCAAGATCCTGAAGGTTAGTTTAATATATCTACAGTTAGTTACTTGGAATTATTATAATTTTTTTTTTAAAGCTCTTTCTTCCTTCTATAGAAATCTTCTAAAAATCCTGGAAGAAACCAAAGTCTTAGGAGATATGTGAATTTTCCTAAAAAATTAAACAGGACAATTCTTCTGCATCTGGGTAAGGACATGCAAGTGTAAGACATGAGTTACTAAAGAAAGGGGACTTGAAGTGAAAGCCTCTTAAAGGCCACAATAAAGTAACTGTACACTTAAATTTCTAGTTTTCCATAGACACATTTCCTAGGAAGGGAAAAATAAAAAGGTACTAACAAAGGCCATGGAAAAACCTGGAGAGTAATAAATAAGTGGGCTAAATCATATCAAATATTTTTATATCTGAATTATCATGGTACTAAAAAAAAAATAAATTAGTCATCATTCAACGATGCCAGGAAACCAACTCAACATTTTGAAAACTGGTAAATAAAGGGAACGAATCAAACATTTATCTTGCTTTTTCTATAACTGCACCACTGGGGAGCCAAACAGCAGAAAAGGAGATTTTCTTTTTATGGTGGTACTCAAGCAAATCAATATGAGAAAAGTAACAATTAAAATTACAGGGGTGATGCATTTGAGGACAGTTGTATCAACATAAACAGAGAGCAAACTAGACACTATATGTCCCCCGATGAAAGAACACATCACCATCTATGAAGCCTTCTTCAAAAAACAGATAAACATGAATCTAATCAGGCTTCTATATCCAACTGCCAACTTGTGGAAATATAAAAGAAAGAGGAATATATTAAACTATGCTGCTGGGAATGCAATCAGCAAAAGCTAGTCTATGAAAAGTTCTACACAACTAACATCCTGATTTTCAATAAATAAATTCCAGGAGTCAAAGGGAGGCAGTGGAGGAGAGATGACTATCTGAAACCGATAGACTATTTGAAACTTAAGTGGAACCTAATTCAAATAAATTTTAAAAATTAAAACTTTCATGAGACCACTAGAAATTTGAACACTACCTGCATAATTGGTGATATTAATGATAATGGTACTTTTACCATGTTTTTTAAAAAGAGTCATTATCTTTACAGACATATATTGACATATATGCAAGTAAAATGATATGATGTCTGGGATCTCTTCAAAACAATGTAAGATGGTGACTGGGAATGTGGGTCAGACAGGACTGGCCAGGGGCAAAGTAATGTATATGCAGGGTTCTTAACAATATTTTGTCTATTTTTATATGTTCCAAATTGCTCACTTAGAAAGGAATGGAGAGACGAAAAGGAGTAAAAAGTAAATAACTTTTACTGGGGTCTAAATTTTGTGTCATTATAATCATCCCAGTGTATCATGGTGTGTTCAACTATCTTCTGGTTGATATTTCATAATATTTTTTTGGTTCTAATCCATTTCCCTACTCTTTCCTACAAAAGCATCCTTTATTATAGCCAAACTTCTCTAACTCAGGTTCTCCAAACGACACTGGGCTCACTCATTGGTCTTTGCCTTTCATCATGGTTTTGGGGGTCAACCTAACATTATCTCGATTCCTGGGTTGGGAAGATCCACTGGAGAAGGGAAAGGCTACCCACTCCAGTATTCTGGCCTGGAGAATTTCATGGACTGTATAGTCCATGGGGTCACAAAGAATGGGACACGACTGAGTGACTTTCACTTTCACTAACATTATCACAAGAAACACAGACTTGAAGTTCAGGCTGACTGGATACTGAATCCTATAACCTACAGACACTTCTATTACCAGCCTCCCTCTTTTCCCTCCTCCCTGTGTCCCCCACAAGGCTATGAAACTTTGGTCTACTTATTCTGTCAGTATTAATTTCGGCATCTGTCAAATGGGATGATGAAAATTTCAGTACGGTGGTGAAGGTTAAGTGAAATCATATTAGGTAAAACGCCTGCCCAGTGGGTGGCACTTAATGCTCATACAATAAATAATAGTTCCTTTGCCTTTTCTTCTAAGAGTGACTCTTCCTCTGCTTAAGACAATCCTACCCACCCTTCAGGAAAATTCAACTTGCACCGCCTCTGAGATTCTGGAGAATTTATTTCTAGGCAATCATAAAGCAGGAGGAATAGTACAGTGGTTAAGGGCATCAGACCTGGCTCTAGCAATCAAAAGCTGAGTGACCCTAAACAATTTAATTACTTCTCTAAAGTCTTAGTTCACTCACCTATAAGACAGAAATAATAAGGGCATGTACCTACTGGGGATATTGTGAGAATTAAGTTAAATAATCCAGGCAAAGTGTTTACTGCAGCACTCAGTAAAAATTGGCAAGGAGGAAAAAAGAAGAGAAAATCAAGTCTGAGATTATACTCCAGTGAAATTCTGAGTTTGACTTGCCTCTCCAACTAAACTAGAAGTATCTTTAGTGCAAAGACATTGATTTACATTTCTTTGCATTTTCTAATGCACTTTACATGTAGAAGACCTTTAAAAAATTACTTGTCAACAGAGAAAGAGAGAATCTGAGCATATGTATAATACTGTACTCAGATTCCTAAAACCCTTTGTGGTATGTGCTACAAAACATAATTGTTACGTAACAATTAAGAAAGAAAAACGTCACTTGTATCTAAATACAGTGCCACCCTCTATTTCCAGGTGCCCTCCCATTTTGTCTTTCATTCCATCAAGGAGTGCCTGTTTTGTTTCCCTCACCCACATCCTGATTTTTTTCTTTTATTTCCTTCTCTGACTGACTAAACCCAGTTGCTCCCACAGTGTCTGTTGGGTTAGGTTTATTTTATTTTTCCCAATTATTTTTATTAGTTGGAGGCTAATCACTTTACAATATTGTAGTGGTTTTTGCCATACATTGACATGAATCAGCCACGGATTTACACGTGTTCCCCATCCTGAACCCCTCTCCCACCTCCCTGGGTTAGGTTTAGAGAAACAGATCACTAAATAATAATCAGAACTAAATTTTTCCTTTCCTGTTCCAAACAACTTTTAAAAATTCAACTGCTTCTGCTTTTATTCCATGGAGGGGCAGAGAAAAAAAAATTTTTTTTAAGGCAACAGGGCAGAGAAAAGGCATAAAATTTATCAGGAACTATGGAACTGTAACTAAAGGTATATGTGAGTGACAAAAGAAGGGGCAAAGGGAATGTCATCACCAACCATTGGTTCAGCTTTAAAAAGAGAACAGGAGAACATTTCTCTAATAACACTGTCCTACAATCACTGCATCAAACCCACTGCATCAAGTTGTGGCTGCCCCTCACTTCATGGCAAAGACTTTTTCAGAATTTTGCTCTTTTTCACAGCTGTATGTGTGTGCTGTCGCTCAGCCATGTTTGACTCTTTATGACCCCATGGACTTGCAGGCCACCATGCTTCTCTGTCCATGGGATTCTTTTTGGCAAGATTACTGGAGTAGGTTGCCATTTCCTCTTCCAAGGGGATCTTCCTGACCCAGCGACTGAACCTGAGTCTCCTACACTGGCAGGAGGATTCTTTACCACTATGCCACTGATCCTCTATCATTATGTAATTATGGAATCTCTCATTTACTGAGCACCATCAGGACCAGACTTTTGGCTAACCACTTCACACTAACCAGACATGGGAGGAAACTGAGGTTTACATAAGTTAAGAAAGTGGCCCACTCTTGGCTGGTCAGTGGTAGAACAATGATTCAACCTCAGCGTAGCCCACCATCAGAGTACAAGCTTTACACCACCTAGGAATCTGCTAGTGGGAGGTGGGATTCCTGGCTAAAGTCTGAGGCTAGACGGATCACACAGGGAGTTAATGAAGACATGTGTATGGAGACAGATCTAGGACATAACTACAAAAATGACTTTCAAACAAAGGAACTGACTCTAAATAATTTAGCCTTTGTCTATTTCTCTTTCTCTAGTGAACTGCTTTTACCTTTCACTTACTTACTTATGTAAGTTTTTATCTTTTACTTACTTACAAAAGTTCTTATCTGCTATACTGCTTTGTAAAAATCTTCACTGTGTATGTGCTTGTCTTTTTTGTGTCTCTATTGAACAGAAATTTTAAGTTTTAATGTAATCAAATTTATATTTAAATATATGCTTTACCATTAAAAATATGGTTTATGATATGTACGCTTGAGAACTTTTCCTATCTTAATATTTTTTTAAAAATATTTTCTTCTAGACTTTGAACTCTGTGGGAGAAGGTGAGGGTGGGATGTTTCAAAAGAACAGCATGTATACTATCTATGGTGAAACAGATCACCAGCCCAGGAGGGATGCATGAGACAAGTGCTCGGGCCTGGTGCACTGGGAAGACCCAGAGGAATCGGGTGGAGAGGGAGGTGGGAGGGGGGATCAGGATGGGGAATACGTGTAAATCTATGGCTGATTCATATCAATGTATGACAAAACCCACTGAAATGTTGTGAAGTAATTAGCCTCCAACTAATAAAATAAAAATTAAAAAAAAATATTTTCTTCTAAAAGTTATATAAAGTTTTTTTTTCTATAATTAGGCCCAATCAACCTAGAGTTTATTTTTGTGCATGGCGTGAGATGAGATCTAATTGTATTCATCTCTACATGAATAAGTAGCTACCCCTGCACCAGTCATTGAAAGGTCCACCCTTTCCTTACTCATTTGTCATGTGCCTCTGTCTTATGTCTAAGTTTTCAAACATTTGTGGATATGCTTTTAGGGTTCATAATCTGTTCTACTGTTATCTTCATGTATCTTTGCATCAATTTCACTACTCTAACAACTAGTCTTGGTACCTGGTAGTGGTACCTAGTAGTGTCTTCTTTGTTGTTCTTCAAAATTATCTTAGTTATTCTTGGCCTTTTACTCTCTCTTATTAATTTATAATCGGATTATAAGATTATTTAAAAAAAAAACCCTCAGGCTTTCAAATGGCACTATACTAGATTTAGATAAATTCAGGGTGAAATGTATCTTGTAATACTGAGTTTACCAATCCATGAACATGGTTTATCTTCCCATTTACTCAGACACTCTTTTATATCCATTATATATTTCTTGCTCCTCTGTTAGTATTATTTCTAAATACCTTATAGCTATTTTTATATTATGAATGAAATAATATTTCCTGTAGTATTTTTCTAATTGATTACTATTGATACAAGAAAGGGGCTTCCCAGGTGGCGCTAGTGGTAAAGAATCCACCTGCTAATACAGGAGACTCAAGACACTCAGGTTCAATCTAGAGCAGGCCATGGTAACCCACTCCAGTATTCCTGCCTGGAGAAACCCATGGACAAAGGAGCCTGGCAGGCTACAGTCCGTGGGGTCAGAAAAGAGTCAGACACGACTGAGCGACTGAGCACGCATACACGATACAAGAATGCAATTTTAGTGCTTCTCTTCTTTTGGCAACAGTGATGAAAATCTTATTTTTGATGATTGATCTGAAGATCTTGAATTTTTTATGCAATCATATCATATGGAAACAAGATGTTTTCTCTTTCTTCCTTTCAACCTCTTACTTATCACTTGTTTTCTCCCTTGATTTCCTGTAATGACTAGTACCTATAGCAGAGCTGAACAAAAAAAGTGATTAGAAGGTATTCTTCTTTGTTTTTGTCTTTCAACAGAAATCCCTTTGAAACTTTAGAATTAATCATGATGTTTGACATAGGCTTTTATCAACTCAAAGAGTTTTTGTTGTTTTGTTCATGAATGAGTGCCTTTTTGTTACTTTGTTCATGAAGGTGTTTTAACAAATGCTTTTCTTGAGTCTACTGAAATGACTGCCTATCACTTTGAATTACTTAAAACTGTGGAACCCACTCGATTGTGAGGAAATAAATTTAATGTACTGAAAGATCTAAATTTTTTTTTAAAAAACAGAATATAACAGAGGGTACCAGACTACATCTGAAAATATAAGATAGGTAGTGTTTGGTAAAACTTTTGCTGCAGTGGCTTACACGTGCCATGAGTAAAATGTACTGTGGGTTGTATAAAGAAAAGTTTGAAAGCCACTGACCACTTTTCAGTACATGAAAAAGTACTGTTAAAGGAGGGGGGATTGGGATGGGGAACACATGTAAATCCATGACTGATTCATGTCAATGTATGGCAAAAACCACTACAATATTGTAAAGTAATTAGCCTCCAACTAATAAAAATAAATGGGAAAAAAAAAGTACTGTTAAGGACAAGCATTTTGTTGTAAGGTTTTCTTAAAAGCACACAATGCTTGACCTTTGCTCATTTAAAAACACCTAGCTTTAAAGAATTATTAATATTAAAATAATAAACCACATTCCCTAGATGGACAAAATGGGCCACATTCATAGAATCATCGGAAGTTACTAAAAAATAATAAATGTAAATTAAGTATGAATTTCTGACAAGGTTTGTTCTGCAAGAATAACTTTAAGTAAGGGTATTTATTACAGGTTTTATCACATTTTCAAACTTGTCTGTAACCTTAATAATGGACAGAACCTCTACTCCAAAAAAACTCAACATTAGTTTATATTTCTAAAATCAACAGGTAACTTAGTATTTGCATTACTTACATCACATTTTCTGTACTTTTGTACTAAGTCTGGCTAACTCATCTCTCAGCTGTTTATATTACTTCATACTTTGTTGACTAACTACCTAGCCTTGTCAGAGGTTATGAAAACAAACATGTTCTCAAACTCCACCTCTATATAATTGACCATTCAATGTTTTTCTTCACTTACCACTCCTGAAACCTTCCTGTAAGATATCTTAAGATTGTTTTGTGTTTGTGACCAGAGGCAATACTGCTCACCTTATTCACTGGATTTATTTCTGGAAGATCTGTGGCTGCTTCCTGATTATACTGACTGTGATTTATCACCAGTGAGACCATTTTAAAGGAGGCAACTCGCAAAAAAAGAGTTCTAACACATTCTGACAATAGCAGCATTGTTGGTGGAAGCACCTAACCTGCTAAAGGGACTATTTAAAGGACAACAATCATTGGATGTAGTGATTTTGAAATTTGGTTTTTAAATTCATATTCCCTCTTGATATACCATGTATGTTCATGTCCTCTATAAAAGCCACTTTTCAGAAAATTAATCATTACATAGGCATTTTAAGGACCACAATATTCACCTTAGCAATGATACAAGGTGCCAAGTGTTACAGGTCTAAAGAATACAGTATTGCTGCTTCTAACTGGAGTTTTTAAAGACTCCTATTTTGCTATGCTAATTCTCTGGCTGCTGCTGGATATATTAGACTGGTATCCAAACTGAAAGAAAGTTGGCTTCATAGTCTTTTTCAAAAGTCCCCAAAATAAACTTATAAGTGTAAATTTAAGTACACTAAACAATCTATTTTTTTATGCTATTTTGTAATCCCCAAAGCAGTGTTTTAAAAATCAGAGCAACCTTTCACAATGATCACATCTGGTAAAGTGGGAATGGCAACAGTCAATAAAGAAAAGGGCAACTTTTTGTTTTTGCTTTTTTAAAACATAGTTTTGTATTATTTAAATATTTTAGATGTACTTTTTAATGAAAAACTGAATAAAGAAAAAGGGTACAATTACAAAATCAGGAATCTCCAAATTTATTTTATGCTACTCCCTGTCATCCCATCTCTAATTTTCTACTAGGATGTTGCAGCACTTGGAGAGCAGGGACCTTGTGTGTCTTCTACAGTCAGGCCTGGAGCAGACACCATGCATTTATCTATCTGTAGATAGTAGAGGCAGAGGCAATGGGAGTAGGGGATTCAATAAGCCCTGGAGTGGACATTCTATTTATTCAGAATAAAGAGCTCTATTATCTCCTCTCTTTGAAATGCTGGTTAATATCTACTCACAACTCTTTAATTGCTCTACTCCTGAAATAGCTAGACCCCTATTTGTTTGGGATGGCCAGAGTACCCTCTAGAGGGCTAAATAACTGGTTAAGCCACTGTTATTACAATTTCAAGAATATCATTTCATATATTACATTCAAAGTCCAATGCCAGAATCCCTCTGTTGTACACCTGAAAATTATATAATATTGTACATTGACTACACTTCAATTAAAAAAAATCCAAAGCCAAGAGCCTAACTCTTATTGACATCCTTTTTTTTTAACTACTAGCCAAAATGTTACTCATCTGTTAAAAGAATTATTACACTTCATTCTTACTATTTCTAAAACCTAAATATAATTTTATATCTTGTTATCCAATAAACTTGTTTCATATTTTGTTACTCTTCCTTCTCATTAACCTATCACCTTCTCCATAAAGCTCAAATACCCAAGCTTTAACCCTTTTTTTAGGTCAAATATAGGTGTTTCCCCAAAGACTTGCCAAACAACATACACATAGGGGTATGGTTTAAGAAATACTAGGGCAGGACTTCCCTAGTGGCCCAGGGGTTAACAATCTGCCTTGCAATGCAGGGGACACAGGTTTGACCCCTGGTCAGGGAACTAAGACCCCACGTGCCACAGAGCAACAAAGTCTCTGTGCTTCAGAGTCGACTCACCACAACTAGAGAGTCTGTTCGCCCTAACAAAAGATCCTCATGCATGATGCAACTAAGACCTGATGCAAGCAAATAAACAATTATTTAAAAAAGGAAAGAAAGAAAGAAACACCAGGGAGGAACAATGATATAACAACCACTTATCAGCTCTAAACTCTAAGGAGTTCTGCAATCTTCTATCCTAACTGTAAAATACAATCCTGGGCAAAGAGGCCATGGTTTAAATGAGGTTAAGGAGAACTAATGCATTAAAGCCGCTGCTGACAAACCTGTTCCAAATTTACTGAAGGGATGTTTGGGATTCCCTGTAGCTTTTTCCAGCTGAAAGAGTCTCCAGGCATCGTTCATCACATTCTTCTCATGTTCTGAATCAACTGCATTCACCTCTCTGTCTTTGCAGCTCTCATCAAACAAGGGGCACAGGAAAAACTGTGCAAATCTAAGGGTGTGAAACATAATTAACAATTTGAAAGTTGTTATTTTAAGAGTGGCCTCAGAAAAATGTTTTAAAAAATGTTTGAAACTTAGGAAATGTGAATTCTACAGAATCAGAGAAAACTACCATTACTACCAAGAAAAAAGGAACATACGTTCTAAGTAATATAAGAAAAGAATAACATTATACATATGTAAATTCAGGGAACTCTACCCCAGATGTTACCTAATTAGTGAAAATATAAAAAGATTAACCTCTGATTTTGACAATTCCCATGTGCTGTTACCATATCACCAAGCAGTTCACCAGCTGGGTATCCTAAAATTCAACTCAATTGATATCATGAGATCTCACAGGTCCTACAAGACTCATCCCTCCCTCTCACCCCTTACCCTCTGTCCCCAACTTCAAACATCAACCACAGGTCCAGGTTGTCACCTGGGCTTCTGACCAACCACTATAGATCATAGATCAGAGGCTCCCACAACCACCTTCTTGGGTGCAATTAATATTCTAGATCAGCTACAGGACTCAGAGAAACATTTTACTTACTAGATTACTGGATTTATTATAAAAAGGATACGGTTCAGGAACAACTAGATGAAAGAGATGCGTAAGGCAAGGTATGTGGGAAGGGTACAGAGCTTCCATGCCCTCTAGGTAGGCCACTCTCCCCACATCTCCACGTGTTCAACAATCTGTAGGCTCTCCAAACTTCAACAGAATTGAGTAAATCACTGGGCACTGGTGTCTGAAATCAACCTCCAGCTTGTGAACTGAAAGTTCCAACCCTCTAAATACAGGGCTGATTCCCCTAGCAACCAACCCCTAGCCTCAAATTATCAAGGGACTTTCCTAAAGTCACTTCATTAAAATAACAAAATACAACTTTATGGCTCTCAACACTAAGGAAATTCCAAGAGTTTCAGGAGCTATGGTCTAGGATAAGGGACAAAGACCAAATATATATTTCCTATTATAAATCACAATACGACAATAAAAAGTCAGGGCAGACTTGGAAAACAGTGGGGCAGATTTATAAAACAACAGCAATCTAATCTATTTAAAATTTGCAATTTGGGATGTCTATAAAAATCTCTGTTGTACATGGCTAATTCTCCAAGAAAGGAAAACGCAGCTGATAGTTCTCAGGCAATAAATATTAAATTTAGTTTTAAGTGCAATTTCACTAAGACTTTTAGGACAAACTAAGTGACCTATTTTTAAAAGGCTCTATTTGAATATTTTTCCTTTTTAAGAACTTTATAATTAGTGAAGAAAATAATAGTATGAAAAACACATGACAGTAGTTTTGACTAAGATATAATTATGGACTTTTATGAAATATTAAGAGAATTTTTAAAATTTAAAAGCAGTGGTTTGACAAATAAAATGGCATGTAACTTTAACATAAGTAACCTATTATATTTTTCTTGAGGCTGTTCTTTAATAGTAGTACAAAAGCTGAACTCAGATGCCTTTAGTTAATAAATTAACTCTCCTACACCAGGTTGCAATTTAAATCATGATTTCCTATAGTAATTCTTCTTAAGAAACTTTAGACCCCATCTTATAAAAACAACATCCAGAATTCAGATAAAGCCGAGAGCAGAGACTGTCTGAATGGGACTACTATTCAGTGGGCCTAGAGACTCCTGGGTTTATAGACAACATCTCAGCAACTGCACCTCACGGTGCAGCCATCAAAGAAGCTGTTACCATTACTTGGTATTATTTTAAGCACATAGTGAATACAGTCCTGTGCTAAGTATTTTACACATACCAATCCAAAGGGAAACTCTATCTGGAGCCTATAATTAAAGATATATGGAAACAGATAATTCTGGACATATAACCACTTTCACCTACCTCAATACACTCAGGCTGAGAAAAGTACCTAATAGCTACACACCATAGCTGGACAAAGCCACATAAAGGGCCATGATTCTGACAAAGTATAATCAGTACTTTTAAAAGATGCCCTATACAAGTAGCTTTTTTTTTTTCCATTCTGATCCAAGTAACAGACATCCTCCATCATACAGAGATCTATTATATGAACATCTGCTGAGGCATTTGTAAAGCAGGAAATTAAATTCGGTGTATGATCCCAAGGAACTCATTAATGGAAGTCTTCTGGGAATACATACAAAAGATGATTACATCTCAAAGCTGCTGCCTAAAGACTGAAACATAAGATAGAGTAAGTAAGAAACAGACTACTCTGACCCAGTCCTGTATCCTGAACCCATGCCTTTGTTCTTCTGTTAATGTTCTTTGTGCTACAGACCAAATTCAAACTATTAGATTTGGGGAAAAAAATGACTATTAATTTAAATAAGCAATTAAAGCTGAGAATTAAAAACTGTGAAATCAAACTTCATTATAAATCCATCAAAAATGCTGCAGAATTACACCTTCTTGGTAACACAGAGAACTATAAAAATTCACCAAGGGAAAAATTACACATTGAACAAACAATGAATCAAATCATTGATATAATGAAAAATTAGATACTGTTAGCCGCTCAGAAAATTGACCAAGAAATTTAATTAGCCTAATGGAGGCTGCTCCAGAAAATACTTTCACAAAATATCCCTAGGGTTGAAACAGCAGGTCAAAACATTCTGTATCCACTAAATATCCTTGAGGACTGAGGAACTAAAGGAGAACAGAATATTTAATTTCTTGTGTTCTAGAACAGAAATATGTTTGAAAAGATATCCATGACATGAGTACAGTTTATTCTTCGTCATATGCTTCATATGCAATACTAGTAAGAATGGGAAAGGCTGGTGAAAATTTTATAAGTCAAAAAAACATTTTGTAGACCTGAAAGCTGGTTTAAAGTCATGCCATTATTTCTCCTCTACTACAAAGTAAATATATAACATCACTTATTATTTTCTATTTATAAAACCCAGGGGTCAAAAAGTACTGGTTAAAAAACAAAACAAAACAACAAAATACTGGTTAAAATATCTTGTTAAGCTATAAAGCTGTGAAGACATTTTTGTAAAAATATTAAGTATTGTTATTAACATGATAATTCAACAAAGTGGGATGATTCACAGGGTATTTTCAGCATTACCTGTCTAGTGCACCTTCTAGGTGTTCATGAGAAACATCAAAATAGTAATTGGTATGCTCTCCACTAGTGAACGCATTTGAACTTCCTGCATGCTCACTGAGAAACTGGCTGTATTCATTTTCTTTAGGGTATTTCTTTGTTCCCAAAAATAACATATGTTCACAAAAATGACTTAAGCCAGCAATATTTGGAGGATCTGACAACGAACCTGAAAGAGAAGGGGAAAAATATATATAATAAATCATTTGTTTATATGTTGAAAGATATCAAGGACAGATGAATCACAGGTGATTTGGAACTTCTGTTAGCAATGGTAACTCCAACCATAATCACAGAAAGTTAAGTACAGGCTACTCTAAATGGTACAACTTACATGCTAGCCCTAGCTTTTGACATCAATTTGTTGTCATTGTTCAGCTGCTCAGTTGTGTCTGACTCTTTGCGACCCTATGGATTACAGCATGCCAGGCTCCCCTATACCCTTCACTATCTCCCGGAGTTTTTGCTCAAATTCATGTCCATTTCATCGGTTATGCTATCTAACCATCTTAACCTCTGCTGTCCCCTCCTCCTATTGCCTTCAATTTTTTCCAGCCTCAGGGAAATCATTCTAATGAGTTGGCTCTTTGCATCACGTGACCAAAGTATTAAAGCTTCAGCAACAGTCCTTCCAACGAATATTCAGGGTTGATTTCCTTTAGGATTGATCTCCTTGCTGTCCAAGGGACTCTCAAGAGTCTTCTCCAGCACCACAATTCGAAAGCATCAATTCTTCAGCACTCAGGTTTCTTTATGGTCCAACTCTAATATCCATACATGACTACTGGAAAAACCATAGCTTTGACTATCTGGACTATATGGACCTTTGTCAGCAAAGTGATGTCTCTGCTTTTTAATATGCTATCTAGGTTTGTCATTGCTTTCCTTTCAAGAAGCAAGTGTCTTTCAATTTCATGGCTGCAGTCACCGTACACAGTGATTCTGGAGCCCAAGAAATTAAAATCTGTCGTCATCAGACTGACATCAGTTACTTGGTGACTTTCAGCAGATGCTTAACCTCTCTGGACAGTAGTGTCCTCACACATCACACTGAGAGAAAGAGCTGAATTCACTGTTTTGTAAGAGCTAGAAAATTCTAGCTTTTATATTTTACTGAAGGAGACAATATAGGGTGGTGCTAAGAGCACAAGTTAGCACGTCTACTAGCTGGGAAAGGCTGAGCAAAATATTTTGTTTCAGTCACTATTTGTATATATACTTCCCTTAAGAGAGTTGAGCGACTTCAAATTAGATGACAATTTGCAAGGCACACTGAATTGTGCTTGGCAATAATCATTTGTCCAACTTATGATGGTTATTATCTTATTTTCCCAATTCTAAAATGCCATTGAATTAAAAAAAAAGTTGTTTCAGAGAGGAAAAAAACTAAATGTACACATAGATAAGGAGTAACTTGATTAAAGCAGCATTAAATGTGGAAGAAAAGTGTACACAAGAATTTAGGAAATATGCTATTCCTAGTGTATCAAGTGTGTATGAAATAAAAGTCAGCAGAACTGTTACTGTAAAGGATAGGAATGAATTTCCTCGCTGCTAAGTCACTTTTGCTGGAAACCTAATAAGACCCTCCTGGTAAAGGTGTGTGTGCGCTTAGTCGCTCAGCCGAGTCCGACTCCTTGTGACCCCATGGACTGTAGCCCGTCAGGCTCTTCTGTCCATGGGGATTCTCCAGGCAAGAATACTGAACTGGGTTGCCAAGCCTCCTCCAGGGGATCTTCCCAACCCAGTGAGTGAATCCAGGTCTTCCGCATTGTAGGTGGATTGTTTACCATGTGAGCCACCAAGGAAGCTTGGTAAAGGCAGGGTGATTTAACGTAGACGACGGTAGATTACCAAAGGCTGTACAGGGCTACTGTACACAGTAACATACATCAATCTGGTAACTGCCAGGTCTCCACTGCACAAATATGGAGAGTCCAAATAACTAAACATTAGGTCAATGAAACTGCACAAAGCTTAATTCACAATTTTAAATTGTACCTATGTGCACATCAAGTGCTGCTGATGATTTATCTGTTGTTGGATCACTGACAAGAAGTACTTTGATCCCATTGGCCAGCTCAAGTCCGCGGTATTCTCGCTTGTCTTCATGGGATTTGATGATATGATTTCCTATTCTCTTGATTGCTGGATTATTCATTTTGCTGTAAGTCTTTTTTTGGAAACTGAAAAGAAAAAAACTTATTGTTGGATTGTGGTTTCTTTTTGTTTTAATGATCAAGGAGTAACAAGCAAACCCGTATATTATCAGAGTAAAAAATGTATACAACGAAGTACAACTGACATACAATATTAGTTTCAGGTGTACAACAGTGATTCATTACAAATTGATCACACAATAAGTCTAGTTACCATCTGTCACAAGACAAAGTTCTTAAAATATTACTGACTATATTCCATACATTTCCATTGACTTATTTATGACTGGAAATTTATACCTCTTAATCACCTTCACCAATTTTGCCCAACTCCCTCTCCATTCTTTCCACTAGAAACCAAGAATTTTCCCTCTGTATCTCTGAGTCTGCTTTGTTTGTTCACTGGATTTGTTTTTAGATTCCACATATAAATGAAATCATATGGTATTTGTCTTTCTCTGTCTGACTTATTTCACTTAGCATAATACTCCTGTAGGTCCACACCTAATCCTGTAGGTGTGTGTGCTGTACACACCTCACACACACACATACACACACAGGAATATTACTCAGCCATGAAAAATAATGAAATCTTGCCATTTGCCATTCATCCATCAAACACTTAGGTTACTTCCATATCTTGGTTACTACAAATAATGCCACAACGAACATAGGACTGCCAATATTTTTCAAATCAGTCTTCTCATACTCTTTAGATAAATACCCAGAATTTGCTAGACTGCATGGTAGTTCTACTTTTAATTTTTGAGAAACTTCCATGCTGTTTTCTGTAGTGCATGCTCCAATTTATAGCCCACCAAAGGATTCCCTTTTCTCCACATCTTCACCAACACTTACTTGTTGTTGTTTTTTGCTCACATTTCTTTGTACCTGTCTTGTGATGACTGGCACATCACTTCTTACTTACATTGATTCATTAGTATTTCTTACTTCATGGTTTCACACTTCAAGATTCAGTTATAAATTCATATTCCAAAGTTACACTAAGATCCAAATATAAAATGAATAATTCTAGCTTTCAATGCAGAAAAAAAGTTCGAATTGCTTTTTAAACTTAGAGTAACAATGGTTCTTATTTTCTCTATACAGTACTACACAGTGGGCTTCCCAGGTGGTGCTAGTGGTAAAGAACTTGCCTGCCTGTGCAAGAGACGTAAGAGACTTGGGTTCAATCCCTGGGTCGGGAAGGTCCCCTGGAGAAGGGAATGGCAACCCACTCCAGTATTCTTGCATGGAGGATCCCATAGACAGAGGAGACTAGTGGGCTACAGTCCACAAGGTCACAAAGAGTTGGACATGACTGAAGCAACTCAGTATGCACACTGTAAAGTACACAAAAGCAAAACCACTTGTGGAGGACACAAGCATGTGACAGTGTAAACCAGACCCGTGAACTAACTTACGTGATTGTATGTGTGAATGTTTATATCTTTGAAAGTTGGAAACTTAACTAAAGGTTCGTATGTAGGGGACTTACTGTCTTTTTTTGTCTTTTGTAACAGTTTTTGTTTAAAAACCTATTTTGTCTACTGTAAGTTTTGCTAATCCAGCTTTCTTACATTTCTTTTTGCATAAAATCTTTTCCCACCCCTTCACTTTTAGTCTGTGTGTGTAAATCTGAAGTGAGTCTCTTGCAGGCAGCATATAAATGGGGTCTTTTTTTATATCCACTTAGCCATCCTATGTCTTTTGATTAGAGCATTTAGTTCATTCACATTTAAAGCAATTATTTTTAGCAATATACTTATTGCCATTTTGTTAACTGTTTTCTGGTTGTTTTTGTAATTCTTCTCTGTTCCTTTCTTATTCTCATATTCCTTTCCCTTGTGATTTGATGACTTTCTTTAGAGTTATGTTTGTATTTCTTCCTCTTTATTTTTTGTGTATGTATTATACTATAGGTTTTTGTTTGTGGCTACCACGGGGTTCAGTTCAGTCGCTCAGTCGTGTCCGACTCTGCGACCCCATGAATCGCAGCACGCCATAACAAATCTGAAAATCCCTCTTGCTAGTCCTTAGGTGATTCTCAAAGATAATTGTTCTACATGTAGTTGCAGTTTTGGTGTGTCCATGGAAGGAGGTGTGCTCAAGATCTTCCTACTCTGCCATTTGATCCAGACTCTAGAGGAGACTTTAGAGTCTATCTATAGAGTATAATCATTCCTCTCCTCCATCTTAACCATCATTCTTTCAGATAAGTGCTAAAAGTATTGCTTCTGTTGAGCCACATTTGTATCTAGGAGAACACATCAATGGGGATTTGTGACAGGATTGGGCCACAAGTTGATTACTGTGCTGACCTAGAAAAGTTTTTAAATACCAATAACTGCTTTCCAACATACTTCAAGGGTATCTACGAGAGTAAGTGAGGTGATAAATTGAGAAAGTATTATTATTGGGTCAACCAAAACACTGCTCAAACTTATGATGTTCAGAGACAGGGGAGATCTGGAACTCACAGGACTGACAGTCACTTGCTCAGAACCTAGGGAACAACACCATTGAGGGAAAAATCCTCTGAAGGCCTAATAAAAATGAGAGACCTGGGTTGTCTTATGAAGGCAGCAAAAGTAAACACACAAAAACAAACAAACGAAGAGCTGGAAGGACCCCAAGAAATTTTTGTAATCCGGTGAAGAGTTGAATGCCACAGTAGGAACAGTTCAATGATCGTAACAGACATGTTAGATAATTTCTCTTACAAAGAACTTCCCCTTCACTGCTAGTCCTCTCCTTTCTTCTAGAGGAAGGCTGGAGTTACAGTGATGGGAAGGGACCCACCCCTTCACTGCACCCATAAGTTCGTGTGAGTGCAGTGAAGGGGTTTTCCAAATCTGCAATATGTATGTTTTTGAGACTAAGAGTAAACACTACTTTTGTCTATGCTGGGAACTGTTTAAGAGACCAAAATTGAGCCTGTTATATTAGCAGGTCAAAATACAAATCAGGTGAAGCAAAACAATTTTCCAAAACTACAGAGGAAAAAAATGATCCTGTGCTAACATATTTGCTTTTCACCTGGAACACAAAAGAAATGGATCTAACTGCCCCTTAACAACTGACAGACACCCAGATTTAAAGGTAAATCAGGACTTCCCTGTTGGTCCAGTAGTTAAGGATCCACCTGCTAATGCAAGGGACTTGGATTCCATCCCTGGTCCGGGAAGATCCCACATGCCTTGGGGCAGTTAAGCCTGTGTGCCACAACTACTGAGCCCATGCTCTAGAGATTGTGCTCCACAACAAGGGAACCCCAGCTAGAGAGTAGCCCCCACTCTCTGCAACTACAGAAATCCTGCTCATGGCAACGAAGAACCTGTGAGCCACAACATGACCCAGCACAGCCAAAACTAAATTTTAAAAAATAAAATTTCTAAAAAAAATAATAAAGGTAAAGCAAAGGGGACATAAACAGGCATGCAACTAATTTTGGATAAAATTTCAATTTTTTTGTGTTAGAAATCTCTGGAGATTATGGAAGGGAAAATCTAGTTTGCTTTTATCAGAATATCTTTCTCTATGAAATCATCAGTAACTAGTCTTCTGGGTAATAACTGATAAACCAAAGAGGTTCACTCTTAGTAAGAATGTCCCCTAACCTAAGGTATAGCACAAGGAACTCTACTTAGTGCTTTTAACAACCTATATGGGAAAAGGATCTGAAAAAGAATAGATATATGTATAACTGAATCACTGCTATATACCTGAAACTAACACAACACTGCAAATCAACTATACTCCAATATAAAAAATTTTTTAAAGTCCCCTAGATCTTCTTTTGAGGAGAGTATCTGGAATTCTGGAGCACAATACTATAATCATCAGCTCAGTTCACTTCAGTCACTCAGTCGCGTCTGACTCTTTGCAACCCCGTGGACTTCAGCACGCCAGGCTTTCCTGTCCACCACCAGTTCCCAGAGCCTACTCAAACTCATATCCATTGTGTGGTGATGGCATCCAACCATCTCATCCTCTGTCATCCCCTTCTCCTCCCACCTCCAATCTTTCCCAGCATCAAGGTCTTTTCCAATGAGTCAGTTCTTCACATCAGGTGGCCAAAGTATTGAAGTTTCAGCTTCAGTCTTTCCAATGAATATTCAGGACTGATTTCCTTTAGGATTGACAGGTTGGATCTCCTTGCAGTCCAAGGGACTCTCAAGAGTCTTATCTAACACCATAGTTCAAAAGCATCAATTCTTTGTCACTCAGCTTTCTTTACATTCCAACTCTCACATGCATACATGACTACCGGAAAAACCATAGCTTTGACTAGATGAACCTTTGTTGGCAAAGTAATGTCTTTGCTTTTTCACATGCTGTCTAGGTTGGTCATAGCTTTTGTTTCAAGGAGAAAGCGTCTTTTAATTTCATGGCTGCAGTCACCATCTGCAGTGGTTTTGGAGTCCCCCAAAATAAAGTCTCTCACTGTTTCCATTGTTTCCCCATCCACTTGCCATGAAGTGATGGGACTAGATGCCATGATCTTAGTTTTCTGAATGTTGAGTTTTAAGCCAACTTTTTGACTCTCCTCTTTCACTTTATATATAAAATATAATACTGATTTTAAAAAAGTACTTTATAGTATTAATAATCTTGCTGTATTTTACAGTAAAAAGTAGTTTCTTTAAAAACAAAACAAAATATAATATGAACATTTTGGAGTCATAAGGCCACCATGAAAAATTCAAAAGCAATTTGGAAGTGAAAAGGCATAATATTATATATTACACATATTATATAATATTAACAACTCCTTTCTATTTCATTAGCCATAAGCTACTTAAGTTCAATATCAAAGACAAATTAAAATGTCTAAATGTAAAGTCTTTAAAAATGGTTTTGTGTTGTTAAAAACAATTCTCAGGGTAAAAAAAAATGTTCTAGCTAAAGCCTCCAAAGAGGGTCGTAACAGTAATAATCCTGGTTAAGGTATTTCCCAAAAGACAATCTGTTTGGACTGCAGCAAATACCTCTGGTTCACAGCTGGCTTCAAAAACTTCAATTTGGGTTCAACATACATTACGACCTCAAAAATGAGTTCCATTTAAATAATCTTATTTAAGATTAAATAAGCCACGAGGCAACCTCCATTAAGACCCCCCCCAAAAAAAAGACCCCCAGCAAAAAGGACGGCATTAAAAGGCAACAGTAAAAAAAAGCTCCATGTGCACCACAGAAAACGCCTAAGCTCCGTCCTATGAAGCTCCACCAGAAGGAGCAAGAGGGCTGGAATTCCAGGAGCAAAAACCAAAGGCTATTCATTTTGGTTTCACTGCCACCACTTATAACCAAATCCCTCTACTGTGCTTGTCCCAGCTAGTTAGGTTTAGGGGAACCAAGGGTCACAAATGATTAAAATGCAATGATGAGGATGATAAATAAGCTCTAAAACTTCCATTCAATCCGCAACTACGGTTAGGAAATGAAATACAGATCACTTTGGTAGGAAAAATTGTCTTATTCTGTAGGAGGTGAAAATTTCATCATAATTAAGATACCCACCCTCAACTATATGCTACATTCTGTACTTTCCTCAGGGTTTAATTTCTTTTGTCCAGATTTTCATTTTGTTAGAGGGGAAAAAAGTGATCAGAGCCCATCACAGGCACATATATAACTCATTTGGACACTGAAACTATGCCTGTTTAATACTCCTGGTGTGGAAGAGGTAGATTTTTTCTGTAAATAAAAAATCAAAATTAATTCAACTACTTTTCAACATCTGTACACAAGATCAACAGAGCTATAAATTTCTAAGCTGGCAATGCTCCTAAGTCAAATATCTGACTTCTTAAGGAAGTTACACTCAAAAGAAACAGTAGCAATGTTTTCAAACAAGCCCCATCCCCAGCAATCCATATTCAATTGACACAATCTGCCTTTTCCCAAAGCATTTCTATCAATATGTCGTACAATAATTTGATTCTCACCTTCTGGAGAACTAAAGGAAATGATCAGGAACTCCTCCTCTGATGATGAATTCCTCAACAGCTTGCCTGGCTCTGTATTTATACTCAGGAGATCACATGTCTACCCATTTCAGCTCCCTCATTAGCATTTTATTTATTGCAAGTGTTCTCCAATATGCATCAAACAAAGAGCAAGCAAGCAAGCATCGACATTTAGATAACACGCTAGTGCTAACTCAAATGCTTTTCCAGACATCTATTTGATATTTTTAACCTGTCAAAGTCAAAATCTTGGGAGTAGTAAATTTACCTTCAATTTTACAGACATTGTCTTACAACTTCATAATAAGGCACAGAATTGCCAGTGTTTTGCATTCTGATAAACTGGAGATGGAGAGATGTTTAATAATTACAGCATAGCTTGCAATTCTGTTCAGAATTTAAAACAATGACTAAAATTACAGATGGTAAAAGCTGGAAAAGCCTTTAGATGTTGTCTAGTTTTCTGCAGTTCTTGAACTGGCAGCACTAGCTCTTCTTGGGCGCTTGTTTTTTTTGTTTTTTGTTTTTTTTCCTTTTTTTTATTTTTATCTGGGCGCTTGTTAAGATGCAAAATTTTGGAAACCACCAGAGACCTACTGAGCCAGAATCTGCATTTTAAAAAGATAACAAAAAAAAAATAAAAAATTTAAAAAAAAAAAATAAAAAGATAACAAGGTGAGCTACTTGTAAGGAAATTGAAGATCACTTTTCCAAGATCACAGGGCAAAAAGTTACAATTAGGACTTAGCTCTTAACTCCCAGTCCTCTCCCACCTCAGTGTCCTGATGTCCAAACAGTTAAGGTTCAGACATCACACCATGTATGCTGGCCACAAAGATGATACCAGAGCCCTTGCTCTAAAGGAACCCAGACTTATGACAAAGATGAAAACAAGTCATTATTTTTTTAGATGGACTAAGTTATCCCTGGGCACTGTGGGAATAATAAAAGGGGCATCTAACCCTTTCTAGGATGGAAGACAGGAAGAGAGCAGGTGAGCAGAAGCATGCCAAACAAGAGGAACAGAATACCTGAGCAAAAGAATGGTGCTGAAGAAAAACTGTGAAGCATTCAACAACTGTGATGTTAACAGAACTACAACCAGGACTTCCACTGCAAGATCATGGACCATTATTTAGGCCTAAATTGCAGGTTTGCAAAAAAATAAATTCCCAAATATAATAGATCAATTAAAAATCCCTATACCAAAAGAAACACTTTTATGCAAATAATCTTTTATTCAGATGAAAAAAGTCTTTTTCTCTCATATCTCTATGTGTTTCACAGCCAGTTTAATAGAAGATTGAGCAATTTTACTTTGCTGTTTGCTCCCTACCCAGTCCCATAGACCCAGACATATTTAAAATTAGACCTGATCCATTACTAACTTTTAAATGGATGACCTATAAACCTGAACAGGTAAATGATTGGGCTAATAGATTATAAATCAAAACCTCCCTTCTGTGGAATCCATCCACCCACTCCCAAAACCATAGGCGGAAATGAAGCTTACCTTTGGCTCTCCTGAATGTGGAGGAGGTGCCCAGAGAGAAAATGTCTGGAATCAGAACCATCCCACAAACACCCTTTCTTCCCCATTCAAGGCAGAGGTTAGTTAAGACAGAATTTCAAGCCAGTGGTGGTATGAGTTTTTGCTGTCTCACTATAAGACCACATAACCCCTCAACACTATTCATGTTACTTGATCTAAAAACTAACGTCTCAGGGAACCAACTACCCCATGGCTCTTCAGTTACAGGACCAGTGTATCTCACTTCATGCATCAGAGAGATCATAAACCTGGGTATAAACAAAATCCTATCAATGAATCTTCTGTTTTGTTCAGTTCAGTCACTCAGTCATGTCTGACTGTTTGCAACCCCACAGACTGCAGCACTCCAGGCTTCCCTGTCCATCACCAGCTCCCGGAGCTTACTCAAACTGATGTCCATCGAGTTGGTGGTGCCATCCAACAATCTCATCCTTTGTCATCCCCTTCTCCTCCCGCCTTCAATCTTTCCCAGCATCAGGGTCTTTTTAGTGAGACAGCTCTTTGCATCAGGTGGCCAAAGTATTGGAGCTTCAGCATGAGCATCACTCCTTCCAGTGTACATTCAGGGTTGATTTCCTTTAGGATTGACTGGTTTGATCTCCCTGCAGTCTAAGGGACTCTCAAGAGTCTTCTCCAGCACCACAATTTGAAAGCATCAATTCTTTAGCGCTCAGCCTTCTGTATGGTCCAACTCTCACATCTGTTCATGACTACTAGAAAATGACTATACGGACCTTTGTCAGCAAAGTGATGTCTCTGTTTTTTAATACATGGTGTCTAGGTTTGTCATAGCTTTCCTTACAAGGAGCAAGTTTTGGTACATACATATCAATGGTTGTTCATTCCAAAAGTGACAAGGTTAGCTATGAACAATTAATTTTATGAAGGTTTAAGCAAATGAACAAAACCTCCATTTTATACCTCTTGCCTCAGGGAACTACAGGTTTCTTAACAGTTGTAGTTTGGGGACTGAGGGTGTTATAAGCATCCTTCTTTCAACAGGTAGCTTTCAGGTTGTTAGAAAATGTGAGATAGATGCCACTGTACAAAACTATTCCTAACAACCACTCTCATTTTGAAAGTGTGATATGCTTTACAAACTGCTCACTGAAGCTTTCCATTCTCCCTAAGTGGCAGGTCACAGCAGCTGTTCATGGCTATTCTCTTCAATTCCAGATGAGGAAACAAAAGCTCAGTGACTAAGTGACTTGCCCAAGGGGATTCACACAACTCATCTGTGGAAAGCTGGAACTGTAAAGAGGATGCGTGGGAAGAGGAGGAGCAGGTGATGCTTAAGGAAATCCTAAGGAGTTTTCTTCACCAGCTCCCAGTTACCACCCACTCAGCCCCTCCCTGACCCCATTCTCCTCCCTTAAAATCCAAATAATAAAAACAAGGAAATAAAAATTAAAACAGATCAAAATAATGCTTTAAGGAAATTTTTCAGTTTTTCACTCATTCCTCCCTGTATAAAACAGAGATAGGTAGTGGTGGGAGCCTGAAAGAATGGTTCCAATCTGTCAAAGTGGTCTCTGGGCTGAGAACTATGTTATCTATTTTGCTAATGAAAAATAAAATAGAAGATATATGGTGGGCTTAAATGTACAGCAGGTTTAAATAGAGCTGTCTCTCTGTATAGAACTGTCTCATGGATGAAAGGGAATATGAAAATAATATTACAGTAGATGTGGTAAGGTTATGGGTGACTTATGTTTCAGAAGCGTACATTCAGCCACGGGAATGGGGAAAAAAGGAGAAAATCATGTAATCATCTTGGTAGAAGCAGAAAAAGTTTCCAATAGCCATTCACGTATTTTTTTTAAAAACATCAGCAAACTAGAAATAGAAGAGAATCCCTTCATCTAAAAAAAAATCAACAAAAACTACAGTAATTATACTCAATGGTGAAATAATGTATTCATTTACCATCCCTGCAATAAGATGCCACTATCACCTCATCTATTAAACACTGTACCGGTAATTATGACCAGTCTGATAATGCAAGGGGGGAGAAAAAAGATGAGAAAGAAAGGGGCAAAAAAACTAACATTATAGGTGACATAGTCGAGCACACAGAAAATCCCAAGAACCTACTGACAACTTCCTTTTCTGGGTAGGATATAATAGGTCACGGCAAACTGATTCAGCTTCAGCAACTAGAAAAAGCCACAAAAACTACAAAATCGTATTTCCAAAGATGTTGGAGAGTTGTGGAAGCAGTGAGGATTGGCTAAACTGCAGTGCCAGAGGGGAGGGCCCTCTGAGGTAACCATAGCATCTTCACCTGCTTTCTTCTCTGGAGGTATCTGCTCATTTTGAGTGCAGTCTAAAGATCATGCTTGACTCAAGAAGAAGGACTCTACTTGGGGAAGAGAAACAAACGAGGTTTTGGGCCGTGCATGAGCTTGGTTTGACAGATTAAAGCCTCCAGATGCCTCAAATTTACAGCTGATTTTTGCCACAGGAAATATTCTAAGATAACATTACATACCAATGAGAATGGCTAAAATGAAGAGAGTTAAAAAATACCAGTGACAGAGAAGTCAGAGGGTAACCCAAACTCTCATACACTACCAGTGGGGATGCAAATTGACATAACCATTTTCAAAGAATGGTGTAGTATACACTGACAATATGACCTAACAATTGATGTATTCGATATATGCCCCCAAAGAAATGCATTTATATGTTCATGGCAATACTATCTATAAGAGCCAAAACTAGAAAGATCAAATGTCCATCACGATGAACAGATAAACTGTGGTATGTTCACACAATACAATAGCATACAACAATGAAAACGAATAATCTAGAATGAAGAACAAAAAAATAAGAACGAATCTCACTAATGTAAGGTTGGGCTTCCCCGATGGCACAGTGGTAAAGAGTCCACCTGCCAATGCAGGAGACACAGGAGACATGGATTCTATTCCTGGGTTGGGAATGCTGGAGAAGCAAATGGTAACCTACCCCAGTATTCCTGCCTGGAAAATCCCATGCACAGAGGAGCCTGGCAGGCTACATACAGTCCACGGGGTTGTAAAAGTCAGAAGCAACTGAGCACACAATGCAAGGCTGAGTGAATGTAGTTAGATGCTAAGGAGTAAATACTTTTTTCTCCCACTTAAAGTGCAAGAAGTAACATCAAGCTATGCCTTTATGTCAGGATGATAGCTGCCCTTGCGGGTAAGGGGTAGTGAATAGAAGAAAAAATGAGCGGGGCTTCAGAGATGCTGATCATGTTGGTTATACATGTATATTCAGTTTGTTAAAATTCATCAAGCTGAACACTTCTGATATATTTCAATTAAAAGCTAAAACAGGGTTTTTTAAAATATCATAAAACAGTAAAATAAAAGAGAAGGGAGATACATGAATCACTCAAGGCTAGAAAGATCACCAAAAGTCACCTTGGAAATAGTACCACTTGGAGACTGAAAAGTAGCTAGCCATATCGAACAGGTGCTAAACTAAGAAGGCTCATAAGAAAAAATAGTATTGAACTATTAACAATTGAACAATTAACTATGTTTAATTGTAACATAATAATTACCTGAACCTTCTCAGGTGTGTCCTGAGACAATTATTTCTGTTGATGTCATCGAGGCCACAACAACTAGGAGATCCAGGTAAAGCACAACATCAGTTAACAGAGTCAACAATAAAATGTATTAAACTTTTTAATAAATCCTTACTCACTATGTCTGCTTTGAAAGCAAGCTTTCGGTAATTACTTTAGACCCCAGAGAAGATTTTAAAATAAAACTTGACACTCCCAATAATGAATAATAACAAGCAATAAGTGCAATCCAAATAAAAGCAAAATGATTAAACTTTGAATAAATAAATTCTCCTATCAATAATTTTCAACACTTATATTGAACAACAACCTTGAATGCTGGATTTGAAGTAGAGGGGTTCTTTAATTTAAAACAAACAGAAATGGATACTATATAAAGCGAACATTTTACGTATTTTATGTAAATTTTACGTATGGATCATCCTCCTCCATGATCTCAGAACTGCAAGGACGGCTCAGAGATCCCTACATGTTCTCTGAAGATTACTTCACATCAATCTAGGAAGAGTTATAACCTGTAACTAACTCTCTCAAGACAGCCCTCCGAAGAAAGCAAACTACACTCACATTCTACACAGAGTGGTGTATCTCAGGGGCACTCAGTTCCACCAAGATGTGCACCCTGAATCTGAGAGAAAAAGAGTCCCACCTTCTTCAGATAATGTTGATTCAGAAAGCTTCACCTGTCCTCTGCCTTTGTATGATTCTCTATGCTTAATACTGACTCAGTGACCACTTCCAGACAGTGTTCAGTAATTCTATACCCTCACCTTTACCAAATGACCCCTTTGCTGCTCAGATCCTGGATCTGACTGAATTTTTTTGGTCAAACAGGGCTTCGGGGCCTCATCTGGTACTGCCAGTCAAGGGTCATGTGAAATGTTCATGTGGGTGCACTGACTTGACAGAGGCCCCTACAGCTGCATCAGCCTTGGACAGCCTTACAGCTTTTCTCCTGTACAACAGATACAAACAAACTACTCTCAGGCAGTGTCTGGTACATGGTAGACACCCAAAATTGTAACCTTATAATCACCATTATTGTTTTCCTAGGGTGGTAAGAAGCAAATAGACCACCATATTATTATTATTAACATTCTTAACAGATGTTCATGCTAATTCCAGTTGTATACTGTCATCTCCCTGACAGCCTGGTAATAGGATGTCACTTTATAAGACCACAGAAAAACAGGTAAATAATTATCCCTTTATAATCACTATAGGCGGGCCACTGTTTATAATCAGTGGTTCTCAACAGAACCACTTGCTCACCAAGGAGACATTTGGCAATGTGTCATAACTGAACTGTCACAGTGGAAGGGTACAATTGGCAACTAGTGAATAGATCCAGGGATGCTGCTAAGTATTCTACAATGTACAGCATAATGCTCATGTTGAAATTATCTGGCCCAAAATGTCAACAGTGCTAAGGATGAAAGACCCAAGTTTATAGTTCTGACTTGAACATCCAAAAACAATGTGTAACTGCAACCAATTTAATCCACTTAAAACCAGGAGACAACCTCATCAAAACACAAAAAGCTCTATGCATTAAACTCTCACGTATTTATTTTTAAAGGTCTAATCAGAAAAGGCTTAAATGAAGAGAGGGGGAAAACTGATTATGCAGGACAAAGAGAGGAGTCTGTAGAAACCTTGTCCTTGAGTGAGCAAAACAGTGTACAAGTAATTCAGTTCAGTTCAGTCACTCAGTTGTGTCTGACTCTTTGTGAACCCATGGACTGTAGCACACCAGGCTTCCCTGTCCATCACCAACTCCCAGAGCTTACTCCAACTCATGTCCATTGAGTCAGTGATGCCATCCAACCATCTCATCCTCTGTCATCCCTTTCTCGTCCCATCTTCAATCTTTCCCAGCATCAGGGTCTTTTCTAATGAGTCAGTTCTTTGCATCATGTGGCCAAAGTATTGGAGTTTCAGCTTCAGCATCAGTCCCTCCAATGAATATTCAGGGTTGATTTCCTGTAAGATGGACTGGTTGGATCTCCTTGCAGTCCAAGGGACTCTCAAGAGTCTTCTCCAACACCGCAGTTCAAAAGCATCAATTCTTCGGCACTCAGTTTCTTTATAGTCCAACTCTCACATCCATACATGACTACTGGAAAAATCATAGCTTTGACTAGACGGACCTTTGTTGGCAAAGTAATTCTGCTTTTTCACATGCTGTCGAGGTTGGTCATAGCTTTTCTTCCAAGGAGCAAGTGTCTTTTAATTTCATGGCTGCAGTCATCATCTGCAGTGATTTTGGAGCCCCCCAAAATAGAGTCTCTCACTGTTCCCATTGTTTCCCCATCTATTGCTATGAAGTGATGGGACCGGATGCCATGATCTTGGTTTTCTGAATGTTGAGCTTTAAGCCAACTTTTTCACTCTCTTTCACTTTCATCAAGAGGCTCTTTAGTTCTTCTTCACTTTCTGCCATAAGGGTGGTGTCATCTGCCTATCTGACGTTATCGATATTTCTCCTGGCAATCTTGATTCCAGCTTGTGCTTCATCCAGCCCAGCATTTCGCATGATGTACTCTGCACAGAAGTTAAATAAGCAGGGTGACAATACACAGTCTTGATGTTCTGTTTTCCCGACTTGAACCCCATGAACAGCGTGAAAAGGCACAAGTAATAGGATCTGCCTTAAAAGGAGCACAGCCAGGGCACTGGGACAGTCTCTTCCTGATGCTCAGTCAATATTTTATACAGTACAAATTCTTTATGGGAATTATACCTTCAACAAACCCCTTAGGTAGATCCCATTATTCCCATTATTTGGCTAGGGCCACACAGTCATTAAATAAAAAGACCAAGATTCAAACCTAAGTCTTTAGACATCAAAACATCATGTTCTTCTCAACCACTCCATTAAGTTAAAAAGCTTAACTTATGTACAGTGACTAAATCCCTGGAATGATACCCACAGAAATGTTCAGTAAGGTTATCTATGGATGTGCTTAGTCTCAGTCATGTCCGACTCTGCAACCCCATGGACTGTAGCCTGCCAGGCTCCTCTACCCATGGGGATTCTCCAGGCAAGAATACTGGATTGGGACGCCATGCCCTCCTCGAGGGGACCTTCCCAAACCAAGGACTGAACCGTCTCCTGCACTGCAGGTGGATTCTTTACCATCTGAACTACCAGGAAAGTCCTATCTCTGAATAGTAGACTATTAAGTCATCTTTATTCTTTGTATTAAACCCTTTTCAGCTCAGCACAGAAAGAATCTTTGAAGAGATAAAACTCAGTGGACTTGAACGGGCTTGCAGTTGTTGTTCAGTCGTTAAGTCATGTCTGACCCTTTGTGACCCCATGGACTATAGCCCAGCAGGCTCCCCTGTCTATCTCCTGGAGTCTGATCAAATTCATGTCCACTGAATCAATGATGCTATCTAACCATCTTATCCTCTGTCACTCCTCATTTTGCCTTCAATCTTTTCCAGCATCAAAGCCTTTTCCAGTGAGTCGACTCTTCACATCAGGTGGCCAAAGTATTGGAGCTTCAGCTTCAGCATCAGTCCTTCCAATGAATATTCAGGGTTGACTTCCTGTAGGATTGCCTGGTTTGATCCTGCAGCCCAAGGGACTCTCAAGAGTCTTCTCTGGCACCACAATTCGAAAGCATCAATTCTTCGGTGCTCAGCCTTTATTATGGCCCAGCCCTCACATCCACACATGACTACTGGAAAAACCATAGCTTTGACAATATGGATCTTTGTCTGCAAAGTGATATCTCTGTTTTTTAATACACTGATTCTATTTAGATACAGACTTTAAAAAAAAAAAAAAAAACTTCTCCCTCAAGCCCCATCTAGGTGGCTGCCTACAACTTTGAAATTATAGCCCTGCTGTTGCATTCAAAAATAAAATAAATACATAACACTTCTGCTCTTCATAGCAACGGTGGCATTGTTATTGTCATTAGTTCGCATTAACTGAACTATATGATGAAGACATACACACTACATGCATTTCCTCATTTCATTCTCACCAAAAACTTGTGAGATAACTATTATTATTGTCCTCATTCTGCTGCTGAGGAAAAGCACTTGAATAGGGCAATAATGATTACCAGGTCACAAAGAGGTAAATGGCAGAGTTCGGGTCTTGTGGTTCCAGAATCCCAAAAGCAATGCAAGCCAAAGAATAATTATCTATTTTCTCACCCAGTGCCCAAAGGATCTGTATCAGAATGGACTCTTTCACAATACCATGACCAGTCTATAAAAACAATGTTCAAATATTCAAGGCTAAATATTCAAAACGAGTAAACCCACTTTGTGTTGCCTCAGCAGGCAAAACTAAGTCTAATGGTGGAAGGCGTAAGGACAGTCACTGATGCTTATGTAACTAATGAACAGTTAAAATATAGTCTTCACTGACCAGGTCCTGTTAGAAGCACCTGATCACCAAGTATTAAAGTAGAGGCTTGAACACTACTCATAATGTGAATAATTATGAATTCATAATTCTTAACTATTCTTAAACTATTTTTTAAAAATATGCTTTCCTCTACTGAAATCTTACAGATTTCATAAATTCATAAAACAAAACTATTCTGTTTCAAGAGGAGCAGAGAAGTCAAGAGTCTCCGTCTCAGGGCCCCTTAGTGGCAGTGATAATATCAAGAATTCCCAAGACTCTGACAAGTACAGTTTACAGAATCTCAACATGAATGAATCTTGAAGACGTTATGTTAAGTGAAGCAAACTAGTCACAAAAGGACAAAGACTGTCTGATTCCACTTACATGTGATATCTAAGGTAGTCAGAGACAGAGACAGAAGGTAGAATCATGGTCACCAGGGGCTGAGGGGAAGGGGGAACTGGGAGTTTGTTGGATAGAGTTTCAGTTTGGGAAAATGAAAAAGTTCTGGAGATGGAGGGTTGTGATGGTTGCAAACAAAGTAATCAGACTGATGTGATACAGTTAGTGCCACTGAACTGCACACTTAAAAATGGTTAAAATGGTAAGTCATAAAAATATATATATACATTTTGCAATAAAAACAATAAAAATAAGCCATTAAAAAAAATAAGCCATTAAATCAGTCAATGTGAATGCGCAAAATAATACTACTAAATAAAATAAAAATACGAGAGAAACTAGCTGTATAAAAAATTAACATAATTATACTGAAGAGGGTGGGAAAGAAATAAACTAACAACTAATTGGGAAATAGTATTTTGATTGGATACAATATAGAAAGAACTGTATGTAAATGTTATGATATAGTTATCAAAAGTGTTTCCTACAGAGGTATGGGTTAAGAAAGTACCTTATATGTATACCAGAACTGATCAAATAAGTAAACAAATTGTAGATAATGAAATTCAGTATACTCAGTGTCAGAAGAAGAAATTCTAAATAAGGAAAAAGAAAAGACTAAAATAAGCTTTGTAATACTAAATTAGAATCAGAGATACCAACACAAACTCATGACTTAGGATACATACAGATTTAGAAATATAAATACGTGTATGTATGGGGATAGCTAGACCATCCACTAAAAGCAATAACACCCAGCGACTGTAACTACATCTAATGCCCAGATCGTGATCCTTAGACATCATTTTCCAACAAAAGGAAACAAGTGGTTGACCTCAGGGCTAGGGCAAAGAAAATACAAGATGAGCCTGAAACATCTTGTGGAACCAGAAGTAAAGAAGTTTTCTAAAAAAGATGGGACCTTATTGAAAGTATACAGTAGCCAACCCAAAGATGCTCCTAATGGTCAAAGCTAGAACAATTTGTGTAACAAATAATGGCAGCAGTGAATTTTAACCAATAGAATAAAATAAATATCTGTGAATCCATACTGATAAAAATGAATAAGTGAACAAATGAGGGAGAAAGTTCTTTCTCACAGAATTTTAATTAATAAATAAAGAGGGAAATAATCACCATTAAGTACAGTAATAAGTGTTGCAAAGATCCACTGGTGGATGCTAAAAGTGGCTGCACCAATTTAATTTCCACCAACAGTGTACGAGGGTTCTTTGCTCCACATCCTAACATTTTTTATTTGTTGTCTTTTTGATAATAGTCATCTTGACAGATCTGAGGTGATAGCTCATTGTAGTTCTGATTTGCATTCCTGGTGATTAGTGACAATCAGCATCTTTTCATGTGCTTGTTGGCCATCTTTATGTCTTCTTTGGAAAAGTATTAGATTCTCTGCCCATTTTTTGATCAGGTTGTATATTCTGATGTTGAATTGTATGAGTTCTTTGTACATTTTGGATACTAATCCCTTATTGGATATAACTAATCCCTTATTGGATATATCGTTTCATTATAAAACTATTTACAATAGCCAAGTTATGAAGTAATCTAAGTGCACATCAATAGATGAATAAAGAAGATATGAGAGATAAATGTATACATGTGTGTATATCCCACACAATGGAATATCACTCAACTATATAAAAAAGAATGAAATCTTGTCATTTGCAACAACATAGGTGGACCTAGACAGTATTACGTTAAGTAAAATAAGTCAGAGAGAAAGACAAATACTACTATATGATTTGATTTGTATGTGGAATCTTAAAAACACAACAAATGAACAACCAGAAACAGAATCACAGATATAGAGAACAAATAGGCGGTTGCCAGAGGGGAGTGGGTCGGTGGGGAAAAGAGAGATAAGTGAGGGAGATTAAGAGGCACAAATTCCCAGTTGTAAAATAAATGAGTCATGGATATGTAATGTACAGTGTGGGGAATATATTCAATAAGTATGTACTATCTTTGTATGATGAGAGATGGTAACCACTTACTGTGATGATCATTTAAAATGTATAGAAATATCAATTTATAATATTGTGTAACAGCAACAGTGTTGGAGATCAATTACATTTCAAAAACAAACAAACTCATAGATAAAGAGATCAGATTTGTGGTAACTATAGGCAGAGGGATGGGGGAAGGGGGAATTGTATAAAGATAGTCAAAAAGTACACATATCTATTATGAGAAAAATAGGTACTAGGAATATAATTTACAGCATGATAAATATAATTAACACTGTTCTATGCTACACATTGACATCACCAGATGGTCAACATTGAAATCAGACTGATTATATCCTTTGCAGCCAAGATGGAGAAGCTCTATACAGTCAGCAAAAATAAGACTAGGAGCGGACTGTGGCTCACAGCATAAATTCCTTATTGCCAAATTCAGACTTAAATTGAAGAAACTGGGGAAAACCACTAGTCCATTCAGGTATGACCTAAATCAAATCCCTTATGACTATACAGTGGAAGTGAGAAATAGATTTAAGGGACTAGATCTGATAGACAGAGTGCCTGATGAACGATGGACGGAGGTTCGTGACATTGTACAGGAGACAGGGAGCAAGACCATCCCCAAGAAAAAGAAACAAAAAAGCAAAATGGCTGTCTGAGGAAGCCTTACAAATAGCTGTGAAAAGAAGAGAAGTGAAAAGCAAAGGAGAAAAGGAAAAATATACCCATTTGAATGCAGAGTTCCAGAGAATAGCAAGGAGAGATAAGAAAGCCTTCCTCAGCGATCAATGCAAAGAAACAGAGGATAACAATATAATGGGAAAGACTAGAGATCTCTTCAAGAAAATGAGAGATACCAAGGGAAAATTTCATGCAAAGATGGGCTCGATAAAGGACAGAAATGGTATGGACCTAACAGAAGCAGAAGATATTAAGAAGAGGTGACAAAAAAAAAAAAAAGAGGTGACAAGAATACACAGAAGAACTGCACAAAAAAAGATCTTCACGACCCAGATAATCACGAAGGTGTGATCACTCACACTCACTTAGAGCCGGACATCCTGGAATGTGAAGTCAGGTGGGCCTTAGGAAGCATAACTACGAACAAAGCTAGTGGAGGTGATGGAATTCCAGTTGAGCTATTTCAAATCCTACAAGATGATGCTCTGAAAGTGCTGCACTCAATATGTCAGCAAATTTGGAAAACTCAGCAGTGGCCACAGGACTGGAAAAGGTCAGTTTTCATTCCAATCCCAAAGAAAGGCAATGCCAAAGAATGCTCAAACTACCGCACAACTGCACTCATCTCACACGCGAGTAAGGTAATGCTCAAATTCTCCAAGCCAGGCTTCAGCAATACGTGAACCATGAACTTCCAGATGTTCAAGCTGGTTTTAGAAAAGGCAGAGGAACCAGAGATCAAATTGCCATCTGTTGGGTCATCGAAAAAGAGAGTTCCAGAAAAACATCTATTTCTGCTTTACTGACTATGTCAAAGCCTTTGACTGTGTGGATCACAAAAAAACTGTGGAAAATTCTGAAAGAGATGGGAATACCAGACCACCTGACCTGCCTTTTGAGAAACCTGTATGCAGGTCAGGAAGCAACAGTTAGAACTGGACATGGAACAACAGACTGGTTCCAAACAGGAAAAGGAGTACATCAAGTACATATTGTCACCCTGCTTATTTAACTTTATATGCAGAGTACATCATGAGAAACGCTGGGCTGGAGGAAGCACAAGCTGGAATCAAGATTGCTGGGAGAAATATCAATAACCTCAGATATGCAGATGACACCACCCTTATGGCAGAAAGTGAAGAACAACTAAAGAGCCTCTTGATGAAACTGAAAGAGAGAGTGAAAAAGCCGGCTTAAAGCTCAGCATTCAGAAAACTAAGATCATGGCATCCGGTCCCATCACTTCATGGCAAATAGATGGGGAAACAGTGTAAACAGTGGCTCACTTTATTTTTCTGGGCTCCAAAATCACTGTGGAGGCTGACTGCAGCCATGAAATTAAAAAGACGCTTGCTCCTTGGAAGGAAAGTTATGACCAACCTAGACAGCAAATTAAAAAGCAGAGACATTACTTTGTCAACAAAGGTCCGTCTAGTCAAGGCTATGGTTTTTCAAGTGGTCATGTATGGATGTGAGAGCTGGACTATAAAGAAAGCTGAGCACAGAAGAATTGATGTTTTTGAACTATGGTGTTGGAGAAGACTCTTAAGAGTTCCTTGGACTGCAAGGAGATCCAACCAGTCCTTCCTAAAGGAGATCAGACCTGGGTGTTCATTGGAGGGACTGATGTTGAAGCTGAAACTCCAATACTTTGGCCACCTGATGCAGAGAGCTGACTCATTGGAAAAGACCCTGATGCTGGGAAAGATTAAGGGCAGGAAGAGAAGGGGACGACAAAGGATGAGATGGTTGGATGGCATGACCGACAGAATGGACATGTGTTTGGGTGGACTCCTGGAGTTGGTGATGGACAGGGAGGCCTGGCATGCTGCGGTTCATGGGGTCGCAAAGAGTTGGACATGATTGAGCAACTGAACTGAACTGAATGCTATATGCGAAAGTTCTACGAGTAAACTCTAAGCATTCACATCACAAAGAAAAATATTCTTTTCTATTTCTTTAATTTTGTATTTATATGAAATGATGGATGTTCAGTAAACTTACTGTAGTAATCATTTCAGGATATATGTAGTCAAATCATTATGCTCTATACCTAAGACTTAAACCATGCTGTATGTCAATTATATCTCAATAAAGCTGAAAAAATAAATAAATATAGTGGAAGTCTGAGAAGAACAACTGAAAAAAAGGAGAAACAAGCAAAAGTTTTAGGTCTTTTTTTGTCAAAGTTCCACAAAGGGTCTCTTCAAAAATTTGTTGCTTTAACCATTTGCTAAATAATCTGTAAAATCATTTCACTCTCAAGTATTCAGAATTCTACAACTCTAGCTCCAGATGGAAGAGTGAAAGCCATTCAGATCCTCTCTCTCATCTCTGTAGATTTATTTTACAGATATGCAGATTCATACTAAAACTCAGGTCTATGCTTTTCAGTTTAGGAAATCACTAGATATTTTAAAAAGTTATCTTGTACATGCTGTCTTTCTCAAGTAGTTACTAGAATGCATGTTTCAAATACTCCAGGTATCTTTTGAATGAAGGAGCAAACCAAGATAGAACAAAATATGAGATTCAGGAAATAGATTTGGTACAGGACAGAAACAAAAGGGAAATTCCAGGCAACCACTTTGCTGCAGGCCTGGAGCAAAACTAGGCCAGACTGCAGCTGAAGGGAAAGCGTCTGGAAGGAAAGACTCCAAGGGGAAAACATGCAATCAATAGATCATTTAATAAGTTTTGTCATGTGGGAAATTGTACTAAGTGGCTGTGGGAGCAACTGGGAAGCAGAAATATAAGTAACCAAAAAATGACAAAAGGCAAAGACAAAAAATATGAACAAGAAAAAGAATGTAATCAGATTACACTATTTAGCCCAGTAGTGAATATTATTTGCCAAGTCATAATAATGTAAATACAGAAGACTACTATATCCAAAATTTGTGATATAACTTGTCAGAAGGATGGATAAGGGAAGAGAGTTAAATCTTGATTTAGGGAATTCCCTGGCGGTCCAGTGGTTAGGACTCTGCGCTTTCACTGCCAAGGGTCCAAGTTCAATCTCTGGTTGGGGAACTAAGATCCCACAAGCTTCAAGGTAAGGCCAAAAAAAAAAATTAAATCTCCATCTATTGTAAAAACAAATCAACAGATAATTTCTAAAATGAAGAAATCAAAGAGTAACAGTATTAGCATATTATTTGAAAATATTAAAATAAATTTCAAAATAAAAAGCTTAAAGAGTTGAATGTGGTTGCCTATGGGGAGCAGAAATTAAGGGACGGGGTAAGAGAAAGGAACTGCTGTTTTTGCTGTAAACCTTTTAGTACTACTGAACTCTTAAAAACTGCCTGTATTACTTCGATAAATACAAATTTTTTAAACTAGCTATGTATTAAATAGATCCATTATGTTTTTCCTTAAAAGGCAGGATGTTTGATGTTTAACAACATGCAGGTAGCACGTCATGTATTCTTAAAAAAAAAAAAAAAAAATCACCAGTTCAAGTACTGAATCCAGAATCTCATTCCTTAAGAAAATCAGCTATACACCAGGCTTGCCCCACAAGCCATTTTCTTTTGTAGACAGAAAAAACAAACAAACAAACAAACGAGTTGCAGAGCCCGTTATGCCAGCCACTGAATTGTTGGATATTTTTTATCCAGTTACTATTGCAAGTGAACTTGGATTTCTGTGACAGAAACCTCCAAAATAAGAAGTATTATCTGTGAAGCAACTATACTTCAACAAAAATTTTAAAAATAAAACAAATACATACAGAAAAAGGCATTATTACCTTCCTCATAAACTGATCTTGATTGAGACTTTATTGTTATACTACAAAGGAAACTAGAGATACTTAAACAATTAAAACAAGAGCACCAATTGATTACAAATGTTGATACATATCAGATGAGTTGTCAAAGGAATATTATTTATTATATATCACTTCATAAAACAATACAATCTCTACTGCCAGCAATTCAATTATACCAGCATCATGATTTCAAATGATTATGAGAACCTGCTTATTCTCAGATCCAAGGCACAGCTAGAGAGCAAGGCAAAATTCCTTCTGAGGTTCTAACAGAGATTAGAGATTTTATCAACATGAGGTCTCAGATTCATGGAGTTAGCAGGAACTTTAAAGATGATCAGTCCAGCAACCCACAATCACACAGCCAAGCTCGTGGCAAACCAAGACTAGAATCCAGCTGAACCGAGCCTTTGTAGGGAGAGCTCTTTTCCACCACACTGTGCTGTCTCATGTCCTATCCCTTTTGAAGCCACTTTGTCCCTATGAATAACTCAGACCAGGAAGAAATCTTGGAAATACACTACAGCCTCTAATTTCTTTATAATAAGAAACACACACACACACACACAAATACTAGTTACTGGCTACATTGACATTTAGAGGACAGAAACAGCGAATTATAAGCAAAAGCTGAATTACATTTATCACTAGGGCTTCCTATTTCCAGGAGCCTAGGTCCCTGTCAAATTCATCCAACAAATAATGAATTCCTACTATGAGCAAGACACAATACTATGTGCCAGGAACACCATTACAGGGGCTCTTGCTCCTTCCGAGCTCCTGGCCCCAGATGTAACTCTATACATCCTAAAATAAAGTAGCTTGTAATGCTGGGCAAAGGATCATTATGATTTTTTTTTAATCTTTATTTTATTTTTTTTGGAAGGGGCCACCCTGTGTGGCATGCAGGATCTTAGTTCCCCAACCAGGTATCAAACCTGTGCCCTCTGCACTGGGAGTGCAGAGTTGTAACCACTAGATCATCAGAGAAGTCCTACATCATGATTTTTCAATTGAACTCTTCCCTGAGCTATCGATCTACAAACTGGATCATCATTTGCCGGGTTTTAGAACTGCTCAGTCTGGTCCGTAGCCCTGAGGGGCCTCAAGTCATTCAACTTCCCCACACAGCCAGCTCTTGAAGTGTCAACCTGCCTGCACTATCATGCTCTGCTGCTGCACGTGACAAACCTGTCCTCTTTAGAACACCAGTCACCCACCCGGCAGCGCTGACATCTCATCTGGCTGGACTTTTCCCACTGCCTACAGCTGAATCATTCCAGAAGAGCTTTTCCTACACTGGTGGTGGTGGTTCTTTAGTTAGTTGCTAAGTCATGTCCGACTCTGCGACCCCATGGACTGTAGCCTGCCAGGTTCCTCTGTCCATGGGATTCTCTAGGCAAGAATACTGGAGTGGGTTGCCATTTCCTTTTCCAGGGGATCTTCCTGACACAACGATCGAACCTGCATCTTCTAGTTGGCAGGCAGAGTCTTTACCGCTGAGCCACCTGGGAAGCCCCACTCAGATGGTGCTAGTGGTAAAGAACCTGCTGCCAGCGCAGGAGATGTAACAGATGCAGGTTCGATCCCTGGGACAGGAAGAAGCCTTGGAAGAGGGTGTAGCAATCCACTCCATTATTCTTGCCTGGAGAATTCCATGGACAGGGGAGCCTGGCGGGCTACAGTTGGAGTCGCAGAGAGTTGGACACAACTGAAGTGACTTAGCATGCATGGTGATCCCTCCTAGCTAATTTCAAAGTTACTCAGGCCCAAGTTGTTAGGCCTCTTTGATTCCTCCATCCCCTCCCATACCCAATCAAAGTTGTTGCATCTTCTTTCACACATATCTTCTGCAGACACTCTCCTTTCCTTGTTATTTGCACTACTTCTTTACCCTTTGTCGATCTCTGCCTGCATTTCAACTGTGCTTCCCAACACAGCCAGATTAATCATCCAAAAACACAGCTTACATATGTCACTCTACTACTCAAAAGGATCTGAAGCTCTCTATTTCCTTTAGGATAAAATCTCATCGTCCCTTGATTATATTGTGAATTGGACAATATACTTCTGAGCCTCTGCTAATACCATTCCTTCTGTCTAAAATATTCTCTCTCTTTCCCCTCTCTGTTCATCCAAATTTTATATTTCCTTCAAAAACATTTGCTCAAATACCATTTCCTCTGTGAAGCCCACTGTCACCTCACTGGTACACAAGCATTCTGGGCAGGACGACAGTGCAAATAATCTGAGCAAGATGGAGTGAAGCAAGGAAGCCGGTGTGACTGGATGAGGTGAGAGCATTTTGCAAACAAGATCAGAGAGGTATCGAAAGGCCAGACCCCACAGGCCCTTCTTGACCATTAAAAGGACTTTAAATCTGAACAAAATGGGGATCAACTACACACTTTTCTATATTCCCTAGCAAAGATATATGACTTGGCAGAAAGACCATGCTGCCAGTGGTGACAAGAGCAGGCTATATGTAGAATGGCAAGTGCAGAAGCAAGGAAACTGGTTAAGAGGCTATTATAGTAATCCGGGTAAAAGGGTGCAGGCAGTGAGAAGAGTCTGAATATGGATATACAGACTGACTGGATGAGGGACATAGAACAAAAAAGTAGTTAAGGATGATTCCAAGTTGCTGGTCCTAAACAAGTGGAAGAGCAGAGATGTCTTTAACTGAGATAAGGGAGAAGACTGTGGCAGAAGCAGGTGATGAGGTAGAAGATCTGGAGAGAGGTTTGGGGTATGATCAGTTTAGGATGTATATCAGACATCCAAAGGAAAATGTCAAGCAGGAAATTTATTACCTCAATCTGAAATTCAGGGGAGAAGTTCTGGCTAGAGATATATATTTGACAATTGCCCGAATACACATCAGGTCAGTTTCATAAAATTTCTGTGATGATGGGTATGTTCCGTATCTGCACTGCCCCATATGGCAGCCACAAGACACTTATGACTTGAAGTGTGGATAGGGTGATTAAGGAACAGAATTGTTCATTTTAGTTAATTTACATTTAAATAAGCACATGTGGTTAGCGGCTACAAATGGGACAAAGCATGTACATGTGACTGGATGAGCATCCTAGTGAATGTAGGTAGAGAGGATTGGGTACTGGGTTAAGCCTACCACATGGATTATTTGTGATAGGAAATTTAAAAAAAAGAAACAACTCAAATCTCCATCAACAACAGAATAGAAAAATAATTAGTGACATATTCACAGAAGATTGTCTTTCAACACTGAACACATAAATCTATGTGAATGAATCTCAGAAACAATGTTAAATGAAAAGAAGTAATTCAGAGAAGAAAATTTTCCATAAAGGTCAAAAGCAGACAACACTAAACAATGCACTGTTTAGGAATATATTAAAATTAATAAAACAATAAAGAAAAATCAAGGAATGATTATCCAAATATAGAATAACATCATCTCTCCATGGGAGGTGAGCACAGAGGGGTTCAAAGTTACTGAAATTTCCTTAACTGGATGGTGAGTACACAGGTATTCATTTTGTTGTTCTTTTTCATCCTATATACTCAGACATGTATAATATTAAATAATTAAAAGAGTATATAAATGAGGCAGTATATGGTTAAATGTCAAATGAATATTTCAAAACATCCTAAAATCATTAAGTTCTGAAAAAGGAAAGATAACTGTGTGACCTCTATAGTGTCTAAAAAGGAGGAGAGATTTAGTCATATAAAGAAAAGAGGGGAAAAAAAAAGAGGGAAGGGCATTCCAGAATGAGAATGAACAGGTCATGTGCAAGAATCAGTAAATTAGTGAGTCTGACTGGAGACGAGTGAAGCTGGGTAGAAAAGTTGGGCTAAAGCCAGCTTATGAGATGCCTAAATGCTGGGTCAGGAAGTTTGGATTTAAAACAAAAAAAGAAGTTTGGACTTCATCTTGAAATAGGGCAGAACCACTGGTGGTGTCTAAACAAGTCAATAGCATGGGAAAAGTGGTATATTAGTAGGACTAATATGATGATAAGGATCAACTAATAGAGAGACAGGAGGCTGGGAAAAAATCAGTTATAAAACTTGTAGCTGTGAGATGTCACTGAAGATTTAGTATGGCCTGAACTACGATTCTGATGGATGATAAAATCTACTCCAAGAAACTTCAGGATGAAAGATTCGAGAGTCTGATCTTGGGAATAGGCAGTGAAGGGGAAAGAGATTCAAAGATTACTCCAATTTTCAAGCTAAACTAAGGAAATGATAACACCAACATATGCAAAACTAGGAAAATCAACAGAGAAAACCAGTTTTGAAGGAATACCACTGATTCATTCATGGGATAAAAGTCAGGCAGTGTGATAGCTTCCCCTCAGGGAACAGCTCGTGAGTCACACTTCTTTTTAAGTAACATATTCTTAACAGGCAAAGAGAAAATATTTAACACATAGTTCTTTGGGAGGAACAAAAGCTATTATAGCTTTTAACTCTACAAGAATTTTACAAGTACCATTTTAAAAGAATACTATTATAATAATACTGAGTTGTTTTTCAAAATAAACTGAAAGAAGGAACAGAACACAAAAGTAGAGATGTTCAGTAAAATGTCAGAGATGAAGGAGTGAAACTACTCAAACCAATTTGACTGAATGCTCCTTGAGAACAGAATTTATCAACTGTCCCTGCATCCCCACAGCATTGAGCACAGTGAATAATCACTACAGAATATTGATATTTAAGTAAGGCTGACTGAACAGACAGAAAAGAGTAAGGACAAAAACAACCGAATTAGGAATACCCTGCCCAAGCCTCCAGAACCCAACATACCTTAAAGGAGCTAATGCTATGGAAGGAGCGTGCTTCAGCCTTATCATCCTGGCTGAAAGGTAGGCTGAGCCTGTGGTACCTGCTTTAGGAGAGCTAAAATACCAAACAAAAAATGGAAAGGATACCAATTCTCAAGGAAACATATAATGAGTTTCTGCTCCCCACATTACTACCTAATGAGACCATGCCCAACTCTAACCTTTAAGGCAGACAGTAGAACGCAACTTTTAAAGTGTGTGGCTAAAGATATTCAAGGGCATCCTGTCCTTTTAAACTGTTAAAAAGTCATTGTTTTGGTTGAAAGTGGTTTAAAAGTCTGAATCTCAACAGGTAGTCCCACCTGGCACACCACTGTTTCCTAAGCCTGTAGAACAAAGAAATGCAAATAGAGCTACCGGTAAAGTGAGATGATTGATGCTCAGGTGTTTCAAGTGGTTGCCGGTGACTAGGCTATGACTTGCAGGTTCCCCCAGGGTCAGATAATTTGGCAGAGCCCCAACTTATCCAATATGGCTACAAAGGGAAAAATAAGGCTGCTTTCTAAATGAATTAATCTTATACAAATGCCTTAAGACCACCTCTTTCTCAAAAGGTTAGAACAGGAAAGAAATGGCCAAACATTGGCAGTTGTTGTTCAGTCGCTAAGTAGTGTCCGACTCTTTGAGACCCCAAGGACTGCAGCACACCAGGCTTCCCTGTCCTTCACTATCTCCTGGAGTTCAGTCAAAGTCACGTCCATTGAGTCAATGCTGCCATCCAACCATCTCATCCTCCGTTGCCCCCTTCTCCTCCTGCCTTCAATCTTTCCCAGCATCAGGGTCTTTTCCAATGAGTCAGTTCTTTGCATCAGGTGGCCAAAGTATTGGAGCTTCAGCATCAATCCTTCCAATGAATATTCAGGGTTGATTTCCTTTAGGATTGACTGGTTTGATCTGCTTGCTGTCCAAGGGACTCTCAAGAGTCTTCTTGAATACCACAGTTCAGAGGCAGAATAAAATAACAGTTCAGAGCTCATGCTCTGGCACCATACAGACATGGGTTAAATCCCAGTTCTTCCAGTAAACAGCTACATAACCATATCTTTTAACACATTCCTATTATGCAAAGTAGGGCTGGTTACCTTCCTTAAGATTTAAATATATGGTAACTTCAGATGTTAGTATGCTCCTTCCTAAAACTACACCATGACCCCTTTGATTCGACCTGCATTTTCCTTACTAGCCTCAGCCAGTAATTTTTAGTGAAGAACTTTCTAGATGGATGATCTCAATTACTGTGCTTTGAATCTCCAATTTCCCTCTCTGAGAACCACTTTACTTTGAAGTTCATGCCCTGGGCTTCATCAGTGAAAGTGAGGAACAGGAGGAGAAAAAAAAGAAAATCGAATTATAAGTAGAACTTACAAACTTTGTAGTTGTGTAAACTTAAAATTGATGCTTTCTTTAAAAATCACAAATTCTGTACAACCTATTAGCAATAATTTTAAGAAGTGTTCTTAAAAAAAAAAACAAAAGAAGTGTTCTTACATGTAGGAGGCCCAGGGAGGTACCCTGCCTATGTTCAGCACCCCCACTTCCCTCTCTCAACTCAGGATCTTTCTGTATGTTGTAGTGGAATCTGTGGTGTAGTGGGAAACAGAAGAGGGAAAAGTTCCACTGATTCTTCATTTGCATTTGGCCTCCTTTAGAACCATTACTACTCTCCTAGTTCAGGCAGGAAAGACTAAGTCCTAACCAGTTCCAACTCCCTTAAAATCCTGCTCACAGCCACCAAATTAAATCCTAAACTAGCAGTCTTCATCAAGATCCCTTCCCACCTCAAAAACTCTTAATGGCTCCCTACCTTTTATTCACTAGAAAGAGCCCAACTCAAATCCAAAGGCCAGGCTAACATCATCCTACTTTTATAGCACAGTACTTGTTTCCTCCTGATTCCCCAAAGGAAATTCTTTAAGGCTCTGACTAATCTGCTCATTGTGCTCCCAACACAGACAAACATGCACACCCAGGAAAGATTACCCATCCCCACGCACCTTTCCTTCAAAGGCCAGCCCAGACCACCCCATCTTTGCCCCACAACCGTGATCCTCAAACACACTGCCCAGTCTTCCGACCCTCTCAAGTACACCCCTTTTTACTAGCTATACTCTCGTGGCATCTCAATCCATTCCAACCACTTTGAAGGCAGGCCACGTTCATTACACAGAGGATCATCACTGTGCCCTGCACTTGGTAGATTCAGGGTATTTTTCAAACCAGAGGAGGAGTTCAAATAGTGTATCTAAGTAGGGCAAGACAATACTGCCCATCTTTGCCAATTCCCCTTTATTCACAGTAAAGGCTATTATTCAGCGTTCGCTACAACGCTGAAAATTTCTAGTGTACACAGAACAGTCATGTGGAGAGAGCACGCCACCGGATGGCGGAAACCTGCGTCCCAATCCTGGTTTTTGCCACAAGCTCTGCATCTGTGGGGAAATCACACAATCTCTCTGGGCCTCGGTGGTCTCAGGTGTAAAGCGGGGGAGCCACTGTAAAGGCTTCCAGGGTGTCTCTCGGCTCCCACAGTCCCCCCACAGGAAAGCCAACACTCGGCTGCTCGCTAAGGCGGAGGCAGGCAAACTTTTACACTTCCCAGGGCTGGCATTTCCAAACGGGAATGGAAACTCAGTCCGCACAGGAAAGAGCGGGGCTGAGAGGAAGGTGAGAAGCGGTGTCCCCGGACTGTCCGCCTCGGGTTCCTGGCCCCTCACACGCAGACTTCCCCCGAGAGTGGCCCGGCCCGGAGCGGCTGCCGGGAGCGGGCCGAGGTGACTGTCCGCGCCCGTGCCCCGCGCCCCCCGCACTTGTGACACACGCCGGGTGACCCGGGTCACAGCCTCCGTCCGTCCCCACCGCCTGAGGGACGCCCTTCTCTCCCGGGCAAGGCTCCTCGCTGCCGCCCCGCGAGCAGCCCTTCCGGCCCCCGGGCGGCCTCAGCGCGGCCGCCCGGGCCCCAGGCCGCTGGGATCGGCGGCGTGAGGGGAGGCAGCGGCGGCGGCTTTAAGTGCTGAATCACCACTTTGCAACCCGAGCTCCAAACCACCGTGACCCGCGGGCCCCGAGGGCCCGGGCGCTCCGCTCGGCTTACCCACAGAGGCGCTCCGAGGGCGGCAGGCGGGCGCCGAGGACCAAGCGGAAGGTGCTGGGCAGCGCGGGGTGAAGCAGCCACGCTAGCCGGTACCGCATACCCCAGCGGAGCCGCCGGGATCACCGCGAACGCTTCCTTCTTGCGCCGAGCCGGCCTCGCTCACTGCGCATGCTCAGTCTGTTGCGCCGCGCCGCCTCCCGGGAGCCTCCGAGCGGCCGCCTCTCCGGGTTTTCCCTGGAGCCCGACAAGGCGTGGACGGCGGGCGGCCGAGACACCGGCTGGCGGGAGGGACGGAATGTAGCCGGGGGGCTGCGGGAGCCGGGCCACCAGGCTTCCCCGGGCGAAGAGGGACCCTGCTGGGTCACGCCGGGTTCACGCGTGAGGGCGGCTATGTGTATCTGGTCTGTGTTAGCCAGGGGCAGGGGACTCACGAATACTGTGAGGGCACAAGGGGCCATGTTTGCGGAGGCGCCCCCATTGGCTGTCGGTCCCGGCGGTGCAGGTGTTGGAACAAGGTCCGCCGGCGAGGCGACCTCCCACGAAACGAATCGGCGACTGGCGCGCGGCCCGCGGGCTCCCTCTAGAGCGCGATGGGGACGTGGACTGTGGGGTAGGGGACTGGGGAGAAGTTAAACGCGAGAGTCCCCCAGAGAGAGGCCGCGACCTGAGGGGAGTTTCCACCCTGGGAAACTAGCAACCCTTCAAAGACCTAGGTGGACATGGGACCGGCCACCGCAAAACAAGGCCTTCCTGGATTTACAAATCCAGAATAAAAACTACCATTCTGTACTATTACTACATTAAAAAAAATAATAAAGTATGGGTAGTACCACTAGTATTCAGTGTACTTCAGGCACTATTTGTAAGACTTTTTTCTCGATGACTTTATGATGTTTTGTATCCAAGAACAATGTAATTGTTGTTATGAATTTAACTTTCCTTTACGTTATTTTACAGGTTTTTTTTTTTTTTTTTTTTTTTAGAAAAGCGCAATCAGGGTTAGCAATTCCCTAACTTGGGGTTTCCCAGGTGACCCAGTGACAAAGAAGCGCCTGCCAATGCAGGAGAAATGGGTTCTATCCCTGATGGGAGAAGATCACGAATGTTGGGGCGCAACTAATCCCTAGTGCCACAACTATTGAGTCTGTGCTCTAGAGCCGTGTGGTGGCAACTCTTGAGCCCACGGTGCCCTAGACCCCTTGCTCTGCAACAAGAGAAGCCACTGCAATAAGACCGCAGACTGCAACTAGAGAGTAGCACCACCGCCCCCCGCCCCCGCCCGCACCCCCCACCTGCACCCAGAGAAAAGCTGGCTCAGCTGTGAAGACCCAGCACCCCCCCCCCCCAAAAAAAAGAGAATCCTGCCAGTGCAGGAGATGTAGGAGAGGTAGGGAAGATCTTCTCCTGGGTGGGGAAGATCCCCTGGAGGAGGTAAGGACTGCCTGCTCCAGAATTCTTGCCTGGAAAAATTCCATGGACAGAGGAGCCTAGTGGGGTATAATCCTTGGGATCACAAAGAGTTGGAAGCGTCTGAGAGACTGAAAACACACACAGAGACACTTCCCTAACTTAAGTGCTTTTAGGTTCCTGATGTGGCAGACCCGAGACTGCAGCCAAAAACAGTGTCCTGAATCCTATTATTGCTTCTAAGGGGAGTCGGAGGAAGGATCCCTTAAGTGGATAATTCATCAGTGAGGTTCTTGGGGATCTTTTTTGACCATTTAGTTTCAGCTAAAGGTAAACCCGGGAGGGATGATAACTGAGGTAGCAGAAAGGAGGAAGCCCTCCTAGTGCTGTAAGGTACAATGTCACAATGCTGCAGTCTCCTTCCAGCCCATCTGGTTTAGTTTCTGGTGGCCACCATAGTAAATTACCACAAATTTAGTGGCTTAAAACAACAGAAATTTATTCTCTCACAGTCTGGAGGCCAGAAGGCCAAAATTAAGATGTTGGCAGGGCGGCACTCCCTACAGACAGTCTTAGGGAAAAGTCTGTTCTTTGCCTCTTTCAACCTCCTTGGCTTCAGGCCTTGTTACTCCAATAGGCATCCTTACATTGCCTTCTCCTGTGTGTGTCTTTTCTTCTTTTGTCTCTTAATAGGACATTTGTCATTGTATTTAGGGCACAGCAAGGTAATCCAGGATGATCCTGTCTCATCCTTAACTACATCTGCAAAGACACTTTTTTCCAAATAATGTTAACATTTACAGGCTACTGGGTTTAGGACACAGCCATGTCTTTTGGGGGGCCATTATTCACCCCCATCGTTCTAGCCTCTACCCCTGCCTGTTCACCAACTCCAAATCACACAACCGTCACAGGTAATTGATGCTAGGTTGTTGTTTAGTTGTTCAGTTGTGTCCGACTGTTTTGCAGCCGCATGGACTGTAGCCCAGCAGGCTCCTCTGTCCATGGGGTTTCCCAGGCAAGAATGCTGGAGTGAGTTGTTGCCATTTCCTTCTCCAGGGGATTTTCCCAACCCAAGGATCGAACTCCCATCTCCTGCATTGGCAGGCAGATTCTTTACCACTGAGTCACCTGAGAAACCCCCAGCTGATGCTTACAACAACATGAACTTGTCAGTGCTCTTTCAACCGCTGTTGAAAAGGCATTGCCTTTACAAAACTTTCCTTCAGTTCCATTCTTCACATACCCTACTGGAAATAACCACTCTCTAGAGGCACTTACTTGAATCTTAATCTTCCGTATGTATAAGAAGCAATAGATTGGGAATGATTTCTTAGTCATTTTTGTATCTCACCTGGCAGCAAGCACAATGCTTACACAGTGTTTGTCAAATACATGTTTGCTGAATCTTACTAAGCCTCTAGGTATAACTACAATTTATAGGAAATAACAGGGGACAAATCTGTTAAATCACACCATAAAGATACAATTGGCAAAGTTTAGAATGTTTGTAACATTACACAACAAATGATTTATTTCTTCTTTGCAAATAAATTGCAAAATAAAGAGAGGAACGAGAAGCCTGTGAATTAAAAGGGAGTTGGAATTGGTGAGCTATGACAAGCTGTTATAAAATTTAAATGAAAATGCAAAGGGCCAGGAAGACCCAAGCCAGTCTTGAAACAGAATCTGGAACATTTACACTACCAAATTTTTTCTTTTCTTCTTTTTTCTTTTTTTTGCTGTACCACAAGGCTTGTGGAATCTTAGTTCTTTGACCAGGGATTGAACCCAGGCCCTCAGCAGTGAGAACAGAGTCCTAATGTCTGGACTGTCAGGAAATTCCCACTACCAAATATTAAAAGTTACTATTAAGCTATAGTAATTGAGATAGGGACTTCCCTGGTGGTCCAGTGGCTAAGACTCTGCACTCGTAATGCAGGGGGCCCTGGTTGGAGCCCTAGTCAGGGAAATAGATCCCACATGCTGCAACTAAAAACTCCTGTATGCTGCAATGAAAACTGAAGATCCCACAAGCTACAATTAAGACCTAGTGCAGCCAAATAAATAAATAAAAAAAATTTTTTAAAAGCTATAGTAATTGAGATAATATGTTAATGGCATGAGACTAATAGGCATGGAAAACCATTCACTAGTATCTACAAAAGCTACACATATGTGTATGTTAATGACCCAGCAATTCCACCTTTAGCTGTATACTCATCAGAAATGTGAACATATATCCACGAAGATGCATGTACTAGAATATTCATAGTAGCGTAAGTATTAATAGTCCCCAACTGGGAACAATCCAAGTGCCATCAACAGTAAAATGCATAGTAAAAATAAACTGCAGAATAGTCACACTTTGGAATACTGGATGATGTGAATGAATTTCACAAACCTGATGAAAGAAATCAGCCCCCAAAGAGTATAAACAACAACAACAACAAAAAAGAGTATAAACTATATGAGTCCATCCTTTTTCAAGCCCTGTTGAAAACCAGACAATACTAATTTGTAATATTAGAAATCAGGTTAGTGGTTGCTCTGGGGTCTGCAATGACTGAAAGAGAGAATGCTAGGAGCTTGTGGGGTGTGTTTTACATGGGTGTGTTCAGTTTTTCAAAATTAATTTAGCTTATGATTTATATACTTCAATAATTCAATAAAATCTTCAAAAACAGATCTTCAAAAATGGAAAGCAAAAATAAATAAATTTTTTAAAAAATGAAAAGCAAGAGGAGGCATATTAACCAAACGAAATGCTTGGTTCTTGTTTAAATCCTGATTTGAACAAACCCACTGTGAAAAATAAGTGTTTATGAGATAATAAGAAAATTAAGAACACTGACTAGATTTTTCATGATATTAAATAATTTACTTTGGGGGCTATGTTAGTGGCTGGTCACAGCAGCTTTTTTTTTTTTTCTTATAGAGTCCTTTGAGATACATACTGAAATAATATATGCCTAGGATTTGATTCAGAATAATTCCATCTTCAGTGAAAGATGAGGGAAAAGGGGAAATCTTGGTCAGGAACTGATAATTATTGAAACAAGATAATAGATGTCTGAAGGATATAATAATGCTATTCTCTTTGATTTTGTATATGTTTAAAATTTTCCATCATAAAGAGTTTCATAATGTATATTAGTCTTAAGTACAGTAGTATGGTAATAAAATACCTAAATGCAATATGAATTTTTTAAAATGTTTATAGATCAGTGATTTATTAATTAAAAATTTGTTAAAAGTTTTCCTAAATGACTCCTTCTTGCTAGTCCTTAATGGTAAGTTTGAGTTATTTTATGTGCAGTACTCGAAATATTAATGTAAAAATCTATAAGTCATATTTTCTATAGTTAAGAGTACTCTTCATTTATCCATTCAACAAATATAGGCCCAGGCTTTGCTTTAGATGTTGAGGATAAAGAGCAGCCAGGTTTCTATTCTTTTGGGGTTGATACTATAGTAAGAGAGATAAACATGTAAATTAATACATTATATAACTATATACTGTGATTAAAATAATATTAGAGTAACTATGATGGATCTTCATACTGTCAGTTCAGTTCAGTTCAGTCGCTCAGTTGTGTCCGACTCTTTGCGACCCCATGAATCACAGTATGCCAGGCCTCCCTGTCCATCACCAACTCCTGGAGTTTACCCAAACTCATGTCCATTGAGTCGGTGATGCCCTCCAGCCATCTCATCCTCTGTTGTCCCCTTCTTCTCCTGCCCCCAGTCCCTCCCAGCATCAGGGTCTTTTCCAATGAGTCAACTCTTCTCATGAGGTGGCCAAAGTATTGCAGTTTCATCTTCAGCGTCAGTCCTTCCAATGAACACCCAGGACTGATCTCCTTTAGGATGGACTGGTTGGATCTCCCTGAAGTCCAAGGGACTCTCAAGAGTCTTCTCCAACACCACAGTTCATGCTGTCAGTGCCATCCAAATCACAGTTTTGGGACTTTCCCTCCATCATCACTACTGCCTCTCTGGGTGGAGGAAGATAACAAAGATCTCACCATTTATATTAAGAGGGTTTATGCATGCCCTGGGCTGTTGAGTGTGCACATGGGACAGTTTAGGTGGATGCTCAACGAAAGCTCAGAGCATGGGGTTCAGTGTTTGGACTACATAGGCAGCTGCCAATGGAGAGCCAGCTTCTGTGGCCCTTTTCTTGGGCTAACTCTTCACCAGATTTTCTCCTGGGATTTGTACGTGTGCATGTGAGTGTGTTTTAACAGTCCCTGACCTCCATTAGCTTCTTCCTTCTACATCACTTTCTGTCCGTCCAAGGTACCACTTAGGAGTTGAAAGTTGTGGAGGGGCAGTTACCTGTTTCTCCCTCTGTTACTACCTTACTTCGGGTTCTTCTCAGGGCCTCCCCTTAAGAGCCTAGCTTGAAAATTACACATACTGAATATTGTTTTTTCTCTTTGCATTTCCTAATTCTCTGGGACATGCTCTATCTCCAGGGGAAAAGTCCTGGGGTACAGCTGATAAAGGGAAACATGAAGTGTAAAATTTCAACATTTCCTTTTGCTATGTGGAGAAAGAAAGAAATGGGGTTTCATTAGAGAGCTTAAGGGTCTCCTTTAGACAGAATAGTTTGGGGAAAGATTCTCTGAGGAAGTGATATTCAAGTTAAGACTTGAAAGGTAAGAGGGAGCCAATTATAGAAACAGATGAGGGAAAAGACTCTAGACAGTGTAAACATCAATCACAAAGGTTCAAGACAAGAGGGAGTCTGGAATGTTCTGGAATTTGACAGTCAGAGTACTGGAAACTTCTTTCCCTTTCTCTTCCAACTAATCTTTGCTATTGAGATGCTACTATTAGAATGCACTATAAATAATAACCAAAATTTGGGTTTGGAGATACTCAATACTTAAGCATTTCAGGGCTTTTTTGTTGTTGTTCTCTTTGGCATTCATACCCCATAGATATACAATAATTAAACCTAACATGGGGACTTTTCTGGTGGTCCAGTGGTTAAGACTCCATACTTCCACTGTAGGGGCTGCAAGTAAGATCTAGTCTGTTACCCAAAAAAAAAAAAAACCTAACATGATTCTGGCAATCACTGAAAATGATAGCCAAAAAAAAAAAGAAAACAATTAAAAAAAGAATAAAAAGAGAAAATGATAGCTAAAGTCAATTACTCCCAAAATTATTCACTAAAGAATAGCATAGATGTTGCTCAAGAGCCTTAAAAGGTCATACAAATAAAAATATTTATGAAGACAATTTTAGAGCTTGGAAGAATAAGTTATGTTAAATAAAAATTCAGGATGTGAAAAAAAAAAATTCACGATGTGAAACTACATATTTAACTATGATTTTGATTATTAAAAATATAAGTATAGATATTGGAAAAAATATATCAAAATATTAGTAGGACTTCCCTGGTGGCTCAGTGGTAAAGAATCTGCCTGCCAATGGAGGAGACAGAGGTTTGATCCCTGGTCCAGAAAGATCCCACATGCCTCGGGGCAACTAAGGCCACGCTCCACAGCTACTGACGGCCACGCGCTCTAGAGCCTGTGCTCCGCAACAAGAGAAGCCACCGCAATGAGAAGCCCGAGCCCCACAGCTAGGGAGGAGCACCGGCTCACCACAGCTAGAGAAAAACCCTTGCAGCAACGAAGACCCAGCACAGCACAGCCAAAAGTAAATAAATAAGTATTAAAAAAGAAAGAAGGAAAATCATCATTAAAAAATACTAATAAAAAAAATACTAATAGTTATCACTAGGTAATGAGAATCTATTACACGCATATAGGAATTTAAGAAAGAACAGGAAAAAAAAAAAACATAGTAGAAATGTTCAATGAATATGTCAAAATTATTTTCCAGAACTGAAGGAAATGAGTTGCCAAACTGAAAGGATCCACCAAATGCTCAGTTCGGTGGGTGAAAATAGATGCATACCAAGTCAGGTTATTACAGAATTTCAGCACGTTGGAGGGAGAGAACTGATTATTAAGGTTCCAGAGAGAGAGAGAGAAAAGAAGCCACCAACAAATGTTCGGGAGTCAGAATGACTTTTAGACTTCTCAGCAGTAGCAGAACCTAGAAAACACTGTCTTCAAAGTTCTGGAGCAAAAATGCCCTTGTCCTAATGGTGGCCCCAAAGCAGCAGAATTCCCAGTCTTAAGAGGCAAGTTGCACAACAGACATATCAGAAGTAACTCATAAATCAAAACGTGGAGGGCTCTCCCCACGTGTTTTTCTCTGTGTGAACCCCTGGGCCTTTGCACATCGCATAGTGTGAGTTGTGTGAGGAACTTGCAAGAGTAATCAAGGTTGAAGTTTCCAGGTGGAAGCAGAACTCACATTTAATGTCATTTAAATAAAACAATGTGATATTTCTTATACCACTTAAAATCATGGTTGTAAAATCATATCCACTATCATAGTTATTAGAGTAAAACTTAAGGACATAAAAACTATAGTAATAATCATAGGTATAAACTAATTACTATGGAAAATCAGATGTTTGTGAGTGAGTGGTTTATATAAAACTCTCTAAGTTCTCCAGATTACTAATAACTTCCAACAGGTTTCACATAGAAAGTCCAAGATAGTAGCAAACACGTGCCATCCTTAAATTATTCTTCAAAAAGGCCTAGCTCCCTGCTTGGAAGAAAATACAGTGAGAACAAAACACAGATTTATATTTCAATAAAATATAATTCTGCACTAGGACAATAGGATGCCTATTTAATACACTTTTCTTTATTTTAACGATGAAAGTTAAAGCTCTGTGAAATGACCAAAGATACTTTTTTTAAAAGGTTTTGAAAGCTATTCTTTGAGAGCAGTTTTAGGTTCACAAGAAAATTGAGAGAAAGAATCCGAGATATCCCAAATACACCCCACCCGTACAGGTACATGGTCTGCCCTATTATCAACATCCCCCACAAGAGAAGTACATTTATTACAATTGATAAACCCACGTTGAAACATCACTACTACCCAAAGTCCATAGTTTACATTAGAATTCACTTTTGGTGTTGGACATCCTATGGATTTGGACAAATATAATGACATGTATCCATCATTATAGAATAATACAAAGTAGTTTCACGGCCCTAAAAATCCTCTGTGCTCTGCCTATTCATCCCTACCTCCCCCAAACCCTGGCCAACACTGATCTTTTTACTGGATCCATAGTTTTGCCTTTCCAGAATGTCATATAGTTGGAATTATTCAGTGTGAAGCTTTTTCTAATTGGTTTCTTTCTTTTAGAAACACATATTTAAATTTCCTCCATGTCTTCTCATGGCTTGGTAGCTCATGTCTTTTTACCACTGAACAGTATTAATTTCTTTGGCTATAGCAGTTACTAAAAGGACATCTTGTCAGCTTTTAAGTTCTGACAGTTTTGAATAAAGCTGCTATAAACATCCACTTGCAGGTCTCTGGGCAGATGTAAGTTTTCAATGTTTTTTGGGTATATACAATCATCCATCAGTTCTCACAGGCGTTGGTCCCAGGACTCTCATGGATATAAAAATCTGTAGATGTTCACATTCCTTATACAAAATGGTATGATATAGGTGGTCCTCCAAATCAACGGGTTTCACATCTTTGGATTCAACAAACCATGGATCAAAAATCAATCTACAAGGAATTCCCTGGTGGTCCAGTGGTTAGGACTCCACACTTTCACTGCCAGGGGGCTGGGTTCAATCCTAGTTGGGGAACTAGAATCCCACAAGCTGTGTAGTGCAGCCAAAAAGACAAAAAACAAAACAAAAATCAATCTATATCTGTGATGCACAACAAATTCTTTTTTTGTGAAGGATGTAAGTCTATGTCTAGAGTCATATTTTTGCCAGAAGCACATTTTGTGTTTAAAAATTAATCACTGCAGAGAAGATGCAGAAGTACTTCTCTTGCAAATACCAAAAATCATGCTGAAGAATTTTTTTACTGAGATATAATTTATATACCATACCATTTGCCATATAAAGGTGTATAATTTAGTGGTTTCAAGTATATTAACAAGGTTGTGCAAACATCACCACTATCTAACTCCAGAATATTTTAATCGCCCCCAAAAGAAACCCAATCAGCAGTCATCACTCCACTATGTCCTCCCTCAGACCCTGGTAACCACTAATATACCTTCTGTCTTTATGGACTTTCTTATTCTGAACATTTTGTATAAATGGAATCATACAAAATGTGGTCTTTTGTGTCCAGCTTCTTTCACTTAGCATAATCTTTTCAAGGTTTATCTGTATTGAAACATCTATCAGTACTTTATTTCTCTTTATTGTAGAATAGTAAATATTCCATTGTTTAGATGTACCACATTTTAAAAAAATCCATTCATCAATGGATGGACATGTGGGTTGTTTCCACTTTTTTTTTTTTTTACTATTTTGAATAACACTGCAATTGAACATTTGTGTACAGTTTTATGTGGACATTTGTTTTCAAATCTACTGAGTGTATACCTAGAAGTGGAATTCCTGATTTATGCAGTAACTCTATGTGTAAACTTTTGAGGAACTGCGAGACTGTTTTGCAAAGTGGCCACACCATTTTGCATTTCTGCCAGCAGTGTATGAGGATTCCAATTTCTCCACATTCTTACACTTGTTATTATTCATTTCTAAAGAAATATAGCCATCCTAGTATATGTGAGGTAATAGCTCCACACTGAGATTTTAAATGTATTTGTGGAACAATTACTGATTGTGGACAAAATACTGATTATAGAACAGATATTGATTATTTTAATCAGTGAAAGAGCTTTTCAAAGCCCAACATTGTTATTTCTGAAGTGATTAGTGAGAATGTAATTAATGAATAATCACTATCTCCTACTCTAGCCATGTTTTATGACTTCTCACAAAAATCTAACTCAAGTTATACAACCCAGACAATTACACAAATATTAGATGATTATGTTTGTGATGAATATAAATGGGTTATACAATAAAACCACTGACAGCTAGAGAGTCCCATATGGCAGCTCACAGAAAGAGAAATCTACTTTTGATAGAAAACAGACTATAGCTACCTTTAATCTTATCTGGGATCTTTGTATTGGCTAACCAAAGCTCTTTAAAAAATACATTAGAATATAAATTCGGAATCCTCATCAGCACTAAGACATTTAACAGAACAATATCAGAATAAATAAGGGACTTTTATGATATCCTTCCTGTGGTGGGTTGAATAACTGTACCCCCAAAGATTCACATCCTAATTCTTTTGAATGTTACCGTATGAAATGAAAAAGGACTTTGCAGATGTGATTAAATTCAGGAACTTGAGATGAGGGGATCTTGGACTATTACCCAGGTAGTCCCTAAACGTAATCACATGTATCATTATAAGAGAGAGACAGAAGGAGAGTTCACATAGAGGAGAAAGCATGGAAGTACACTGGAGTGATGTACCACAAGCAACAGAAAGCTAGCAGCCGCCAGAAGGCTCGAAGGCACAAGAAACAGATTCTCCCCGGAGAGCCTCCAGCAAGAGTCTGGCCCTACTGACAGCTTGATTTTGACCCAGTGAAACTCTGTTCAGACTTCTGGCCTCTAGAATTGTGAAAGAACAAGTTTCTGTTCTAAAACCAACAAGTTTCCTGTGAGTTGTTACAGCAGCTGTAGGAAGCTAATACACCCCCTCAAAAAAACAAAAAAACTTGACATAAAAGTACTGAGAATCTGGAATTCTATGTATAATTTACCTAGAAATCATGAGTCAGAGTAGAATAAAAACACTTTCAGACAAGCAAGTTCTCAAGAAATTTATCTCCTCTGTACTGTTTCTCAGGAAGTTACAGGAGTAAATAAGAGAGTAAACCAAGAAAGTGTACACAGATCAGATCCAGAAACATGATCTCCAATCTGCCGCTCAGCATGGCCAAAACAACAGCAACAGCAAAAATAACCAAGGGAAACCCTAGGATGGCAGCCGGTACAGGCATAGACAGTAAGCAGCTCAATTTGAAACTGATAGATTTCTAATGTGACTGAACTGGTGGAAAGTTTTCCTGAGAGGATATAGGAAGAATTAAGAAGGCAAGGAAAGCTAATCAAACAAAATTGGGCAACGATTAACTTTAGGATAGGCAAAAAGCAAAGGAAACATAATCTCACTAGATTGGAATGTTCAGCTATGAATAGGCATATAACCTAAATACAGGTCTTTGATTTAAGAAAAATTGTAATATTGAGTGGCAAAGGGAAAGCAGAGGGGATGGTAAGATTCTACCTTTTGTTAAGAGGAAGTCAATAAATAAAGTTGAAAATTGATTAATCAAAAGGTCATAGTATATACAAATTCTTTACAGAAATGAAATATGTGTAAATGCTAGAAAAGTAGTTAAGTTGAAAGTAGTTATTTCTGACATGGAGGTCTGGAGCAACTGGGGTGAGATAAGGCAGGAAAATAGCTTTTTTGTTGTTGCTGTTATAAGCCCTTTAGAACGTATTTAACTTTTAAAATAATGTCCATGTTTTACTTTCAGAGAAATAAAATTCAATTAAAAATAATTTTTACAGGAAATATACAGGCTCTTGAAAGAGAAAATGCCAGGACATGCACAAGGCCAATGATATTGCATTGGTAGAATTTACGTTAACTATTCTTAGAGTATTAAAAATAACTTCTAAACATGAGCAAATTTTCAAGAGAGAGGCGTTGATTAGTTTGAGTAGGTTGAGCTCTACAGAGACAGTGTAAAATAACCTGCCTAGTGTAACAAAACTCTCACAAATGTCCATAAGACCCCAGCCATCTCCATTAGGTTTGGTCTTGAGGGCAGGAACTACAATTCAACCTATTTATACAATGCCTGGCTCATAACAAGCAACTCAATAAGCGTATGGTGAAAATGGGGTGCAAGAACACTAACCCCACTGACCACATGAAAAACCAAGGTAAATTAGTGAGGAAGATAGCGGTTAACAATCTGGGATTTGGGCTCAGAAAGAATTCTGAAGTCCTTCTCTGTTACTTATTAGATGTAGACTATAGAAAATATGCTAACTTGGCTTCTTTTTCATAAAATAGTGAGAAATACTAGTTTCTGCTTCAAAAAGTTGTCCTGAAGATTAAATAAGATGGTGCACACAAAGTATTTCATAGTCTGACGCATGAGAACCCTAGATAAATGTCAGCTATAACTATTACCAAATGGAGACTCTTGAATTTCCTGCGTCAACTCAAACGATTGCTAGTGTAAACACTGTTTTTGTTTTTGGCCATGCAGGCCAGCTTGTGGAAACTTAGTTCCGGGACCAGGTATCTAACCAGGCCCCAGCAGTAAAAATGCACAGTCCCAACCATTGGACCACCAAGGAATTCCCTAAGTATTGTTTAGATGTTTACCAATGAGAAAGAAAAGGAGAAGAAATTTTTTTTGTTTTTGGCTTATCATGTGCCAGGTACTTTATATATGTTTTTTGTTTTTGTTTTTGTTTTAGTAAGTACTAGTAACTTTATTATGGCATAAAGTTCTATTTGTATACATTAACTCAATTTTACAGTAAAAACACTTTATGTACAACTGTAAAGAAACTGCTGCACAGATAGTTCCAACATAAAAACTGGTTGTTTTCTACAAGTTCATTGAGTTGTCTGATACATAAATTGGAAAATACTTTCTCTGTAGAAAATGGTAAAAATGGTATTATTTCCCAGGCTAGCCCAATAAGCCCATTTAAACCGTACAGTAGTTGAATTATACATTTATAAATATGGTTTGAATTCTGGGACCCAGGAGAAACTTTAGCTTCATTTATTCAGTCAGTCATGTTGTCCTAAACCATGTAAAGTTAAATTCCCATTCATCTTTTCCTTTACTCTCTTGAGTATTTCCTCCTAAAGGACAAGTACACTGTCCTACTTGATAGACCAACCCATTCCTATCCAAACTTAAATGTTTGGGTTGTTATTTAAGTATGCTCAGTATCTCAGCAAAAGCAGAATTTAATAAAACGTGATCCACAAGGCAGGAGTTGTTGGTCATCAACTACCTAACTCCCTCTGGTTTGAATGGGAAACCATGAGGAGGTCAAGCGATAACACTGACAAGTGGATCAAAGAAGAAAAGCCAAGAGAATGTAAGAACAGAGACATCCAGTCAGGATTCAAAGACAGAACTGAAATCTTAATAGAAAAAGAATGCTGTCTCAAGAACCAAGGAGTTGGTTATCTGACAGCCCATTACTGAAAAGGTGACTGAATAAGAAGCAGTTGGCTACAAAGACCCAGTCAGAGAAACCAGCGTCTAGCAAGATTTCAGTTGTTCAAAATAATTAAATGAAAGTAAGATAGGCCATGTGTTTGAATTCCTCAAATCATAGTTTATTTCCTGAAATTCCCAGTACATAGTTTCTAGGAATTAAGGCAAGAAGACAAAGCTACTTTTAAGCTCCTGTACCTTATGCGAAGTTTCCCAGAGAAATAACACTTGAGACCTCGGAGCAATACTGGCCAGGGGCTATATTAGGTTCTTCAGTTCCCTCAAAGCAACAACTTAAAAATAACCATAGTTTGTTCTTAAAAAGAATTCTAGGTAACTGCAACCTTTCAGTGGAGTAGCAGTCTAATAGGAAGAGATTCTATACTGTGGCTATAGCAGCTAGGCTTTGAGAAACTAAACTGGATCACTGTACCTAAAATCCCCAGCTTGCCCATTAGAAGTTAAACTCTAGAAACAGTAATGAACCATTAAGTTTTCACCATTAAAAAAAAAAGCTTTATAAAAAAAAAGCTTTATCATGCACCTTCATTCATTCTTCTCTTTGCTTTCAATATACATGTTTCCTTCTTGCATGTAGAAATTATCTTCAGTGGTTTTTTGACTCTTCAGCAATGCAAATCTCTGCCCCCTACTCCCCTAGTTTCTTCTTGGTAAATAATGTTAATTTTCCAATAGGAGATGGAGTACATTATCATCAAGCACCATTTATCTAGCCTCCTTACGCACGAAGAAAGTTATGGGGCCATGTTATACACCTGGAATTCCTTAAAGACATTTACTTTCTAGTAAAATACTTGTATTTACACATATACATTATTTTTAAAATCTGTGAAGAATTCACTGAAGCATGAAATCACCTTTTATTGAGAAGCTAAAAATGTATCAAAATGCATATAACAATAGCTAATCTAAATACTCTCTCCTATCAAATGTATCACCATCCTCCAAATCTAGAGCATATGCAGGCATAAACTATATTAATCACGGTTAAGTGTGAAACCTTGCTTCGAAACATTGCTATTAATTCTCAGAAGATATACACTAGAACCACAGGAGTAACTGGAAGGCAGGTGGCTGAGGAATACAGTTAGAAAACAAAGCTTTGAGTGCTCAAAGTGCTTCTCTAGAAACTACTGTATTCCCCATGGTATTTAGGAAGGGCACTACTAAGAATGAGTGTGAGTGATAGTTGCTCAGTCGTGCCTGACTCTTTGCAACCCCATGGACTGTAGCCTGCCAGGCTCCTCTGTTCATGGAATTCTCCAGGCAAGATTACTGGAGTGGGTTGCCATTTCCTTCTCCTATATATGTTATTATTTAAATTCTTACAATAATAGTAATCATTATTACCTCCATTTTGCAGATAAGGAAACCAAAGTTGGGAGAAGTTAGGCAATTTCCTTCAAGTACCCATTGGACAGAGGAGACTGGTGGGCTACAGTCCATAGGGTCACATGGAGTCGGACATGACTGAAGCAGCTTAGCATGCATGCACACACTCATTTATTTAGTGACTACTTTGTGTAAGGCTCCGTTCAAGATACTGGGAAAACAATATTGAACAAAACAATCACAGAACTTACATTCTAGAAAAGTAGATAGACAATATATTGTAATGTAATTATAGATTGTAATAAGAGTTATGAAGAAAATAAAGAGGGTCTTGAGATAGAAAATTATAGGAGAAATGTTTATATATTTAGATAGGATAGTCAAGAAAGGCCTTTTTAAAGAGAAAGTTGAGCTGAGATTTGAAAGATAAGAATGGGTAAGGCATCCAAGGAGCCAAACTAGACGGCTGTAGGGAGGTGGTACAGGTCTGGCTGTATAGAAATACAAATACAAAGGTATAGTTGCAGGAAAGAACTTAGAAACTCTGGAACGTGGTAATGGCTGGAGCTGTTTGTGCAGGCCAAGGTTAGATCAGTAGAGTGTTGGGGCCCATGGTAGGCTGCCCCAAAATGTACCTCGGTGCCATATTTTTCATCAATCAATTAATTAATTTTGGGGGTTTCACTGAGTCTTTGTTGGGCTTCCCAGGTGGCGCTAGTGGTAACGAACCTGCCTGTCAATACAGGCGGCATGAGACTTGGGTTCCATCTCTGGGTTGGGAAGATCCCCTGGAGGAGGGCAGGGCAACCCACTCCAGTATTCTTGCCTGGAGAATCCCATGGACAGGCTATAGTCCATAGGATTGCAAAGAGTCAGACATGACTGGAGCAACTTAGCAAGCACATGCGCACACACGGGTGTGTACAGGGTGCAGGCTTTCTCTAGTTTCCTGGAGCGAGGGCTCCTCTCTAGTGTGTGGGCTTCTCATTGAGATGGTTTCTCATGTTGTGGAGCATAGGCTCTAGGCACATGGGCTTCAGTAGTTGTGGTCTACAGACTTATTTGCTCTGAGGCATGTGGAATCTTCCTGGACCAGGGATTGAACTTGTGTCCCCTGCATTGGCAGGCAGATTCTTAACCACTGTACCACAAAGTTCAGTTCAGTCCAGTCGCTCAGTCGTGTCCGGCTCTTTGTGACCCCATGGACTGCAGCACACCAGGCTTCCCTGTTCTTCACCATCTCCCAGAGCTTACTCAAACTCATATCCATTGAGTGACTGATGCCATCCAATCATCTCATCCTCTGTTGTTCCCTTCTTCTCCTGCCTTCAATCTTTCCCAGCATCAGGGGCTTTTCCAATGAGTCATTTCTTTGCATCAGGTGGCCAAAGTATTGGAGTTTAGCTTCAGCATCAGTCCTTCCAGTGAATATTCAGGACTGATTTCCTTTACGATTGACTGGTTTGGTCTCCTTGCTGTCCACGGGACTCTTGAGAGTCTTCTTCAACACCACAGTTTAAAAGCATCAATTCTTTGGTGCTCAGCTTTCTTTATAGTCCAACTCTCACATCCATATATGACTACTAGAAAAATAATAGCTTTGCCTAAATGGACCTTGTTTGGCAAAGTAATGTCTCTGCTTTTTAATATGCTGTCTAGGTTGGTCATAGCTTTTCTTCCAAGGAGCAAGCGTCTTTTGATTTCATGGCTGCAGTCACCATCTGCAGCAATTTTGGAGGCCCCCCCTCCCCAAATAAAGTCTGTCACTGTTTCCACTGTTTCCCCATCTATTTGCCATGAAGTGATGGGACCGATGCCATGATTTTAGTTTTTTGAATGCTGAGTTTTAAGCCAACTTTTTCACTCTCCTCTTTCACTTTCATTAAGAGGCTCTTTAGTTCTTCTTTGCTTTCTGCCATAAGGGTGGTGTCATTTGCGTATCTGAGGTTATTGATATTTCTCCTGGCAATCTTGATTCCAGCTCGTGCTTCATCCAACCTGGCATTTCGAATGATGTACTCTGCATATAAGTTAAATAAGCAGGGTGACAATATACAGCCTTAACGTACTCCTTTCCCAGTTTGGAACCAGTCTGTTCCATGTCTGGTTCTAACTGTTGCTTCTTGACCTGCATACAGATTTCTCAGGAGACAGTCCCTTGATATTATTTTGATAATTTGGAATTAACGTTACTTAATAAATGGCCAATGCTAGAGGGATTCTTTGACTCTCTGTATCCCTGGGAGAAGGAAATAATCTCTCACAGGAAAGGTGCACTCCCCGCATCTGGAGGTAAAAGGACATCCTCTGGCCAGAGACAGGGAATTCAGGCAAGAAGCCTAGTTAAACAAATCTTGTTACTTTTAATTTGCTACCCCAAACCTAAACTGTTTATAGATTCTTCACTAATTGATCACCCAAAACTAAGGCTGTCTTGTCAATTTTTCACAAATTTATAGCTTCTTTGTCTAAAGTTATAAGCTGCCTGCTTTGCCACTTCCTAGGTCCCATTTCTATGAGACTCCCTCTGTTCCAATTAAACTTTATGTTGTTTTTTTCTCCTGTTAACCTGTATTCTGTCAATTTCATCATTAGTCAAGCAATAAGAACTCAAAATAGTTCACCTATCCTAAAAATTTCCCCCTTCTTGACAAGGACCGCAGAGGACATGGTAAGAAGTTTGGATTTTATCTCAAGTACAATGAAAAGCTAATGTAAGGTTAAAAAGTACACGAAGAGCATGGTCTGCTCTATTCTTAAAAAGTGCCTTCCCTTTGCTAAGCAAAAGAGATGGGAATGGAAAAGAACAGAAGTAGGGAAACCTGTTAAGGAGGTTATTAAGGAGTCATTCAGGGTAGAGATAAAAGAGACTTGGACTACAGTGGTAGGCACAAGTGATAAAACCAACAGGTCTGCATTGGACAAGAAGAACAAAGGAATCAAAGGTCTGATTAGAACCACCTGTCTAAACCAGAAAGATCAGGGTGGAGGTAAGGGGCTTAGGGTGAAGAGTTCCATTTTGGATAGATTCATTTAGATGCTGGTGAGCCATCTGAGAGGAGATATCAGTAGACAACTGGCTATGCAGGATGAGATGACCATTCATCTAAGCTGTAGATGTGTCGATTCCTTGGAGGAAGAAGGTAGGTTAATAAGCAGAGGAACACTAAGGAGGCCTGCTAAATTTCCACCCCATCTGGCCATCATCACATCATCCCTTAGGAAACTACAAATATATCTAGGTTCCTGTGGGCTAAGGATGGACCCAAAGCGAAGCTCCCAGAGCCGAGTATAGCACAGGCTCATGATTCTTTATTTCCTGGGTCTGCAACCCACATCTAATCTGGTCGAGTAACCCTAAACACTGACAAAACGCCCAGAGTACTACGGAACCCGGAGGTCACCGAGGGCGAGAGGAGCCCGGTAGCGTTGCCTGCCGGGAGTTGTAGGCTGACGGTCCTGGGCGTTTGCGCAACCTCCTTGAGATGCCTGCGGGATGCAGCGCCACGTAGATGGAGCCTGCAACAGCTGCTGCATGACCGTGGTCGGAAAACGCAAATCTGACCTTGCTTTCTTGCTTGGAATCATTTGGCGAAGACGAGGTCTCATCAATCAAAGGAAAAATTCATAGTCCTAAAGTAACATTCAGTGTCTTTTTTAGCCTTAACATTTCCTAATTGTTCTTCAAGACGATTCTGGACGCTTCCTCCGAGAAAGGGGCTTGCTTTGGACCTCTTTTCTGTGCTTCCACAGCACTATCTTACAATTCTCTAATATCATTTACAAGAACTTGGGCTACGTTTCCCGAGCGCTTACATGGTTGTTCTAGTCTAAATTATTTACCCTCACCAGTGAGACAGTTGCTATCAGTCCCATTCTGCAGATGAGGAAACTCTGGCCTAGAGACGGTCTGTAATTTGAGCAAGACCACTTCGAAGTGTGACACTACTCACACGGAGTCTCACACTAGGCTACACGTTCCGGGTGCACCGCCGGACCAGCTATTTACTTTCCCGCGGACCACGCCCTGGGGGCGAGGCCTGGTGACGACACCGCGTCCCATGGTGCTTTGCGCGCCAGCGCTCCCATTGGCCCGGCCAGTCGGCTCCTTTTTCAAATTGAGGCGCCGAGTCGTTGCTCAGTTTCCTGGGTTTCGGGCGGAGACTGGGTTTGTCATTCGAAGGCTCGGGCTAGTGCGGGGCAGACGCCGCGGCCAGTCACGGTTCCTGGTGGATAGCGGTTTCCGCGGGCACGCCAGCACCCGGCAGGGGTGGAGGGCACCCAGGTCCGCGCCAGCCGCCGAGCTGCTCCACGCCCCACGGCGCCCGAGTCCGTGACCCGGCCTTCTTAGGGGACAGTCATGGCGTCTCAGCCGAATTCGTCTACCAAGAAGAAAGATGAAAAGGGGAAGAACATCCAGGTGGTGGTGAGATGCAGGTAAGGCGAGCTTGCAGGGTTCCGAGCCCTGGGCTTTGCTGCCGGGCTCCTTCTTGGCGCGGTCCTAGGAGAGGGATTTTGTTTGCAATTTTCTGAAGGAACCAGACCTCCCTGTTTCTTAGTTTCCTGCGTTCTGTTCGAGAAAATGACACCAGGTTACTGTGAGTAGTAAATTAGTATTTTGTTTTGTTTTTTTCAGAAGAAAGGATATTTGTGTCTGAGTTTATTGTTTAAACTGCTATTGAGGAGAAATTCGTCTCTGTTCTTTAGTGAAATGTGTTTTTAAAACAAATACTGTCGACAAAGATTTAGGTGTCATTATGTATGCCACTCCTTGCAGTTGATCAGTTTGGAAACGACTGCACACCTACTAAACAGATGTTTTAGCACTTCAGTTGTTATTACCATCCTCTCCATCATCTCTAAAAAAGTAATCATTTACCTCTTTGTTCTAGAAGCAATATTTTCTTAATCCTTAGTAAACAAATCCTTAGTAAACAAACAAAAACATCTTTGTTTTTAAAATTTAAGTTGTAGAATGAGTTTATGTTTTAAAAAGTCAAGGAGACAACTAAAGTTGTGTTATATTTTCCAGTGGGTGGGTGAAGGTGTTCACTGTCTCCTGATTAGTTTCTGCATCATTTCCCAGCTTTAAAATGTGCTAGAAGAGGAAGAACATACTTGTACTATCTATTGCTTAACCAAATATTTGATTGATTTGGCCTTTTAGACGCCCTACGCAGTTTGCTGGTATATGTGTGGGTTTTGTGTCTATTTTTATTGCTGTGGTATTAAAAACTCTACCAACTCTCAGAAACTTTTCTGTAAATCCAAACGTATTCTAAAATTAAAAGGTTATTTTAAAAGTGTATTAACAAACTTTCTTAGGTTATTGCCTACACAGCTTTGGTGGCTTGAGTTGTATATATCAAAGGTAATAGCTAACTCTAAAGTAGGTGCCTGAGAAGACACTTGGTGGTAACCCGAAGTCTAGCCAATTACCAGTTGCACTGTGGGGCCTCTGTTAATAGTTACTTGTCTTGAAGATTAAAAAAACCAGCCCATATTCAAAGACACATTTCTATATTATTTTGATCATTTAATTAAGTCAGGCAGTATTACCTTTTCTATGTGGCTTTATTTTCTTTAATTTCATTTTTATTGTCAGTTAAAAAATAGGTCAGACCTATAAAAAATTACAAAGAATATAACAAGCATCTCTGTTTCGAAACAGAAGAATCATTACAGCTAGAATCCCACTGTATCCCTCCGCATCCCTTTCCTCTACCTCAGGAGTTGAACATTATCCTGAATTTCATGTTTATTACCTCCATACATTTAAAGCCTTAACTTAAAAGAGATTTCTTTTACTTTATCGCTATAGAAAAGTGCTTAGGTAGTGTCCAATGTTTACAATAATTTCAGTATAAAGAGATGTTTTTCTTTTCAGGTTAGCCTTTTCTTTTTCAAATAGCCCTACTACTGCAAAGATTTCTGTTCTTGGTGTGGTGGTGGGATGTGTGTGTGTGCTTAATTGTGTCCGAATCTTTGCGAGCCCCTTGTCTGTAGCCCACCAGGCTCCTCTGTTCATGGGATTTCCCAGGCTAGAATACTGGAGTGGGTTGCCATTTCCTTCTTCAGGGGATCTTCCTGATACAGAGATTGAACCTGTGTCTGCCATCTCCTGCCTTGGCAGGTGGATTCTTCACCGCTGCGCCACCTGGGAAGCCCAGTGTGTCCTTAAACTTTACTAAATAAACAACTTATGCCTTTGAGGGTTATCAAATCAAATCTTTTCTCAAAAGGCCCAGATAGTAAATATTTTAGGCTTTTCAGATTACATGTGGTTTCTGTCACATAATCTCTGATTTTTTTTTCCCCCAGTTTTATTTTTTTTTCCCCCCAGTTTTAAACTTTTAATGGCAACAGTTTGTGATAACCTAAGAGATCAGCCTGAGGGCTTCCCTCGTCGCTCAGTTGGTAAAGAATCTGCCTACAATGCAGGAGACCTGGGTTTGATCCCTGGGTCCAGAAGAGCCTCTGGAGAAGGAAATGGCAACCCAGTCCAGTATTCTTGCCTGGAGAATCTCATGGACAGAGGAGCCTGGCAGACTATAGTCCGTGGGGTCACAAGAGTTGGACACGACTTAGCAACTAAACCACCAAGAGATCAGCAAAATTTTAAGAGAGATGACTTCAGTTTTTAATTACAATGAATGCAATCTTTACGATAACCTAAGAAATCAGCAAAGTTTTAAGAGATGACTTCATTTTTTTATTACAATGAGTAGAATCTTTATGATGTTCTTTACTTGTACAGTTGCTATATGAATATTTATGGAGTGAATGAATGAATTTAGTGGACAGGACTTTTTTTTAATCCTCAGTCTTTCTTTACCATTTTGGTTGTTTGAATTTTAATGTGACTGTAGTGAAAGCATTAGTGTTAGTTGCTTAGTTGTGTATGACTCTTTGCACTGCATAGACTGTAGCCCGCCAGGCTCCTGTGTTCATGGAAATCTCCAGACAAGAATACTCAAGTGAGTAGCCATTCCCTTCTTCAGCGTATCTTTCCCATCCAGAAATTGAACCTGGGTCTTCTGCATTGCAGGCAGATTCTTTACTGTCTGGACCACCAGGGAAGGCCAACTACAATTGATGGTTTTGCTAGTGTCATCAGCAGCAGCCTTGCAATTTCTAATTAAAGAAGTCTGGATAGGAAGATAGTTGGTTGGCAGTACTCTTTATTGCGATATAAACAGTCCCTAAAGCTCCTTTGTGGGAGCTTTGATAACTTTTAGGAATGTGTGATTTGTGGGAATTTCTACTACTTTGCCCAAACAACTTGAATGGTATTCATTTGGTAACTTAATCACACATCCAGACAAGAGATTAGACCAATTGGAAAAGCTTTAACCACAGGAGAGCAATTCTGTCTACTGTGACTTTTGTGCATTGTTAGGTTTCAGTACATTTAACAAATGACAGCATGACAAGATATCACTTGAAAGTTACTGAGTTAAATTTCTCAGGATCACAAATGTGGTCTTCAAACGTCGGGGTGGGGCATGCCAGAAGACATTGAGGTATCCTTCTTTACATAAATAGCAGTTTGGTTAGTCTAGTGATGAGGGGAAAGATTAATTCCTATTTGGCATTAACTGTCACAGTATGTGATAATGAATGGGCAAAGTGAACTCAGGGCAAGAATACCTTTCCCTTTGGCTCAGATTTGTGTTAAGTATGTTAGTATCTTATGGATGCTACTCTGTGGACTGTGGTTCTTTTTAACTTTCCTTTTTGTTCCCCTAAGGATGACATTTATTAAGCAGTGTAGTATAACAGATATTAATATTTGAGTGTCTGCTAAGCAGAGTAGTAGACACTGGGGAAGCAGTAAGTTACATAGGACTTGTTTCCCTACATTTTGAGGTTGGTACTATTACCAACCTTTTAATTTTCAAATGAGGAGACAGGCACAAAGGGCTCCATTGCCCGGGCAGACTGGCTGAGGAGTCCTCATTCTACTGAAATGCCTAAGGAGACTTTTATCTTATTTTACTTCACATGGAGTCTTTCCCATCACGCAACCTCTATCCTGCTCTGTCCTAATCAAGGCCCCATTAGGTTTCTGCTGTATGTTCCTACAGCACCTTTTACTTCCCCTTACTAAACATCATCTCTCTTATAATCACTTGTTTTATGTTCCCCACTAGACCTCAGTGTCTTGAGGACAAACTGAATTAACACATGTGAAACACTTGGAACAGTGAGTACCTGGCACGTAGTAAGCACTCTGTGTGTTAGTCATTATTTTAATGTATTTTTTATTTTGTGCCAGTTACCCTTTGGCAGGTTAATATTTTGGATGCAAATTTGGCATGTTCTTTCTAATACATCATAACCTAACTTGGCCGGATTCTAGGAAAAGTGGAAATAGGATTCTGAAAAATAAGTTTCACCTTTTTTGCAAATTAATTATTTTAGCATCTGCTCCAAGAAACTGTCAGAATTGTACATATCTTTCAAAACTTTTTAAACTAATTTTATTTCTAGCAATTGAAACCCTTAAAATTCTGCTGTTTGCTTTAGCAGTGTCATTTAATCTCTGTCACCAACAGTGTGGTTAACACTTCCCATTGTTCTTGTCTGAGATATTAACAAAAATGTCATCAGTAACCTGATAACTAAGAGTTCTTAATTCTTAAGTGGACTTACTTACGAAACAGACTCACAGACTTAGAGAACGAACTTACGGTTGCTGGGGAGAAGGGATAGTTAGGGAGTTGGGGATTGACATGGACACTCTGCTATGTTTAAAATGGATAACCACAAGAACATGGAACTCTGCTTAATGTTAAGTGGCAGCCTGGATAGGAGAGGAGTTTGGTGGAGAATGGATACATTTATATGTATGGCTGAGTTCCTTAGCTGTTCACCTGAAACTATAACAACAGTTTTAATTGGTTATATATACCCCAATACAAAATAAAAAGTTAAAAAAAAGAGTTCTTGAATAACCTTGTGTGTTTCATCTTACAGACCATTTAATTTGGCAGAGCGGAAGGCTAACGCCCATTCGGTAGTAGAATGTGATCATGTGCGGAAGGAAGTTAGTGTTCGAACTGGAGGACTGGCGGACAAAAGCTCAAGGAAAACATACACTTTTGACATGGTACTTACTTCCTAAAGTGCTGCTACTTCTTCTTATCCACCAATGTAAAATTATCCTAGTATGTATATTTTCTGTAGGTTCTGGTGTAGTTAGAAATTTCAGTCTATCCTTTGAGTTGTCAAATGGTTTCTAGTGGGCTGGACAAGTTAATATGTTAGAAACTATTATTAAGGTAATTTTGAAGTGTGTTTTTGTTTTTAAGAGATGCCTTTTTTGTTTTTTGGCTAGGTTTTTGGAGCAAATACTAAACAAATTGACGTTTACCGAAGTGTTGTTTGTCCAATTCTGGATGAAGTTATTATGGGCTATAATTGTACTATTTTTGCGTGAGTGAAACACTTTTCAAATTGATGAAAAGTTTTAGATGCATGTAATCAGTTTTTTCGTTTAACACTTCTGTTAATTTTGACAGGTATGGCCAAACCGGCACTGGAAAAACCTTTACAATGGAAGGTGAAAGGTCCCCTAATGAAGAGTATACTTGGGAGGAGGTATTTATTGTTTATATCAGACTTCTGTCTCTAAAGTGGCTCAAGTGCAGCTGAATAAAACTCGGTTGGACGCCTCTGTCTGAAATAGATCAGAGTACCATGTCAAACATGAATTTAGGAAAACTACTAGTGTAATGATATTGAAGTATATGTAATGGCTTCTGTTTAAGAAACATAAAGTCTTACTGGGAGAGAGAGGAGCAATACATATGGTACAGTTATGTGATGAGAGAAGGGTCCCTTTGGGACAGAAAGTTGGAGCAGACTATTGTGGGAAAGTGGAATGTGAGTAGGACTTGAAGAGGAAGGCTCTGCAGTGAGGGAGTGAGTCTTATAAAGTTAGCACAACCATGGGAGCAATATGGTACTTTATTAATGATGACTTTGAGTGTGAAATTAAGATCACTGTATTGCTGAAGATTATAGGAAGCACATAGTACATTTCACAAAGAAATGTGTCCAAAACTAAATGAGTTTAATGACTAATATTTTCCAAATTACCAACATTTAGGTAGATCCTTTCTTCTAGTGGTTGGGGCATTAACTTACTTTATGCATGGGTAATAGTGTTATGGAATTGTAATCACAGAAAATATGGAATAGGCTTAAAGCACAAAATTTAGAGTCATAATTTTTATTAAGGATATTTAGACATTTGAGAAACAACTTTGTTTTATGTCGGAATTAGGGAATATACTGTTAGATGAGCCACTTTTCTGATTAAAAGAATGGTACTATGTTCTCATGAGAAACGTTGGAGAGGATTATTGAACTTGGCTTTATAAGGAACTTGATTCAGTTGGTTTCTGTATAATGTTCAGGCATGAAGTAGCTGACTGGAATGACAGATTTGTGGAAGGTGTAAGGAAGAATAATTGCTATTGAACAGATTATTGTAAATGGCTTGTAAATGATTTGGCTTCTCTAACATTAGGTTTTTAAATTTTTTTTTAAACCTGTTTTGACATATTTAGGTTTAAATATACTATAAAAGAGGCCCTTGTTATATATGTTATATATGTGTCTTTATTAATATTATCATTTCAGGATCCTTTGGCTGGTATAATTCCACGTACTCTTCATCAAATTTTTGAGAAACTTAGTGATAATGGTACTGAATTTTCAGTGAAAGTGTCGCTATTGGAAATCTATAATGAAGAGCTCTTTGATCTCCTTAATCCGTCTTCTGATGTTTCTGAGAGACTGCAGATGTTTGATGATCCCCGTAACAAGGTAACTTGAGTCTTTGACAATGAAATGTCTCCAAATGTTAATGTGTGATATTTTGAGAAATATATATATTTTTTTCTTTTTAACCAATTTAATGGATGCTCTTCTGATATTTGGTCAGAGGGGAGTGATAATCAAAGGTTTAGAAGAAATTACAGTACACAACAAGGATGAAGTCTATCAGATTTTGGAGAAGGGGGCAGCAAAAAGGACAACCGCAGCAACTTTGATGAACGCCTACTCTAGGTAAGAAAGCCCTTGTTTCCCCCACCGCTCCATTTTGTTTTCAAGAAGAAGAATATCCAAACTTGGGAGATCAAATTGGGGCGTGTCAAAGTATGTGAGTCACACATCTAGATTGTGTGCTGGATTGCTTGCCCTAGTAGTTGGCTTGAGGTTTATAAGGAGAGCACCAATATTGGGAGAATGTTGAAAGGAGGACAAAGACAGGTTGAACTTGAGCAGGATTATTAAGGTTTTTAAGTAGAAGATTTCTCTTCCCAAATGAAATTATACATGGGAGCCCTGATTAAAATGTGGCTGAGGTAGTTGATTTGGCAGTGGGATACTTAGGGGCTTACCTCCTCAGCCTTCAGGAGATTTCCCCTGAGTACTTTTCTGGAGCCCCTAAAGATACTTAGAATACAGTTTGAAAATCCCTTATTTGAGTAAAGATTAGAAGAAAACCAAATGGCCTGTTTTTTTCCCCCCAGCTTAATTGAGGTATAAATGACAAAATTTTATATATTTAAGTTGTACAACATGACTTTTCTTCGCAAATGGCTTCATTTTAATGTAGGAAGACACATGATCACTAATAGAATACACATGATCACTAACACAGGCTTTCAAGGGGAGAAAGACCCATATTTGATAGTATCCCTTATAACATGAATCCCAGATTCTATAAATGTACTTTACTAAATCAGAGGTGACTTTCTTTTTTGCTTATCTTTGAAGGAAATATCAGAATGTAATTGAAAGAGCTGTAGATTAGGAGTTAGATATTTGTGCTTAGTTTCAGTTCTACAGTTAACTAAATATGTTACTTCACGTAGTTAAACTTACCTGAATATCATTTTCCCTGAACTGCAAAATGACTTTGAGGTCTTGCTCTCTTATAGTTGGACATTTCTACAATATGCTATAGCAATTATAATTGTAGCTCTATATAAATATGTGTGTGTTTAAAGAAAGAAGAAAAATAGCATAACATGAAAGTAATCAGTATCATGGAATTAGGGGTGATTTTATAATTTAAATTAAATTTCCTATAATAGCTTTCCATTAAAAATGGAGTTATAAGCAAATCATAGAATGAAGTTTCCATTTGAATTAAATGTTTGCTTTATAACTTAACTTGATTTAGACTTCAGAGGAATGAATTTAAGAAAATTTCTTTCTCTAAATACTCTTCTCTGAAATATAAAATTCCCATTGTTCTGTAAATTTAAATAATTTAAAATTTCCTAATTTTCACTGAAGACTGGACTGAAGATATCTTCTTATCAATGTGTGTGATAAAAGAAATGTGATTCAGTTTTCCAAAATCAGAGTTTACTTTTACGCTTAATAGCATTAATTCTATTATCTTAAATTAGGAATGGGCAAATAATGGTAGGAAAACATGAGATACATTTTATAATTCAAATCTATAGTTTATATTTTTCCCTGTGTCCCTCCCCTTTTCTGTTATTTAAAATAACATAAATTATTTTGTAAAAATGATACTTATAAAATTTTCCAAGTCACATGAAAAGTACAAATGAGAAAATTACAAATTACCATATTCCAACCATCAGTGACATTAACAAACAGAATATTCTTCATCAGATACTGATACAGAAAGGAATGCTGTCTTTGGTTATCTGTATTGTTTTTTTTGTATCACTAAGATAAAAGTTGAGTGTCAGTATAAAGCATAAGAAGGACTTTGGAAAACCTTGCAGTCTAGCAGTTATTACTTGTGGTGTTTCAGTGAACTCTGCAATTTACTATTTGTGCTGTTCAGAGGAAGGCCCTACCTGTCTCTGGTGACCTTCTCAAGGCAGAGCAATGTACTTTTAGGACAGTTGACACTGAGGGAGAGTGATCTGGTGGCTTGCCTGATGCTGTTTGAGTTTAAGGTAATGATGTATTTCAAGTGGTTCTTATAAATAGATGGACTGCAAGCCAGCTCTTCTGACACACCAGGCAGCTGTTCAAACACTGTTCCACATCCAGCTTTCAGAGGTGCCTGAGGATTCTAAGTCATCTAAGCTGTTTTCAGCTAGCTTATCATTGGGTTCTTCTGTGCAGGCAGCAGGAGCAAGAAAGCCACAACCTAGCATCATTCTATCTATCCACTGTCTTCCAAAATCTTACTGATATCCTGTCTCATACTATCTTTCTCTACCTTGGTGGATTTAGATCTTTCTTTGCAGTTTTCATTATGTTACAGAAAGAAAACAATGTTTTGCATTATTATGATTGGGCAACTTGGTCTTGTTTTCTAGTCGATCCCACTCAGTTTTCTCTGTTACAATACACATGAAAGAAACTACAATTGATGGAGAGGAGCTTGTTAAAATTGGAAAGTTGAACTTGGTAAGCATCAACTGTAACGCCACTGTTCATTCTTTCAGGGTTTTTTTTTTGTAGTTTTATTGAGGTATAATTGACAAATAAAATTATGTATTTAAAATGTATAGTGTAGCAGGATATTCTTTCTCATGGCTGAATAATATTCGAGTGTGTGTGTGTGCTTGTGCATGCACATCATGTCACATCTTTATTCATTCATCAGTGGGTACTTAAGCTGTTTCCATACCTTGTTTGTCATTAACAGTGCAGTCAACGTGGGAGTGCAGATATTTCTTTGAGAGAGTGACTTCATTTTCTTTTTTTTTTGTTATTTCATTTTCTTTGCATACATACCCAGAAGTGGGATTGCTGGGTCAAATGATAGTTCTATTCCACTGTTTCTTATTTATCATCTCATAGAGAAGTTTGAAAATTGTGTATTTAGAGACAGTATTTTTGTAGTCACTGGGTTATTGGTTTTGTAGTGGGTTGTTATTTATAGAAAATTATTTTACTGGCTATTTAATATCTTTTTGTACAATATGAGAATGAAAGTCTTCTATTCCAAATCCATAGACTGAGGACTTATTTTTATTTTTAAAATTCAAGGTTGATCTTGCAGGCAGTGAGAACATTGGCCGTTCTGGAGCAGTTGACAAGAGAGCTCGGGAAGCTGGAAATATCAATCAGTCCCTGTTGACTCTGGGAAGGGTTATTACTGCTCTTGTAGAAAGAACACCTCATGTCCCTTATCGAGAATCTAAACTGACTAGAATCCTCCAGGACTCTCTTGGGGGACGTACAAGAACATCTATCATTGCAACAGTTTCTCCTGCATCTCTCAATCTGGAGGTAAGGTCTTAACTATCACTTTTTTTGGGTGTACTGCGTGGCTTGTGGGATCTTAGTTTTCAACAAGGGATTGAACCTGGGCCCTCAGCAGTGAAAATTTGGAGTCCTAAACACTAGACTGCCAGAGAATTCCATAACTATCATGTATAATATTTTTAGAGTTCACTAATTGACTTCATTCATTCTATACTACAGTAAAAATAATCTGGACATTGTATGTGGTGGACACACAGAGGAGAACACCACTGAAAAATTGTCTTTCTCCTTCCTGGTAGTTTTCAATCTTAAAAAACTAGTTACTTAAAAAAAAATAAAACTAGTTACTTAGTTGTATTTTTCCAGTCTTCAAAGGTAGTTGCTGTGATCATTAGCAGTGGATGGTTTAATTGAGGCCTTAGAAGTGGGTTAAGTGAATATTAGTGCTTTAGAGGCTGCTTAGAGATCACTAAAGATGAGGCTGGATGTGGGGGTACAGGTGGGAAAACCAAGAGAAACAACAAAGATTTTAAAGTCTACTTTAATTTTATTGGATTATCTTTAAATGGAATTAGAAAAGCTTTTATAAAGTCTCTTAACTCCTCTTTCATTTTAAAAACTATTTTTGTTGAGAAATGATTTATATACCATAAAATTCATCCACTGAAAGTATAAAATTAGGTGATTTTACTATATTCATCGAGCTATGCAACTGTCACCAAAATCTAAACATTTTTATGATTTTAGAAAGAAACTCTGTAACCTATTAGCAGTCACTCCCCATCAGTCTCCATTTCCAGCCCTAGGTCACTATTAATCTACTTTCTTTAATTTATACCTTTGCCTATTCTGAATATTTTGTATAAATGGAATCACACAATAAGTGTTCTTTTGTGACTGGCTTCTTTCACTTACCATAATGTTTTCAATGTTCATCCACGTTGCAGCAGGTATCAGAACTCGTTTCTTTTTGTGGGTGAATGATACGGATATAGGACATTTTGTTTATTCATCAGTTGATGAAATTCATTGAGTTTTTTTTTTTAATAGAGCTTAAGACTAAAGCAAAAAATTACTAGATTAAATTAAAGTTAAAGACTCTGAAACTTGAAGAGTAAAAAATAAGGATGTTTTAAACAGTCCTCTGTCTTATTTATTTACTTAATTGGACTATAATGCTTTAAGAGCATTCCTCGTTTTTAAAGGTTGGTTATAGTAGTATTAGTGGGTAAATGTTTATATTAGATATAACCAAAAATTATTATGTTATTGTATAGTACATTTTAGGTAACAGAACTACATTATTCTCATATCTTCAGTAATTGGCCTTTTCTTTTCATCACAGGAAACTCTGAGTACATTGGAATATGCTCATAGAGCAAAGAACATACTCAATAAGCCCGAGGTTAACCAGAAACTCACCAAGAAAGCTCTGATTAAGGTAATTGTGAATTTTTGTGGAATAATATAAATTTGTTTGGCAAATGTGAAAATGAGGAACTGAAATAGATCATTGTTTTTAAAAATTTATTAAATTGCCTTTGATAAGGCTTTTCATTTAATGGTTTGAACTAAATACCCTGTGTGTTAAAATACTTTTTCTAATACTAATAGATGATCTTACAAGCTCTATCCAGTCAGTAAAATTTAAGCATATAATGGTACTTCAGTGCAGTTTTAATTAGCATTTCCTTAATGAATAGTGATATTCAGCATCTTTTCACATGCTTATTATCCACATGTATATCTTCATTTGTGAAATGTCTATTTAAATCCTTTGCCAGTTTTTAATTGGGGTGTCTTTTTATAAAGTTGTAAAGGGTTGTTCTTATTTTCTAGATAGGATCCTTTATGAAATAATTTGTAAATATTTCCTCCCAGTCTGACTTGTCTTTTCCTTTTATTGGTAGAGTTTTTTTTGTTGTTTCTATTGAGACAACTATAGATTCACATGCAATTGAAAGAAGTAATACAGAGAGATCTTTTGTACATTAAACTATATAGTAAAATCACTGTAGGGACACTGTTAATAGCAATTCATTGGTCTTATTCCTCAATTTTCCTGATACTCATGTGTGTGTGTTTAGTTAGTTCTATGCAATTTTGTCATGTGTAGGTTCATGGAGCCACTACCACAGTCAAGATACTGAACAGTCCCATCACAGCAAGGATTCCTCCTTGCCCTTTTATAATCACTTCCTTCCCACTCTGACCTCCCATCCCTAATCTTTGCTATCCAATGATCTGTCCTCTATTTCTAAACCTTTGTCATTTTAAGAGTGTTATTGAATGGAATCATACGGTATATAAACTTTGGGGATTGCTTTTATCACTCAGCATAATTCCCTGGAGGTTAACCTGAGTGGTGCATATCAATAGATTTTTACTGTTTAATGCTGAGGAATATTCCATGGTATGTATATACCACCTGCCTGCAATGCAAGAGACCCCAGTTCAATTCCTGGGTCAGGAACACCCCCTGGAGAAGGGATAGGCTACCTACTCCAGTATTCTTGGGCTTCCCTGGTGTCTCAGACTAAAGAATTCACCTGAAATGCGGGAGACCTGGGTTTGATACCTACGTTGGGAAGATGCCCTGTAGGAGGGCATGGCAACCTACTCCAGTGTTCTTGCCTGGAGAATCCCCAAGGACAGAGGAGCCTGGTGAGCTGCAGTCCATGGGGTAGCAAAGAGTCAGATGCAGCTGAGCGACTAAGCACAGCACAGCACAGCACGTGTATGTACCTCACAGTTTGTTGTCAGCTTCACCTGTGAAAGACATATGGGCTGATTTCAGTTTTTCACAATTGAAAATAAAACTGCTTTGATCATATTTGTTTATAGTAATTTGTGTACATGTAAATATTCATTTTTCTAAGATAATTGCCAAAGAGTATAATTGTTGTGTTGTATGGTAATTGAATGTTGGTTTTATTTTTTTTTAAGGAACTGCCAAGTTGTTTTCCAAAATGGCTGGGCTTTCTATTCTGTTGCATTGATTTATATCTGTCCCTCACTAATACCACAGTTTTAATTACTGTAGCTTTATAATAACTCTTGGAATCAGACTGTTTAAAAGGAAGCTTATATGAGCAAACCTCTCTTGATAAAAGGTGTCAAAATTGTCAGGATTTGAGAAAAACTACAGTGATTTTTATATTCATTAATTTTTAAAGGCCATGCTCTTTTATAAGCATTCATTTTATTTTAGACACTTGAATTTTTGAACTCTATTGCTATTATTAGATCTAAAAATATTTAGCAATAATTTATTATGATAAAATATTCAGTCATTGTTTAAAATTCCAGTTGTTTCAATATTTACTTTTAGGATCCAAATAAGGTTTGCCATAAATTAGTAGTTGGATTTTGAGGCTTGATAGAGTCAGGTTTTATCTTATTTATATGTTTTTGGCCAAAATACTTCATAAGTGGTGGTATATTCTCCCACTTGGAAGCACATAATATCTGGTTCTTTCCCTTTTTTGGTAAGGGATTCAGTTCAGTTCAGTCGCTCAGTCGTGTCCGACTCTATGCAACCCCATGAATTGCAGCACTCCAGGCCTCCTGTCCATCACCAATTCTGGAGTCTACCCAAACCCATGTCCATTGTGTAGGTGATGCCATCCAACCATCTCATCCTCTGTTGTCCCTTCTCCTCCTGCCCTCAATCTTTCCCATCATCAGGGTCTTTTCAAATGAATCAGCTCTCCGCATCAGTGGCCGAAGAATTGGAGTTTCAGCTTCAACCATCAGTCCCTCCAATGAACACCCAGGACTGATCTCCTTTAGGATGGACTGGTTGGATCTCCTTGCAGTCCAAGGGACTCTCAAGAGTCTTCTCCAACACCACAGTTCAAAAGCATCAATTCTTCGGTGCTCAGCTTTCTTTATAGTCCAACTCTTATATCCATACATGGCTATTGGAAAAACCATAGCCTTGACTAAATGGACCTTTGTTGGCAAAGTAATGTCTCTGCTTTTTAATATGCTGTCTAGGTTGGTCATAACTTTCCTTCCAAGGAGTAAGCGTCTTTTAATTTCATGGATGCAATCACCATCCACAGTGATTTTGGAGCCCAGAAAAATAAAGTCTGTCACTGTTTCCACTGTTTCCCCATCTATTTGCTGTGAAGTGATGGGACTGGATGCCATGATCTTAGTTTTCTTAATGCTGAGCTTTAAGCCAACTTTTTCACTCTCCTCTTTCACTTTCATCAAGAGGCTCTTTAGTTCTTCTTCACTTTCTGCCATAAGGGTGGTGTCATCTGCATATCTGAGGTTATTGATTTTTCTCCCAGCAATCTTGATTCTAGCTTGTGCTTCCTCCAGCCCAGCGTTTCTCATGATGTACTCTGCATATAAGTTAAATAAGCAGGGAGACAATATACAGCCTTGATGTACTCCTTTTCCTATTTGGAACCAGTCTGTTGTTCCATGTCCAGTTCTAACTGTTGCTTCCTGACCTGCATACAGGTTTCTCAAGAGGCAGGTCAGGTGGTCTGGTATTCCCATCTCTTTCAGAATTTTCCAGTTTATTGTTATCCACACAGTCAAAGGCTTTTGGCATAGTCAATAAAGCAGAAATAGATGTTTTTCAGAAACTCTCTTGCTTTTTCTATGATCCAGTGGATGTTGGCAATTTGATCTCTGGTTCCTCTGCCTTTTCTAAAACTAGCTTGAACATCTGGAGGTTCACGGTTGATTATATTCAAATGACCTGATCCACTAGTTCTTTAAGGGTTGCAAAATAATAATTTTCGAATTGTTCTTCTTTAGTTGACTGCTGGACTAACTCTGTAAAGAGGAACATTCCCTCAGCTCCCCAAGGCTGTAGTTCTTATAGGAAAGACAGGACAAATGCTTGATTCATTTCCTTTGACAGTTTTGAGAACAATGGGTTGGTTCCCCAGCTTTCTTGACTCATGGATTTAGAATATTTGTGCTAACAATTGTAGTTAATAACCTCACTGATGTTCAAATTGTTCCTTCTCTGGCCATTGGGTACATTTTCAGTGGGTTCTTGAGTCTTTTTCGTTGGCCTAAGCTTCCTTTGCTTCCTTCCTACTTTGTTTTACAAGATGTTCCAGGTTCATCTTGAATGTTTCTTGCCCCAATCCTGGAGTCAGACACTTCCCTAAGAAACTCTGGTTCCTTTTCGTGTGCACTGAGATTTGGAGACCAACCTGGCTACCAGGGGTTGTTTTTTTCTTCAGAAGCCTGTGTTTTTATAATGAATGAAAGCTATTGATTTTATTCTAACCATATTAATATTGAATGAAAAGTAAGGTTGTGACTTTTTAATCACAGATTTTTATGCTTTAAAAAAGATAAGAGGGCTAACTTTGTTTTATTTATTATAAATCGTCCCCAAACTGAATGAAAAAAAAGTGAAGTGCTAAACTGACACAACATTCTTCTTGCATAGGAATATACAGAAGAGATAGAGCGTCTGAAACGGGATCTTGCTGCAGCTCGTGAAAAAAATGGAGTATACATTTCTGAAGAAAATTTTAGGTAAGCCCTTGGTTATGGAAATTAATTTCTAAGAATGTACAGCATAGGAAGTATAGTCAGTAGTATTGTACTATCTTTGTGTGGTGACAGTTGATAACTAGACTTACTGTGGTGATCCTTTTGTAATGTATAACAGTATCAAATCACTATGTTGTACACCCAAAACTAATGTAATACTGTAAGTCACTTATACTTCAATTAAAAATTATTTACCTAAAAAAAAAAAAAATTTATTTACCTAAACTGTATCATTCATTTAATAACAATGTTACATCCCTCTTATACATTTAATATAGGAACGCATTTCAAATATCTCATCTACTTTGAAGAGCTATTTCCAATTAAAAACTGATACAGTTATCAAAAGACTGTTAGAATGAACTCTCTTCTTATACCACCTCAACTTTATCTTTTCCTTTAATCAATATCTCTAGCAAATAGTTTGAGGAAATCTACATTCTTAATATTCTTTGTCATTTAAGCACAATGTGGAATAGAAAATGGTTGGTAGTTATGAAGGAACTAGAAGAATGTAAATGACAGCACTCACTTCTGACACTTGCTAATCTCAAGAAATCAGAGAGACTCATTAAAGCAGACCGGAATTATCTGGTGCAAAATGTTAGTAGTGCTAAAGCTGAGAAGCTGTGCTCTAGAGAAGAATCTTTTATCTCATGAGGACTTTTGTGGTGGTGTGATAGTGTGTTGGGGTGTGTATTAGGGTCTGTGTGCTAGGGGCAGGAGGTTTAATTGCTCTGTATACATACTTCAGTTTTCCAGGTTTTAGCCCCTTATCTTACCCCTTCCTCCTGTGACACCTGATGCTTTCATACCACAAGCCTCTTCAGGATTCTGCCTGTTTATTATTCTTCATATTCCTGATTATAGACACCTAGTTGTATCCCCTACCTCTGCTTTATGTGGGTTATAGTCCTCTGCCACCTTTGTAGCTTCTCAAATTTTATATACATACATGTTTTTTTCCCCTGTAATCAGTAGGGATTCTCAGTTTCAAAATGGAGAAAACAAGAAAAACAGTCTGTTTATAAACCTAAGACAAAGAATACACTTGTTTTTTGCACTTTGTATCTATTGCTTATTGATACTTAGGCATCATTATCATGATAGTGATAAATAGTAGAGATGATATATAACTGCCTCAGTTGTGTTAGAGTAAATTTTATAGGCATTAGGAAACAATATTCACTGTTAAAATCCTTTTAAATTTTATTTTAGAGCTATGAGTGGAAAACTAACTGTTCAAGAGGAACAAATTATAGAACTGTTTGAAAAAATTGGTGCTGTTGAGGAAGAGCTAAATAGGGTAAGCATTCAAAACTGTGTTGACTGTCATGTAAAAAGCAAATGTTAAAAGGCAGTTTCAGAATGTGAGGGACCTGATGTTTTTTAAGTTTTTTTTTCTTGCTGACCTCTAAACTAAAATTAAGTTGTCACAGTTTTTTTTTTAAATTATCATTAATGATAATGAAGAAGTGAATCTTTTTTGAAGAAGTTATTCTATTTGACACATACTAATGCAGCATTTTAAGAAATTAGCTGAATTGTATAATTTAATATTAAAGCTGTATAGTAAATTCTGAGACATTTTCATCAACATGTTTATCAGATGACAAAAGGCAGATGTTGGGAGAAACCAGATGTTAAATAGCTAAGGTTGAAAGACCTGACCCTTCAGTGCCACCCTCACACTGGCGGTGTTGAAAGGAATCTGAAGACTTAACACCATTTCATTAGACCTGTTACTTGTTTTTATTTGGTTGGCTGTGCCCCATGATTTGTGGAATCTTAATTCCCTGACCAGGGATCAAACCTGTGCCCATAGCACTGGACATGCAGAGTCCTAACTACTGGGCCACCAGTAGTAGTAATAGTTATAGGAAGAAACCAGTTACCATATGAAATGTTCTAACCTACCTGGTAACTTGTTACAACTTTTATGTGGAAATAGTTTGTTTGGTTCTTTTAGTATTATGAGCTAGCCAGGTGTGTCAATGACCAGTTCGGCATTTTTAAATTCTAAAACAAAAATGTTTCATGTGTTATATGTAGGTTACAGAATTGTTTACGGATAGTAAAAATGAACTTAACCAGTGCAAATCTGACCTGCAAAGTAAGACACAGGAACTTGAAACCACTCAAAGACATTTGCAGGAAACTAAATTACAGCTTGTTGAAGAAGAATATATCACCTCGGCTTTGGAAAGTACTGAGGAGAGACTTCATGATGCTGCCAGCAGGGTTTGTCTTTTGTTTTTATTTGTAGTCGTGTTAAAGAAGTTAAAGAATGGGTAGAAGTAACTTTCTTAGCATAAGCTAAGAAATTGTGAAATTCTACTTATTCACTCCAAATGATACTTCTGTCCATTGAAGAAACATTATTTTACTATTTCATCTAGATTTTCTTCACTGGATATGCTTATTTAAGAAAAGTCTATTCTTAGTTTTGAAAATAAAACCTGACTTTAATATACTTTGTGGATGTTTAGAATAATAGTGTCGTACTGCTTTACCTGTGGTCATGGTTGAGACTAATTAGTCATCAAGAATTTAGTATCTTCTAATGATGGACGATGTTGAAAGTACTTACTTTTTATTAGGTGTATCCTTTGGAAATTAGTAACACATGAAAGTCAAAGTCACTAGATCATGTCCGACTCTTTGCTACCCCATGGACTGTACAGTCCATGGAATTCTCCAAGCCAGAATACTGGAGTGGGTAGCCTTTTCCTTCTCCAGGGGATCTTCCCAACCCAGGGATCGAACTCAGGTCTCCCGCATGGGAGGCAGATTCTTTACCAACTGAGCCACAAGGGAAGCCCACTAATACTGGAGTGGGTAACTTATCCCTTCTCCAGCGGATCTTCCTGACCCAGGAATTGAACCAGGGTCTCCTGCCTTAGTAACACATATTGGGGAAAAACTTGTGAGGGAGCATAATTATTAAAATTGATTGGCAAACTCAGTTTTCCTTGTCTAGATGGCTAGCAGAGGAGAAATAAACATTAGCATGAACTTAAGAATTTCTTCTAAAACTATATATAAAATTTACTGGTTCTTTTTAGAAGTCTTTAATGAAGCACAGATATTTTCATTAGATTTCTTTTGTCATATCCATCTTATCAACACTTATTTTTAAAAATCATATATAGTTGCTTAACACAGTTGAAGAAACTACAAAAGATGTATTTGGTCTCCATTCTAAACTGGATCGTAAGAAGGCAGTTGATCAGCATAACGCAGAAGCTCAAGATGTTTTTGGCAAAAATTTGAATAGTCTGTTTAATAATATGGAAGAATTAATTAAGGATGGCAGCACAAAACAAAAGGCCATGCTAGAAGTTCACAAGACCTTGTTTGGTAAGTACAAACATTTCTCTCTTTTTTTAATGAAGGATAGTTGCTTTACAGAATTTTGTTGGTTTCTGCCAAACATCAATAGGAATGAGCCATAGGTATAACATATGTCCCCTTCCTGTTGAAACTCCCTCCCATCTCCCTCCCCATTCCACCCCTCTAGGTTGTTGCAGAGCCCCTGTTTGAGTTCCCTGAGTCATATAGCAAATTCCCATTGGCATCTGTTTTTACATGTGGTAATATGTTTCCATGTTACTCTCCATTCATCTCACCCTCTCCTTCCTCCCCCCACCCATGCCATAAGTCTGTTCTCTACATCTGTGACTCCTTGGCTGCCCTGCAAATAATTTCATCAGTACCATCTTTATTCAAGCATTTCTTATTCCAGTCTTACCGTGTTTAGTGAGACTAATTTCAAAACTGATAGTAAAGTATTATTTTCACTATAGAAAATTTGGAAGATGCAGACATGAAAAATTTAAAAAGTCACTTAGAGTCTAGTCACTCTAAGCTAACCACTAAAAAATTTATTTATTGATTTCTAGTTTCTCTTCTTTAACCTTTTTTATCTACAGTAATGCTGTGTATTACTTTTAGTTAGAGATTAATTTTTAGGTTATTCTGACTCTTACTTACAGTTTTGGGTCTGATACACTTACAGATGTGCCAAGTGCTTCCTGAATACTGTAGAACATAATTTATATTTAAAATAATTCCATGCTTATGTAGTGAGTCAATTTTTTTAAGGTCATTTGTTACAAATTTCCACAACAGGGATATAAATTTTGCCAAGATTGTATTTGTGTTTAAATATATTTATGTCCAAGTTGACATTTTTTTCCTTTTGGTGTAGGCAACCTGCTGACTTCCAGTGTCTCTGCATTAGACACTATTACTACAACAGCACTTGGATCTCTCACATTGATTCCAGAAAATGTGTCTACACTTGTTTCTCAGATGTCTAATATGATATTGAAAGAAGAATCGTTAGCAGCAGAAAGTAAAACTGTACTGCAGGAATTGATTGTTAGTAAATCTTTTATTACATTTGATAAGTCTCCAAAAAAATGTTAACTGCTCTTCTTTCACCTTAAACTTTACTAGACACAGTGGTAAACAGATTACTTTAATAGAGTAGGTTTATATTTTTAAAGGCAGTTCCCTTCACTGTTTTTTTCTCCCAGAAAGATTAATTTCCAATAGCATATATTTAACCTTCGAAACTTTTTTCACTTCTATTCTGTAACATAGAGTGTAGAAGTTCGTATGCCTTTTAATAACTAGAAAGAATTGTAGGTTTAGCTCCACATGAATTCAAGGGACCTATGACTTGTTAGCTGGCTCAGAAACTGGTGGTTATCCTTTTCTTAAGGGTCCTAGAATAGTCATGCTAATGTTACACCTACCCAACCTGAAGGGTATATTAAGTAGTTAATTTAAAAACTACAGAAATACAGAAAAACATGTAAGAAAAATGACTTATAGAATTTGGGGCGCATATATAACAATTTGTGGGGTCCAATATATGTAATCAAATCCTTCTGGCCTATAACTGTGAGGCTTTTTTCCATAATTCTGTAGAAGCTAGTCATCTAATTACACAATATTGTTTACCTTCTCCACACTTGATTTCTTTATAGCCTTTATTTTGTAATTGTATCATTTGTCTAGGAAGTTCTTGGCCATATAACTTACTTTGGTTTTTCCCTCTGTATAGGCTCTCTGCCTCCCTTTTTGAGTTTAACGATATTTGTTGAACATTTTCCAAGTAAATACTGCTCATGTTAGCCAACGTTCTGCCTAAATTCAGTGCTTGCATGACATTATTAGGTAGATTTCTTTAGTCACCCAAATTTGACAGTTAAAAGATGCTCACTGGTACTTACTTTTGGGAATTTTTTAAAAATTGGAGCATAATTGTTTTACAATGTTCTGTTAGCTTCTGCTGTATGAAAATTGATTCACTCACTAAATAAATGGTAGTTTCTGTTTACTGATGTCTTCCTACCAAGTCATAAGCAAGCTTGAGTCTGAAGAGGTGATTGCTGTTCCCACAGAATGAGTTGAAATTAGTATGATAGCTCTTCTTTCAAAAGAAAACCAGTACACTTTTAAGCATTTACTAATTATTTTGTTATAGTTCTTCATCCTTGCCCTAGTAATAGGAGCTAAGTTCAGGATTTTTTTCTTCTTTTTATAAAAATTTGCAATCTGTGATACTTTCTAACTTTTCTATATACCTTAACAAGAACCAGAACCATGATGAGTTCTTATCCAATAGAATGTAAGTCACCAGTTCTTCAAACTTAAATGCCTCCAACCCAAAGCCTGCTTTTCAAGGCTATTTGGTTTCAGCCCTTTTTACTTAGTAACGTAAAGTTATTTGAAATTTATTTCTTTGAAATATATTTGTAGGTGTTTTTTTTCCTTTTTTTGTTTGCATTGCTAAAATTTTATCAGATGACTGTCATTTTCCCCTCTTCTGAATTCTTCTTACTTATGTTACAGTAGACTATTAAGAATTTATTGTACATAAAGTGACCATTTCTTAATTCCTATATGCAGTATTAAGTGATTTATGATGAATATAAACTCTAGTAATAGACTCTGTAGGCTATAAAAAAGAGAACAGACACTTAGGATTTTAATATACACGTGTTTAGTTAACAGGGTATTTAAGATATTATCATTTAACTAGCCAGATTTATGGAAGTGAAAATATCCTTTTTAAAGAGTTGTGTATTTATTTTTAAAACCAGAATGTACTTAAGACTGACCTCCTCAGTTCACTGGGAACAGTTTTATCCCCCACCGTGGCATCTATACTGGAAATCAATAGTCAACTGAACAGTATTTTCAAGACTTTGTCGATTGTGGCTAATAAGGTAACGAATAGTCTTATTATCTCAAATTGTTAAGAAAGAAATCCACATGAATTCAAGGGACCCAGGACTTGTTAGTTGAGAAGTATTTACATGCAGAACCCATGGGTTATGAGAAGGAATCTGGAGGAGGGAGGAAGAGAGGATGCTGTAGTTAGGATGCTGACCATTGATGTGATCAGCAGAATCATGGCTAAGAAAAACAAGAGGAAATGATCTTCAAGCATCATAGCATACATAGCGGTCTGTCATATGGTGTGTATTTATATGTGGTTATACATACATATGTATGCATACCTACCTAAATATGGATAATAAAATACCTCTGCGTGCGTGCTAAGTCACTTTAGTCACGTCTGACTCTTGGCAACCCTATGGACTGTAGCCTGCCAGGCTCCTCTGTCAGTGGGATTCTCCAGGCAAGAATACTGGAGTGGGTTGCCATGCCCTCCTCCAGGGGATCTTCCTGACCCAGGGATTGAACCCACATCTTCTGCATTATCAGATGGGTTCTGTATGACAGGGCCACCTGGGAAGCCCCAAAATACCTCTAGATGTGTTTAAAAATGGTAACAATCACCTCTCAGAGGTGGGAGTGGGACTGGGGTTCTAGAGGCTAGAGGGGAAAGGAAGGGACTTTTCTCTGCAATACTGTTTTCTACCTTTTCTATTTTATATGTAGTCAACAAAGTAAAAATAAAAAATAAACTTAGAACATTAAAAAAAATAATTTTATTTTTATGGCCGTGCTGTGTCTTTGTTACTGCAAGGGCTTTTCTCTCTAGTTGCGGTGAGCAGGGGCTACTGTTTAGTTGTGGCGTGTGGACTTCTCATTGTGGTGCCTTCTCTTTGGAGCACAGGCTCTAGGGCGTGTGGGCTTCAGCTGTTGCAGCATGCTGGTCAGTCGTTGCGCTTTGGGCTCTAGAGCACAGGCTCAATAGTTGTGGCTTGTAGGCTCAGTTGCTCCCCAGCTTGTGGAATCTTCCTGGATCAGGGATTGAATCTGTGTCTTCCTGCATTGGCAGGTGGATTCTTTACCACTGAGCCACCAGGGAAGCCCCTAGGACATTTTTTTTAATTTAAGAAAAAACGAAAAAAAAAAAAAAAAATTTTTTTTTTTCTCTTCAAAGATAGACGATCAGAAGAAGGAAATGGATGGCTTTCTTAGTACATTGTGTAACAATCTACATGAACTAAAAGAAAATACAGTTTCTTCCTTGGCTGAATCACAGAAGCTGTGTGAAAACTTAACTGAAGACATGAAGAAAACAAAGAAAATCCAATCACAGGTATATAGGTAATTTGAGTGTAAAAAGAAAGCTTTATGATCTTTAGATCCCTGTTACAGACTGAATGCTATATAACTAAATTAGAAACCTGAAAATACTGTCAGCACTTTTGCTTATAACAGTAATTAATGTGAAATAAGAGTATTTCTCTTGATCAGTTAATATTTGATGATTTGCTACATTCAGAGCACAGTGAGACAAGACAGTCCTTTCTTCATATCAAGAAAAAAGATGAAGCTGCAGAAATACTCCATTGGGAGTACAATTAGAAGAAAATGATTATAACATTTAAAGTGAACTTGTATCTGCACTATAACCCAGGTGACTGTAGTGGTTCCAGCAGCAGCAGTAGCTGTAGTCGTGGCAGAAGGAAACAGAGCTTAGCAGGAGAGGAGAGCCAGAGAAGTGACAGGGAAAGCTATAGGTTGCGATAGATTTATGAACTCAGCCAAAACAGTGGTGGCAGAGCCTAGCTGCTTCAAAGAAGACACCTTTTAGACAATACTTATGTGTATGGGCAGAAAAACTTGAGAACTATATTTGTGACTAATTGTGTAACAATTTTAGTTTCTGTCCTATGGAAAGTGTAAAGCGTTCCAACAGAGGGTTTTAATGTAGATTTTATTTTTTTGCACCTATTCTGTTGATTGCTAAATGTAATAGTCTGATCATGACACTGAATAAATGTGTCTTTTTAAAAACAGTCTACTCTGAAGCCATTTTGGTAAACTACCCCAACTTTGTGAAGTCAGATTTCCTTCAGGGTGATGCTGGGTTCCGGATTTATTTACAGCCTGCTTGGGTGGAAAAGCCCTTGTCTTCAGAAAGCTTGGTGTAGTTGAACTAACAGTTACTGTGTTATGACCTGGCATTCACAGCTAAAAAGGTCACCCAAGCAAAGTCATGGAGTTTTTAGGTTACTAATATGATTGTTGGCACGTCCTGTGCAGTATATCTAACTTGAATTATGGTGCCATGTAAAGTTTGAGATGGGAATGAAGCTTGTGAATCATCCATCATCATGTGTTATCATTTAATAACCTCTTGAGAGAATTCTTTGGTGTATAGTGCTTAGGATACCATGCTTTTACTGTTGTGGCCCAGGTTCCCTGGCCAGGGAACTAAGATCCCGCGAGCTGCGCACTGCGACCAAAGAAACCAAACCAACCAAAACAAAACACCCCTCTTGGATGGAGTGAAAAAAAAAATTAAAGCAACTTTAAAATAAGATTGTTTCCCTAACTGATAAGCATAAAACTTTTCACACAAAAGGTTAATATTGAAATTAGTACAAGTAATAGTTAACATTTATTGAGCAACTCACTGTGTATTTATTCCTCCCACCAGTAGAGATACAGCTTCTATTACTAGCTCAGTTTTCTAATGAGGAAACTGAGTCCTTGGGAACATCTGACAGTATTTAGATCCCCTTATAGCTATGGTGGTGATTATACTGCCTGAAAGGAATCCATTTTTGGAGGAGCTTTTCTATATGTTTCTAGAACATATTCTTGAAATTGCAGCAATTTCTTATACCTCTTCATAGAGTGTTTGTCTTAAACCTGTCTAGATCTTTTTAGGTATATATTCTGAGGAACATCTATGATGTGAGAAGTACTTTAGCATGACTGACTTGACTTCCCTGGCTTAAAAGAAGCAGGTTTACTAACTGAGCTGTTTCTTAGATATTCTAGAACTTGAGGCTAGCACTGACAAACCTATTTACATGTAGATAAATCTAATACCTGCATTTCCCTCTACTTTGAGATTAGCAGAAGTACTGACATTTTATTCAAAATCAATGTGTTAAATGTGTATTGTCAGCTGTGTGTTATTCAAAGATGTGTTTCAAGATGCCACATATGAGAAAATGATAAGCTCTTTTGACATGAAAATGATCCAACTAGGTTCTATAAAATGTTTCAGCTATATTAGTTGATAATATTTTTGGATTGCTTGATCCATTAAATTTTCAGCATTACTTTTTCTTCTAGTAGTGTTATCAGTAAGAAGCAACTATGTATATCTGTCAAAATGGTTCCTTTTTTGGTATATTTGGTTAGTTCTGAGGTACACTGATAGTAACATGTTACTTATAGTTAAAATAGCTTGCTAATTTAAAAGTTTGCTAATTATTTACTTTTTAAAAAAGTGCCTGTAGTATGATTATTCCTTTAACATCACTTCTACTACCTTCCTCTGTCAGAGGTGGAGTTAAAGATCTCTTATCAGGAATGTGCATCATTCCCACCTATGGGAAAATACTTTATATCAGCATGGAGTCAAAAGTTTAACCGTTATAATTTCAATCTTTTCCCTCCCCACACCTTTCTTCCAGGAACTTTACCAGTTAATGAATCTTTGGGAGGAGAGATACTGTGATTTGGAGGAAAAGTGTAAAAACATCCAGAAACCACTTAGCAGTGTTCAAGAAAATACAGAGCAGTAAGCTGTTTTTAAATTTGCTTTAGCTTTTCTCTATCTGAAATTATTTCTGAATAAAAAGTTTAAATAGTACAAATACTATCAACCCATTTTCTCATATATTATGTTCATTTTATCATCCTCATTTCCTCTCTCCCCCTTTCTCTGTAATATTATATATTATATTAAATAATTATATAATATTATATACTACGTTGAAGTGACGTGAAGTGAAAGTTGCTCAGTTGTGTCTGACTCTTTGTGACTACCAGGCTTCTCTGTCCATGGAATTCTCCAGGCCAGAATACTGGAGTGAGTAGTTGTTTCCTTCTCCAGGGGAACTTCCCAACCCAGGGATCGAACCTAGGTCTCCCACATTGCAGGTGGATTCTTTACCGTCTGAGCCACCAGGGGAGCCCATATAGTTAATATGTTGTATTATATAATATTGCCTGTAGATGAACAATCTTTTGAATGACAGTGGATACAGATATATATATTATATAATATATAATACTATATATATATAATTTTCTGAATAAGTTAGGGTCTTTGTAATCTCCACTTTCCCCCAAATACTTCAGTGTACACCCTAAAAACATAAGATACTGTCTTATATAATAATTATTTTATTAAAAAAATTTTAAAAGTTTTATTGTAATATAGTTGATTTACAATGTTATGTTAGTTTCAAGTGTACAGCAAAGTGAAGCAGTTAAACATATACATATATCCTATTTCTTTTTAGATTCTTTTCCCATGTAGGTTATTATAGAATATTAACTAGAATTCCCTGTGTATACAGCAGATTCTTATTAGTTATCTATTATAACAATTATTTTAAATTAGAAAGTTAGTATTGAGACTACTGTTATCTAATATACATACCTAATTCAAATTTTGCCAATTCTCTCACTAATGCTTTTTATAAGAAAAAAAAAAAGATTTTCCTTCTGGTCCAGGATTTAATTCAGAATCACACTTTGCATTTGTCATGTCTCTTTGAGTCTCCTTTAATCTAGAGCAGTTGCTTAGTCTTTGTCTTTCATGGCCTTTTCTTTTTCCATGAGCACGGAATATTTATTTAGTAGAGTGTCCTTCATTTGGGGTGGCCTTCATGGTTAGTTGGAGTTGTCAAGAATAACACAAAAGTAGTATGTTCTTAGTGCATCTCAGATTTCAAGAGGTTTAACTTTGATAATTTGGGTATAGTGTTGTCCTCTAGATTTCTCCCCTGTAAAGTTCCTTCGCAATTATTAAAGAACTTAAGGAGAGATACTTTGAAACTATATAAGTATCCTATTCTTAGAATCCATTGATATGTATGTCTGAAATAATTATGATAGTGGTTGTCAAGTGATCTTTTTCTAACCCAATCATTCCTTCTACATGTGTTAGCTGGCATTCTACTGAGAGGAAGAGCTTTCCCTTTCCCTTGCTATTTATTCTTATTCATTTATGTTATCATGTACTCATGGATTCTTTTATCCTCTGGGTTATAATCCACTATTTTTTTTTTATTTTGATGCTCAAATTATCTCAGGTTTTTGTTTTGTTGTCATTATCATTTTTTTTTTTTTTTTTGGCTGTGCAGCATGTCATGTCAGATCTCAGTTCCCTGAAGAGGGATCAAACCTGTGTCCCCTTCAGTAGAAGCATGGGGCCCTAACCACCGGGCAGCCAGGGAGCTCCCTGCCCCAGTTTTGACTAGTGAGAGCCTCTTCAGGTTGTCTTCTATGTCCTTTTGATATGATCTGTCCTTTTTGAGGGGTCGCCAAGAAGCAGACACAACTGAGCAACTAACAGACAGATACACAGCGTGGTGTTCCAGTAATCTTGTACTTTCTCAGCTCCAGCTCTAAAATCATAGTAATAGAAACCAAGATCTGGGCACTAGATGTTCTTACTGCTACTGGGGTGTCATTTCTTCTAGGGCTTCTCAGGTGGACATAGCTGGAAATATATGTGTGAATGTGTATATATATATGTGCACATAAGTATCTTTGCAGTCCATGTTTGTGCTGCTTTTTCAGACTGTGAGAAACTTGGCTTTCATCCACAATATATTTACATATTTGCTCAATTTTAGAATACACATTAAGTAATTTAACAATTTCTAACTCATATTCATGATGAAATATATATTTACTAATTAGAGCAGGGTTTGGCAAACTCTGGGCTGGATGCCTGCTACTGCAGATAATTTTATTGACATAACCATGTTTGTTTACTCCATCTGCCAGTTTGTTTATATGTTGCCTTTGGCTGTATTTAGCTGCTTTTGCACTGCAAAGAGTATATCAAAGACTACCTGTAAGCCTAAAATATTTGCTATCTGGATTTTAAAGGAAAAGTTTGCTGATCCTGCATTAGTGTTCAGTGTTACTTTATAGTTCATTGCTTGCCAGTCTCATATCCTTATCATATAGCTCAATCAGACTTATGTTTTCTTTTAGAAGTTTTATAATTTTATGTAAGATTTAAACCCATGAGTTTTTAAAAAAAAATTGGCCATACCACATGGCTTGCAGTAACTTAGTTCCCTGACCAGGGATCAAATCTGAGTCCTTAGCAGTCAAAGTACGAAGTCCTAACCATTGGACTGTCAGGGAATTCCTCATGATCTGGTTTTAAATTTTTGTGTAAGCTGTGGGATTTGTCAAGATTTTTGCCTGTAGATATTATAAACTCACAAGGATAAGAATATTCTGATACTTACCCCTATTTTTGCCCATTAAATTGTTCCTTCCTGAAGTTTCAAGCTTTCTTCTGTTTGGAGAACTTCCTTTAGTCTTTGGGGTAGGTCTGCTGTCCACAAATGCTGTTTTGCTTTGTCTGACAATATCTTGATTTTCCTTTCATTTCTGAACAATATTTTCACTGGCTATAGAATTCAGGGTTGACAAGTTTTTTCTTTCAGCACCTGGAATATGTTGTTTCATTTCCTTTTGGTCTCCAAGAGATGAGAAATACACAGTTATTCAAATCTTGTTCATGTATAGGCAGTTTTCTCTGTAGCTGCTTTCAAGATATGTGTTCACTTATGTATTTCTTTGACTTAATTATCTTTGGGTTTGCTCAGCTTCTTGAAGGTGGCACTAGTGGTAAAGAACTGGTAAGAGATGTGGGTTTGATCCCTGGGTCAGGAACATCCCCTAGAAAGAGGGCATGGCAACCCACTTCAGTATTCTTGCCTGGAGAATCCCACTGACAGAGGAGCCTGGTGGGCTGTGGTCCGTGGGATCGCAAAAAGTTGGACATGACGTAGCAGCAGTTTCTTGAATCTGTAGACTTAGGTCTTTCACCAGACTTTGAAATTTTCATCCTTTTTTTTTTTTAAAACCAAGATTGATCGATTGATTTTTTTGGCCTTGGCACACAGCTTGTCGGATCTTTGTTCTCCAACCAGGGATTGAACCCCAGGCCATGGTAGCACCAAGTCCTAACCATTTGACAACCAGGGAACTCCCTCCATTGTGTCTTTGAACATTTTTCAGCACTGTATTTTTTCTCCTCTGATCTAGAACTTTGATGACACAAATGTTCAGTGTTTGTTTTTTTTTATTGTGGTCCCAGAGTTCTCTGAGACTATAGATAGTCTATTTTCTTTTGATAAGATTGAGTAAATTCTATAATCTGTCTTTATGCTCACTGACCCTTCTTTTGTCCTGTTTAATCTACTGTTGAACCCATTCAATGAGATGTTTTATTTCAATTACTGCTTTTTTTCAGTTTTATAATTTCCTTTTATTTCTTTTTAAAAATCTCTTCTATTTCTTTGTTAAGATTCTCTTTCTCTATTTTCTAGATGTATTTTAATTGCTCATTGAAAACATTTTTATGATGGTTGATTAAAATCCTTATGAAATTGTTCCAACATTTGAATTATCTCAGTGTTGGTACTTGTTGTCTTAACTCATTCAAGGTGTGATTTTCCAGAGCGGTTTTCAGTTGTTTCCTGAACATTTTGTTTATTATGTTAGGTGATTCAGAACCCTATTTAAATCTTTTTTAAGTGGGAATGTCTTGGCCCACCTTTTGGGGCTGTGATTCCAATAACACTTTAATTTTCAGAGCTCTAGTAGTTTTAGTATGGCATGCTTCCTTCCTGTGCTACCCATATGAGAAAAATCTGTATTCTGCTTTTGATGAATAACGTGTTCTAAATATGTCATTTAGGACAATTGGTAGTGCTATTCAGGTCACCTATATCCTTACTGAGTTTCTGTTTACTTGTTCTACTAATAAAGGGGTATTGAAATTGACTTTAATTGTAGATTTGTCTATTTCTTTTCTCAGTTCTGTCAGGTTTTTGCCTCATATAAGTGATGCTCTGTTGTAGATGCATACACAGTAGGGTTGATATATCTTGGAGGATTGACCTTTTATCATTATGTATTAATAGAGTCCCTTTTTATCCTTGATAATTTTCATTATTCTGAAGTCTGCTGTCTGAAATTAATTCAAAATGTTCTGGCTCAGATGGTAAAGAGTCTGCCTACAGTGCAGGAGACCTGGGTTCAATTCCTGGGTCAGGAAGATCCCCTGGAGAAGGAAATGGCTACCTACTCCAGTATTCTTGCCTGGAAAATCCCATGGACAGAGCAGCCTGGCAGGCTACAGGCTGTGGGGTTGCAAAGAGTCAGACAGGACTGAGCAACTTCACTTTCACTTTCTTTAAATACAAAAAATGTTAGTTTTCTATTGACTGCTATTTGCATAATATAGCTTTCTCCATCTCTTTACTTTTGAAGTTAGTCTTTATATTTAAAGTGGATTTCTTATAGACAGCATATAATTGGATCTTCTTGTTTTTTTTTTAATCAAATCTAATGATGTATGGCTTATAGCTGTGTGATTAGACCATTCTCATTTAAATATTGGTATGGTTGGATTAAAACCTACCATTTTGTCATTTTCTATCTGTTGCATCATTTGTGCTTTGTTTTCATTTTTTCCTTTCCTAATTTAAGTCAAGCATCTTTATGTTTTCATTTTATCTCCCATTGACTTGTCATTTATGCTTTTAAAATTACTTTTTAAAACTGGTTTTCCTAAGATTAATAATATATATTTTAAAATAATTTTAATCCACCTCCAAATAGTTTGCTGTTTCATGTATAATGAAAGGACCTTAATAGTATATCCCAATTCCTCCTTCCTATCTCATACGCATTGTTTTCATATATTTTACTTATACATATACATATGCTATATTTACCCAGTACATTGTTCCTCTGCTTTATCTATTTTCTTTCTTAATATGGCTTCTAGAAATTTTTAAATTGTGTATATGACTCATATTTCTATTGAATGACGCAGCTCTAGAATTCTGGATGTCACCTCTCCTACTACTAACTCCTGTCATCAGTTTTTCAATTCTGTTGTTGGTCCTATTCATTATATCATGTTCCATTCTGAACTCTTCCTTCTAGATTCTGAATCTAGGAAGCATTTCCCTACTTTTTATTTCTAGTGGGTTGTGATTCCTTGAGGGGATGGATTTGTGTCAATAACCTGCAAGCTTACCACTTAATTTTCTTTTCCTTTTTCAATTATTTCCACTTTATATGTAGCTGAACTTTGGTTTTGGGCACATTTGCTTCCCCACTTAATTTGCTCACATGGTGTACCATCTAGTGGTAGTAGAGGGTAACCTTCATTCCCCAAAGTTTAACTCTGCTCCTATGAGATGACTTTGAATGCTATTGATATTATAGGGAACTTTAAGGACAGAAGGAAGCCACTGATGAATTTTAAATGTATATTTTGATATTAGTTTCATATCAGCATTATGTTTCATTGCACTATATGTGCTATATGTATAATTTGTCACACCTCAATATACTTGTCTTTTAATTATTAGAAAGTTTTATAACTGACTTTGTTCTATAATATTTATAGTTTTTTATTTATTTTGTGTCATAGACAAGGCAAAACTGCTTAAGAACAGAATGACTTAACTGATTGTGGACAGTTTAGGGACTATAAACTAGAGGCTACAGGCAATAGGAGATGTTCTTAAGTAACATAATTCAGTTGTTTAGTTGCTAAAATTGTGTCCAGCCTTTTTGCAACCCCTGGGACTGTAGCCTGCTAGGCTTCTCTGTCTGTGGGATTTTCCAGGTAAGAATACTGGAGTGGGTTGCCATTTCCTTCTCTAGGGGATCTTTCCAACCCAGGGATTGAACCCTCATCTCCTGCATTGCAGGTGGATTCCTTACCACTGAGCAACCTGGAAGGAGTAAAACACTTAGGCAGAGTTCATTTTAATAACCATATAGTTAATATTCTAAGAGGTGTGAAGTAAAGTGTCACATCTGGAAAAGGGCTGAAAAAGGTTTTATAAGAAAAGAGATATTTTAAAAAGTCATTTTGTCACAGATGTGATATCAGTCTGCTGTGAAAAGACAAGAACTTGAACTCTAGAATAAGACTACTTAGGTTTGAATATTCCATTTTTGAGCTGTGTGATCTTGGTCAAGTTATGTATCCTTTGAGTCTTAGTTTTCCATTTTAACAGTGTTATTCTCTTTTCCTGTAGGAAATCTAAAGATATAATTAGCAAAACAACTTCTCAGAGTGAAAAATTTTGTGCTGATTTTGATGATTTGTCAGAGGAACTCAGACATTTTAACCAAGAACATACAAAATTGGTTGAAGAGTCTAAGAAACACTGTGATAAACTCAGTAGCAACCTTGAAATAATTTCTAAAGAGACCGAACAGAGATGCGAGGCTCTGAACACAAGCACACTTTGTTTTTCTGAACAGTGGGCATCTTGGTTAAGTAAAAGGCAAGAGGAACTTCAGAATTTATTGAAGGTAATTACTTTGTAACTGGAATCTCCCTTGGGGAGAACAGTGATAATCAGAAAATTTTATATTCTTGGCTAAGAATTGACTTCAAAACACATGCTAAAGTATAATGAATAACTTAAAATTGTAAGGATAACAGTTGGTATGCTTATACATGATCTTGTTTCACATATACATTTCCTAGATCTCCAGATGATTTAACATTTGTCTGATCTGTCCTATATCTATCTTTGGTTTTTGATTTGTTAGTTACTTTGGTTTAGAGCACGCTGTCCTTTGGTATATAATACTTTTCACTTATAAATGATTTTTACTTTTGTTTGGGTACATTCAAACCTGTTATTGCTTTAAGTATTTAGGATATTGTTCTGGTTACTCAGAAGACATCTGATAGGTTTGTGGGTTTGCTTGAACTTAATATTTGCATGAACCCTTTGTGGCTTGGTTTTTCTTCTGTGCAATGAAAGGATTTTACTACTATTCTTAGAAATTAGGTAAAATAACTTAAGTGTTTTAATCTATATAACCTATTTTCACAAAAAGGAACCTAGTAGAAAAATAGGTAATTTCAGGTTTAGAGCAAGAAATATACCAGATGAGCCTATAGATCTTGTCATACCAGAAAGTAAAGATGCTGTTAAAGATTAATGGAATTGTCTCAAAAAGACTTAGGAGGCAACCTGAGACACTCCCTTATTTAGAGGTGGTACAATTTGAGCATCATGAGGAATAAGTGCTATAACAGATTCAGTTCAGTTCAGTTCAGTCGCTCAGTCGTGTCCGACTCTTTGCGACCCCATGAATCAGCACGCCAGGCCTCTCTGTACATCACCAACTCCCGGAGTTTACTCAAACTCATGATTAAGATATATCAAATATGTTAAAATTGATAAATTCATAGAAATTTCATTAGTCTCCTTTGGTTCATGCTAGGGAAGCAGTAAATTATTCTAAGAAGTAGTAAATGAAGGGAAACATTTGAAAGGTCATCTGTCTTTACTGAAAGAACTCTGTCTTGGTTTAGCAGGGTAATGGATGACGAAAAATGTTTCAAAGAAGTATTCCAGCTAGTAAAATGCAGAAGAAATGATAGAATTAGGATATCACCATCTTGCAAAACCCCTAGTGAAATAATCCTTGTGGACATTAGTGACTGCGTATACCATTAGAGCAAAAGCTGATGAGAGATCTTTATAACTAAGAAGGTGACCATACTCAAACACACTGGTTGACTTTTTTTCCGTGCAGCTTGTGAGATTTTAGTTTTCCAAACGGACTGAACCTCGGCCCTTGGCAGTGAAAGCACAGCATCCTAACCACTGGGTCACCAGGGAATTCCCCACACCGATTAATCTTAATGTGAGAGACACAACCAGGCATTATGTACTTTCAGTACCACCTATGAAATAATCTTGAACCTGGTCTAGATCAAGCCTTTAGATCTAACTAATTTGTAGAAAATACAGAGGACAAATGAACATGTGAAAATAACAGAGGTGCAATTGAACATATCTAATAATTGAGATATTCAGTAGAGCACAAATACCTGGTTTCTTCAATGAAATTTTCTTTCAAAGCAGAAAGTATGGATAACCTATATTAAAAGAGTTCAGACCTAGAGGGCCTTAAGCCCTGGTTTACCTAGCATAGTCCTTGTTTATATTTGTTGCACTGGGGTAATTATTGTTAATGGCCCTTTTTACTCTTAGAATATCTCAGTTTTGATGAGAAATTATATAGTCATTTACTTAAGACATCAACCAAATCTAATGATGAATTCTGATTCAAACAAGTCTGAAAAACATGAGAGAACTCATGAAATTTAAACACTGACTAGACATTTGATGTAAAGAAAGGAATGCTAAATTTTTTAGATGTGAGTTCAGTTCAGTTCAGTTGCTCAGTCGTGTCTGACTCTCTGCGACCCCATAGACAGCAGCAGGCTAGGCCTCCCTGTCCATCACCAACTCCCAGAGTTTACCGAAACTCATGTCCCTTGAGTCGGTGATGCCATTTAGATGTGAGAGTGATCTTAAAAAGTTGTTAACTCTTGGAGAAGTACGCGATGTAAAAGGATAAAATGATACAGAAATTGCTTCAGAACTGTCTTGGTGGAGAGCAGGAGTAACTGGCTAGTCTTAATTGATCTATATCCCATGTAGTAATAAACGGTGAGGTTGGGTAGTGAATATAAAGGGGTTATTAGTATTACTATTTATACTTTTACGTGTGTTTCTAAAACCTTTGTTATGGAAAATTTCAAGGTAAGAAGTTAAAATGTTGCATAAAGGACGGGCAACTTTGATCTTAGTAATGAAATCTCATTGCATCATTTACAGGTTGTAAACCAAGGCTGTGAGACTTCAAGTTTAGAGCTTACTGAACAATTAAGTGGGCATAAAGCAGCTAATGAGAACCAGCAAAACTTTTTTCTCAGTCAGATAACTATTGATGAAGAAGAATTAATGACACGAAGTCAAGAACTTAATAAAACCGTAAAAATAGGTTTGACTAAGCTTAACTGCTTTCTACAACAGGAACTGAAACTGGACATCCCAACAGGTACTTTTAAAGGGAAATTGATTTAAAAAATTTTTGAAGTTGAATTCAACTGTATACAGTGCTAGTTGTTCCTAGAAACTAGGTCTTGCCATTCCCTGACACAGATTTACCATCTCACTCTGATTAACTCAAATATGGAAAAACTGGAATCATAAAGTAGGTTTAATCAAGCATTAGATGATATACATGGCATATACTCCCAGAAACTTGGGCAATCATAATTCAGTAAAAGTTTACAAACATTCAGGTAACTGGCTTTATTAAGAGAGCACATTTTAGAAATGTGCTAAAGAGAGCACAAAAAGAAAGCCTACCAAAAAAAAAAAAAAAGCCTACCATCTATCTAGCACTGTTTATAAAAGGACATTTTAATACCAAAAATGTAGGAATGTAATTAAATAAATCTAGTTTAATGCAAGGTTTACCACATTGTACATTTTTTATGTGTACCTCTCCTTTTGTCAGGGACCATTTAGATTGGCATTCAGGAATTACCATTTTGGGAGGTCAGAGCAGTATAAGCTATAATGTATTCAGGGAGGCCTTCATGAAAGAAGGTGTAACAAACTATTTAACACAGGAAGAGTAATTGAGTTATTCATTAGGTTGCGGTAGTGGTGACACTCTGTAAATTTACTAAAAATCATTGAGTGTATTTTGTGGTATGTAAATTATACTTTAAAGTTGTTTTTGTTTTTTTTAAGCAGTTATAAAAGGAGATGGCACTAAAGGATGCTAGTTAATTTTTTTCCCCCAAGACTCTTGATATTTATTATCCATTTTTCAATGAAATTAGGAATATAAATGTTAAGTGAAAAGGCCAGTGCCTGTGTAAATTATGAGAACAGGAATTATTATAAAGAAATGTAGCTGGTTAATATTTACTTTCCACCAAATTTACAGTAAAATGATTATTCCTATCTAACTGATCATGCTGAGAAAATTGTGTCTTATTCCAATAATGTTGCCATTTTTTTCAGAAGACTGAATCCTTTTAGAGCCTACAATACATCTTCTGTAGGTGGAAAAATTCATGTTTTGGCATAGGTTGGATCTTGCAGTTGGTTGAGTTGTCAATTTAGGAAATATTTTAAGCAACATATGCCTGACAGATAACAGAATTGATTCACATATGTGGCAGTAGTTATATTTTTGGAAGACAAAGACTTACTGGGAAGTATAAGTTTTAGCATTAAAAAAATTTCTGGGAGAGAAGTTCAAGGGGGACATATGTATAACTGTGACTGATTCATGTTAATGTTGGCAGAAACCAGTACAATATTATAAAACAATTATTGTTCAATTAAAAAAAACGTACTCATAAGCCATGTTTCAATTTTTACCACTTATATCCACTAAAGGTACGACCCCACAGAGGAAAAATTATGTATACCCATCAACACTGGTGAGAACCCAGCCACGAGAACAACTCCTTGATGAGTTGAAAATGAAACAGCCTGAGCTGTTAACAACGCTAAACTGTTCAGAAAACAATGAAGAGACTAGTCAGGTAAAATTTATTTTAGGCATCATAATTTTAGAATTCTCCCGTAAACTTTTTTTTTTTTAATTTACCTTTATTTATTTATTGTATTCTTATTTTGGCTGTGCTAAGTCTTCGTTGCCGCATGAGGGCTCTCTCTAGTTGTGACAATCGGGGGCTGCTCTCTAGTTGCGACGGCTTCTCTTGTCGCAGAGCCAGGCCCTAGGTGTATGGTCTTCAAGAGTTGGGGCACGTGGGCTTAGTTGCTCCTTGGCATGTAGGTTCTTCCTGAACCAGGGATCCACCCGATGTCCCTGCATTGCAAGACGGACTCCTAGCCACTGGACCACCAGGGAAGCCCTAGACAGTGTTTATGTTGTGTTTATTATGTGCTCCACATTGTTCTGAGCATTTTACATATGTATATATATTTACTTAGTTAATTCTCTCAGCAACTCCGTAAGGTGGATGCTAGTACTATCCCCATTTTAACAGGTGAGGGAACTAAGAATTACCTTGTCCCAAATCACAAGGATGGAGCTGGAAGTAGAACATAGAGAATCTCCACAATCTGTGCATTTAACTACAGTAATTATAGAAAAGTTGGGGAATTGGAAAGTAAAGAAGAAAGTAAAAAGTAAACTATAATCTCTTTATTCTGAGATTATCACATTTAACACTTTATTATAGGTACTTCTCTATGTGAAAACATAACAGGAATTATTTTTATTATTTTGTAGACTTTCTGCTAATTTTGTTGAGGTTTAACTTTTAAGTAATGGACATTGTGTTATTTTTCAAAGAAGAAAACTGCCTTGTGTGAAGATTTTTTTTTAACCCTCCCCCCACCATGTGAAGATTTTTAAGCCCTGGGAATTTATCAATTCATCTAGCTGCTTCTTTTAGGACTTGGATGAAGAAAATGCGGTCCCGGTGCTCACTGTTGAAGAACCTCTAACTCAGGAACCATCTGTAGATACTAGTTTGGATTGTTCATCGAGTGGTGGGGTTCCATTTTTCCAGGTACCTGATTGTATCTTGTTAGATAACCCTTCCACATCTAACATAAATCTGTCATTTGCTATCCAGTATAAAGGCATTGCTCTTGATGGATGGAACAGGAAAAGTATTTTAGTCATTCCTTTGGGATGGCTTGTTAACTTTTCTGGTTTAAAGAATTTACACAAGTATAATTGATTAGGGATTTTTTGGTAGGATAAATAAACTCAAAGTTTGACTTACTCCCATCCTTGGCTGGTAATCTTCTGTTGTTATCCTTACCCCTTTTCTACTTCCTCCATACTAAGAATGAGACTAAAAGCAGTCATTTCTCTCTTCCCTCCACCTTTGACGTGGATGTCCTGGAGCCTATCTCTGCCCACAGTCAGACTTTGAAGGCTAAGACATTTAAATTGAGATTGAATGCCTCTCCGGTTTAAAGACTGAGTCTCCTGCCTGAGGCTTTTCTCCTATTAACTATTCCCCTAGGTAGCCTGCACTTCTCACCTGCCATGATATTGAGCATTTACAGCCTGTTCCCTTTCCTTCCCCCTTTTCACCACTTTTGGGAGTGTAACACTAAACTGTCTAATCTTTCCCTCTCATTTAAAGGCATAAGCCTAGACAGAGTCTGTGAAGTAAGAATTTCCTTACATAGGATGTTAATGTCTACATTTTATATCATAGTTGAAGTGCTGCTTCTGATGTATCTATGCTTTCACCATGATCTAAAGAGTCTCCATTCCTATTAAACTATTAAATTAAGCTATTAGGTTCCTATTAACCTATTAATCTGAGCTTCTCTAGCTCAGATTTTATTAAATTCCTCTCTCCCTGCATCAAGGCAATTTTATCCCCCAAATCTTCCTAGCTTTTGCTTTATTCTTTACTCTTAAAAAATGCTAGATATATTTCTATTTTTCAACCCTCTCTTCCATCTTATAAAATTAAGGAAAGGGAAAGATAAGAGAACTTTAGTGACTGCTTAATCCCTATTTGAAAATTCTCTCATTATTACAGCATATGATGTTCTGAAGGCCAGGCTTATTGGTTCAGTTATGGCAAGGAAGTTCCTACAGTACCAGAAAAGACTTGGGATTGGATTTGAGACCTTTAGCTAAAGTCCAGAAATTATTTTTTTCTCTGATATCTATCTGATTTGGGGAAGTTTTCTAGGTTAGAAACTCTAAAGTTGCTTTACAATTTGTCTAAAAATTGATGAGTGGGTCTATAAGGAAAGTCATCAGTTACTAAAGCTCTCTAAGGGCAAGTACAAGGATTCCAATGAAGTATTCCCAAATGAGAAACATGAAATAAGTTTTTTAAAAGATAAAATATAGGTTAAATAAAAAGTATCTTGAGATAGCCTATAGATCTATGCTTAAAATAGAATTACCTCTTTTTTTTTTGAGGGGGGGGCTGCATCTTACAGCCCATGGGATCTTAGTTCCCTGACCAGGGATTGAACCCTGGCCCTGGCAGTGAAACCACAGAGTCCTAACCCCTGGACTGCCAGGGAAGTCCCAGAATTGCCATTTTTGTACAGTAGCCCATCTTTGTTTCCCTAGAGCATGACTTCTAGCAGCAGCACTATTGACATTTTGAGCTGGCGAATTCTTTGTTGTGGTGACCTGTCCTGTGTATTATATGGTATTCATGAGCAGCTTCCCCGGCTTCTGTCCACTGGAACCAGCAGTACCCCTCTAGCTTTAACAACCAAAAACATCTTCAGAGAGAAGCAAACGTCCCGAAAGGCAAAAGTCTCCCTATTGATAACCATGGCCCTACAGTAAAATCTGTAATTATTTTTTTGGAAAACCATACAGAAAATTAGATTCCTTTCTCAAACATACCCCCCACTTGGTGATAAAATAAGAAGGCATTCATTTCTACTTTCCAGGCAAAGTGTTGGCTCAAATTTGCGCTGAGTATTTCTAAAGTTTTCCACACCTAATTTCTTCCCTGTAAACAAGAGAATTTTGAAAATGGAATATGATTAATATGTGTCACATGTTACTTTATATTGACTTAATTTTCTCCCTTAAATCCACAGCATAAAAAATCACATGGAAAAGACAAAGAAAACAGAGGCACTAATCCATTGGAGAAGTCTAAAGTAGAAGAAATCATAGAGCAATCTGTTACGAAGAGCAGATTACCTCTACGAGCCCAGAACAATTTTTAGTTAACTTGAGGATTGGTAATTTTATTTTTTAAAGAAATGAAAAATAAAACCTGTAACCCCAGAACTTGAGCCTTGTGCGTAGATTAAAAACGAGTAGAAAATATCAAGGCAGTACTGTAAATGTAGTTGAATTTACTATCTATTTTTCTGTCATTGCTGTAGTTCCCTCTATGTTAAGTTGGATTTCATTTGGGATTTGCATGGAGTAAATATGTGTTTCTAGCTTTTGATATAAAATAGCGCTTTCAGAACAAATGAAAAATGTTTTCTTGTGTATTACTAAATAGTAGATAGATAGATGCTGCAGTGTTCTTTTAGGCTTGAACTTATATAGGTAAATATCACCAGGACTTGGTCTTAGGAAGGCCATATCCTTTCTTTTCTTGCTATGATTGAATTATGGTTATCTTTCCTTGCCTCCTTCCCTAGACTTTTTCATTCTGCCTGCTCAGCTCACTTTCTCCCTTTTTGTCACCAAGCCATTTGTAGAGCTAGAAAATGGTATCTATCCATTATTATTATGAGATAGCCAGAGTTTTATCTAGAAATCTTTGACACTTTTCTGTGGTTATCTCTAAAATCACTGTCAACAGTAAACATAACCCTGGAAATATCCTGTTTGTTTCCCCCAGAAGTGAAAAAGCATTTCATTCCTTTATGAGGCCTAACATATTAGCTCCTACAGAGTTCACAAAAAGCCATCCTCTCCAGAATATACATTGCTATTATGGGAGAAAAACCCTGAGTTCTGATTAATGGCTGTGTGACCCCATTTTGAGGCCTTTATCTTGTGTAAAAGGTCACACTGATTTAAGGGCTTTTTGAAGCTATTGATTATGAGTGTAATTTATATTCTTTTGTTTACTTGGTAAAACTTTTTGTTGTTCTTTGTATATAATAAAATATGTATGTATATATTTTTCTTTACTGAAATCTTAATCCTTAATTGAAGGTCCCTGATATTCTTTTGATCTAGCAGCCAAATTTCTGGAAGTTGGGATGTTTCAGCATGAAGAACCAGAGCACTTAGAAAATATATGCAAAGAGTAAATTTTGTGCCACATCAAGTTAAGTGTAGAAATTCAGAGTTTGATTTTGATAACTAAAACCAAGCTCTGTTGGAGAATTAGAAAACGTGCTACTTCAAGCAACTCAATTTGCCTTGCAGAGTATTAATTATCTTAATAAAAATGATCATATAATTTCTCTGCGAAATCAGATGTCAATACAAGCTATGAATAATATCTAATAAAAATAAGCTACCCTGGGTAAATCCATGATGAATAAATTTAATCTCTACATTAACTTGCTTGTCTCATTATTTCTTATTTTGCAGTGGGTATGTTTACAGAGTTAAGCAAGTTGTATTAAAATTCCTAAAATAAACTTCTGCACAGGTACCAGCAAGGAAAAAAGGCCTTGATAAACATCCCAGCTTTCAGTTGCACTCCACGGGGCTACACCTTAGTGTGAGATGAATGAGAAACAGATTGGCCCTCACAGGGCCTGAAGTCCAGCTTTAAGCCATCTCATTCCCAAACTGTTTGAAGGTTATCTAGGAATGCTAATACAGCTGGTTGAACAGCCTACAGAAGCCAAAATAAATCGGGAGAATTTTAACATCTAGAGCCTTAAGTTAACTTGGTACTTTTTAATATAGTGTGAAGCACTCAAAAAGTAACCTTCAGCAAAAATAGAGTAGCTTCAAGGACCCATCATTCCTCCTCAGAGATGAAAACATTCAGAAATAATTTTGTCATAACTTGGAAAAACAGAAGTTTATAGAACCAAGCAAATGTTGCATCAGGAACAAAGTAATCTAAAAATTAGAAAAGCCTTTTGGTGTTTTACTTGCCCTTGCTCCATCCCCCTTCCCAGCTCTGTGGTAGTCCTGAAGAGAGGCAGAAGCCTGTGGGTCTCAGAGTGGGACCTTGTTCCCTGGTCCTGAAGAAGCTGAGGCAGTTTTAATCTCAAAAATTTGTTGAAACCTGTTTAGGCCAACATGAAGGACTGAAGCAAGGCACTTTCCTTTGTTTCAGCTAACTCTGAACTCAGGTTGAAAAATGGTAGGCATTTCTCAAAAATATTGTAAGCAAAAACCTGCTGCCACGTTTGGCAAAAGATTACAGTTGAGGTAAATAAAGGTGTGCCCAGAGCCTCAGAGGAAATAATGGGGGAGAATTTCCTAGGGAAATCAGGCTATTCAAAAACAACAGTGTATACTAGGGAACTGAGAAAGCCATCTATGTTTAGGGCAAGTTGCATGTTTAGAGAAGACCTAAGTGTCCACTGGTGGCTGAACTCTGGGCTCAGCACAAGTAGGAAGTGAAGGCTAAGCAGATTTAAAAATGATCTAGCTAAGCACTGAAGGAGTGCTCCAATATAGCCACTCTACAAAGACTGGGAAGAGGTTTTTCCCCTTTTGTTTTAATTCTTGTCTTACATATATTTTTGCCACCGGCATTCAAGGAAATCTGTCAATACTAGCTGAATACAAGCAAAAAAGTCTTCAAAGAAAAGTCAAGTGAGACGTTACAAAAACAGTTGAGAAAAGTCACTAAACTGCTACAGCCCACAGCAAGGAACAAAAACAAACCACGAGGCATGAAGAATCTGATGGCCAAAGTTACCATAATAGTCAAATGTTTTCAACAAAAAACTGGGTATTTTGCAAAGTATGACTCATTCGCAGAAGAAATTAACAAACTTGCTGAGGGAGCATAAACTTTGGAATTTCAATCAACTGTCTCAATTATGCTCACGGAGCTAATGGAATCCAGTAAGTTGTCTCAACAAATAGAGAATATCAGTGAAGAAACTGTAAAAAGGAACCACACAAATCTGGAGCTGAAAAGTAACTGAAGTGAAAAAAAAATCACTAGAGGCTTCCAATAGTATATATGAACAGGCAATTGAAAGCCAGTGAACTTGAAGCTAAGTCAATTGAAATTGTCCAGTTGGAGAATCAGGAGGGAAAAAGAATGAAGGACAAACAGAATTTAAGAGACCTGTAGAGCACAATGAAATAACATTTGCAAAAATAAAGTACCAGAAGGATAGAGAAAGGAGCAGAAAGAATACTTGAAGAAATAATGGCTGAAAACTTCTCAGATTTGCTAAAACATTCAAAGCTGCATATCCAAGATGCTCAACAAGTCCAAACAGTATAAACTCAAGAGATCCACAAGACATATTATAACTGAATTGTTAAAACTGAAGACAGAATCTTGAAAGCAGCAAGAGTGTAGTCTTCAGGAAAATGCAAATTAAAACCACAGTTAAATATCACTTCACATCCACAAGAATAGCCATAGTAAAAACAAAATAACAAAAACAAAAACAACAAAATAACTTCCCTGTTGGTCCAGTGGCTAAGACTCTGCACTTTCACCGCAGGGGGCCCCAGGTTTGACCCCTGGTTGGGGAACCCAAGATCCTGCCTGATACACAGTGCGGCCCAAAATAAAAAATAACAAGTGCTGGTGAAGATAGTCAGTGGAAACCCTCATATACTGCTTGTGGGAATGAAAAATGTCAGCCACTGATTAAAGAGCTTGGTGGTTCCTAAACTAAATGTAGAATTACCATTTGACCCAGCAAATCTACTCTTAGATAGCTATCCAAGAGAAAAGAAAAAATTTATCCACACACATCTGTACACAGATGTTCATGTTAGCACTATAAATGCTATAAATGATACAAGTGTCCATCAACATAAAATGGATAAAATACATATAATGGATTATTACTTAGCCACAAAAATAATGAAGTGCTGATACCTGCTACTGTGTGGATAAACCTTGAAAAAAACTGCTAAGTGAAAGAAGTCAGATGCAAAAATTCATATATTGTGTGTTTACATTTGTATGAAATATCCAGGATAGGTAAATTCATAGAAACATTGGTACTTGCCAAGGTTGAGTTGAGAGAAAGGCAGTGGTTGCTTAACGAACGTGGACTTTTGCGATGTTGGAAATGTGTTGGAACCAAGTAGATGTGGTGGTTGTACAACACTGTGAATATACTAAATGCCATGGAATTATTTTTTTAATTAAAAATTTTGAGGTATAATTGGCACATAGTTTAATTATACAACAATTTGATATTTGTATACATTGTAAAATCACCACAATAATTCTCACAATTATTCATTTTATGTGATTTTGACCTAAAAATAAAAGCCATTCGAAATATAAAGTGAGTCCTATCATCTATTAAAGAAGTACTTGAATCATAAAGGAATTAATATTGTAGGTAGAACTGATGAGCAGATAGTAAAATGTTCTTAAAGAAACATGACAATTTAAACATATGCTGTATACATTGTGTGCCCATAAAACACAGCTCTTTACGCTCCTTTAAAAATAATCTGGGCTTCCCTGGTGGCTCAAACGGTAAAAAATCTGCCTGCAATGCAGGAGACCCAGGTTTGATCCCTGAGTTGGGAAGATCCCCTGGAGAAGGGAATGGCATCCCACTCCAGTGTTCTCACTTGGAGAATTCCATGGACAGAGGAGCCTGGCGGGCTACAGTCCATGGGGTTACAAGGAGTTGGACACAACTGAAAGAGTTGGCCGTGACTGAGCGACTAACACTTTCATTTTCAAACAATAATCCAGTATACAAAGAGTGAAAGTGAAAGTCATTCAGTCGTGTCCGACTCTGCGAGTCTATACAGTTCATAGAATTCTCCAGGCCAGAATACCCAGGTATCAAACTCAGGTCTCCCGCATTGCGGATGGATTCTTTACCAGCTGAGCGGTAAGGAAAGCCCAAGAATACTGGAGTGGGTAGCCATCCCTTCTCCAGAGGATCCTTCTGACCCAGGAATTGAACCGAGGTCTCTTGCATTGCAGGCAGATTCTTTATCAACTGAGCTATCAGGGAAGCCCAATATACAAAGAGACCGAACATCAACAGTAAAGACAACAGAAACAAATTACAGAAATTAAAGCTAATGGAGTTGCCAAACAAGATAATTAAAAAAATAAACATTTAAAGAATTTATAGACACAATGAAATATTTTGGATGAAAATTGGAAATTATTTTACAAAGAATCAATAGAAATTCTGGAACTGAAAAAATATAATAAATTATGAACACAGGGAATGGGTTTAGTTGCTGAACAGACCTCATTAAGAGAGTTTTTAAAAGTAGATGATAGGGACTTCCCTGGTGGTCCAGTGGCTGGGACTCGATGCTCCCAGTTGCAGGTGGTCTGGGTTTGACCCCTGGTCAGGGAATTAGATCCAGTATGCTGCAGCTAAGACCCAGTGCAGCCAAATAAATACATACTTTAAAAAAAGTGGATGATAGGTTGGAAGAAAATGATTACACTGAAGCATAGCAAGATGTAAGGATAAGAAATATGAAAGAAACAGGACATGGTGAAGAGATTAAACATGTATATAATTAGTGCCTCACAAGGAAGAAGAGAGAACGGGACTGAAGCTTTATAATCCTGAGCAGGACAAATGCAAAATCATACCTAGGTATACCACAGGCAAACTGCTAAAAGGATAAATGAAATAAGGAAGTAAAAACAATAGAGATAATTAAACTGCTGAAACAAAATAACTGATTGCCACCACAATGAAAATATTTTTTAGGAATGATGGTGCATTAAAGGCATTTTATGTGTCTAAGAAATGAAAATTGATTTTTGTCATCACCAATCTGGCACTAAAGGAAACACTAAAGGGTGTTCTTTAGGCAAAAAGAAAATGATATCAAATGGCCTCTCAGAGATGTAGGAAAGAATAAAGAACAATAAAAAATATAAATGCATCAGAAAGGTAAATTATCACTGTAAAACAATAACAGTATTTTATGAGTCTAAAATATATATGGAATTAAAACCCTCAAGAATAACACATAAGATGGAAGAAAGTTAGGAGGAGTTAAAACAGTCAAAGATTCTTTGATTATCGGGGAGGTAGTAAAGATTCTAATTTTAGACTTTATAAGTAAAGTCTAAGTAAAATAGTAAATATTAAATTTGAACATATTATATCATTGGATAAATTTTTTTTGTAAATATCAGTAGGGCCAAGTTGATTGATAGGGTTGTAGGTCTTCCATAACATTACTAATCTTCTGTGTAGTTGTTCTGTTAATTAAAACGTTAAAGTCTCAGAAATTCTCTGGTGGTCCAGTGGTTAAGATTCTGTTTTCACTGCCAAGGGCCCAGATTTGATACCTGGTCACGGAACTAAGATTCCACAAGCACTTAATGCAGCGCCCCCGCACCCCGACCCCCGCAAAAAAAAAAAAAAAAAAGTTGAACTCTCTAACTGTAAATTTTAAAATTTCTCCTTTCAGTTCTTTCTTTCTACTTCTGGCACTTGTGCTACGAAAGTGAAAGTCGCTCAGTTGTGTCCGACTCTTTGCGACCCCATGGACTATACAGTCCATGAAATTCTCCAGGCCAGAATACTGGAGTGGGTAGCCTTTCCCTTCTCCAGGGGATCTTCCCAACCCAGGGATCAAATCCAGGTCTCCCACATTGCAGGTGGATTCTTTACCAGCTGAGCCACTTGTGTTGTGAAGTACACATGTATTTAGAATTGTTATACTTCTTGATGAATCAACACCTTTATCAGAATGTCCCTTTTTATTCTTGGTGACATTCCTTAAAGTGAAAGAGTTAGTCCCTTCAGTCATGTCTGACTCTTTGCCACCCTACGGGCTGTAGCCCATGGCTCCTCTGCCCATGGGATTCTCCAGGCAAGAATATTGGAGTGGGTTACCATGCCTTCCTCCAGGGACTCTTCCCAACCCAGGGACCAAACCCACGTCTGTTATGCCTCCTGCTTCGCCACCTGGAAAGCCCAGTGGGTGGGGTGGGTAGTCATTCCCTTCTCCAGGGGATCTTCCTGATGCAGGGATCGAACCCAGGTCTCCAGAATTGCAGGCAGATTCTTTAATATCTGAGCCACCAAGGAAGCCCATTCCTTATTCTATATTAATGTAGATACTCTAGCTTTCTTTATTTCCTTTTTAAAAGATTAATTAATTTAAAAATTGAGGTATAGTTGATTTATAACTCCAGCTGTCTCTTTCTTAATGTTTGTAGAGTTTTTGATGATGGCCATTCTGATCAGTGTGAGGTGATACTTTACTGTAGTTTTGATTTGCTTTTAATAATTATGCTGTTTTTCTTTTTTTCTACCTCCTTTAGAAATGATGTTTTTATGAGTCCATTTTATCTCCATTAAAACTTTTGTTTAGTTTTTTCCAAAGACTTACTAAATATATATAGAACTAATCATAGTCTGCCCTCAAAAAAATTATACTGAATCATATATAGCTTCAGAACCTAACAACAGCATACTTCTAATTATTCTCTCTCATCTTTTCTGTGTTTTTAATTTTACACTTATATTTGCAATAAAACCACAATCCATTGTTACCATATTTCATCTTGAAAGATAATTATCTTTGGAGAGATTAAAAATAAGAGAAAGAATGTCTTTCTATTTTCATTTTCACCATTTCCAGAGATCTTTATTTTTGTAGATCTGTCTTTATGTATGATACCATATTCTCTAATACACTCTTGTTGAAGAGCTTCCTTTAATATTTCTTACAGGATAGGGCTGCTGGTAATGAATTCTGTCACTTTTGTTTTCTAAAGTATTCTTTGTCTTCATTTTTGAAAGATATTTCATCATGTGTATAATTCTGGGTTGGCAGTTATTTTCTTTCAGCACATTAAAAATGTCACTGCATTGTCCTCTGGTTTGCACAGTTTCTATTGAGAAGTCTAATGTGCAATTCTTATCTTTGTTCTTCTGCATTTAATGTCTTCTTTCTCTGACTGCCTTCAAAGTTTTCTCTTTAATTTTGGTTTTCAGTGGTTGGATTAGGGTGGAAGCTAGGTTGCTAGAGAGCTTTTCTCAATGTTCTTTCTCCACCCTCAGCTTTCAGCCTTCCCTGTGTGCCTGAACCGGTGAAGGGTTTGTGAGCACTTCTGGCATGGGAAGGTGCTACTCTCTTTTCTCATTCTTGGGTCTCGCTGGCCTGAAGCTGGGGGTTGGGAAGGGTTTTCTGCTGTCCAGATCCAGCCTTCGTCCTAGCAGGCCCTGTGTCCTGGGTCTTGGGGGAGTTGGGCTTTCTCAGTGATCCTGTCCCTCTCTGGGGTAGCCAAACTCTGCTGGGAACTTTGGCAGGTCTTTGCAGGAGAGTTTCCTGCCCTTCCTCTATGAGTAAATTTTTTTTTTTTTTAAACCTTGATCACAGTGGGCTTTCCATGTGGCCCTAGTGGTAAAGAACCCGCTTGCCAATGCAGGAGCTAGCAGTAAATTTCTGGATTGGGAAGATCCCCTGGATGGCAACCCACTCCAGTATCATTGCCTGGAGAATCCCATGGAGAGCAGAGCCTGGAAGACTACAGTCCATAGGGTCGCAAAGAGTGGGACATGACTGAAGTGACTTAGCACCCATGCTCAGCAGTCTTCACATGTATCCCGAGGAGCCACAAGTTTTGTTGCCCTTCTTCCTATGGCTTTGGTCTGTAAGGAAGAAGTCTCTAGGCAGAGCTTCATGCCTGTTTTTGTAGTAGTGGCTGCTTCCTTTTCCAAGACTGCATCACAAATAGAGGTTTCCTCTGATTTCCTCCCTGGGTTTCTGTTTTTCTTGAGCACCTGTAAAGTCTGTGAAGAGCCTGGTAGTGGGTGCAAATTCCCATTGTGTCTGCAGCTCCCAGGGGTTCTATACTTTCATGCTAGCTTACATTAAACCTTTGTCAATGTGTTAAATGTTTTAGTTGAATTCTTACTTGCTTGCATGATATCTGGTGTCTCCTCCCAGGTAGGCTATCACTCTTCCCGGTCTCTCAATAGGAAGTCCTTTTTTCTCAAAGTGCTTGGCTGGCCTGAGACCTCAGCTCTCTGACTGCTGCAGAAAAGTTATGATTGTGTTTGTCTAGATTTTTTCTTGTTAGAGTGACAACAATGGTCTTTACGACTTTCTGCATCCTAGGTGGGAGCAAAATCAATATGGTCTCCCGTTAACATCTTCTAACTTATTAGATAAACAGTGGGACTGATTTCAAGAGAGATTCCTTCTTCAAATGTGTGCCTGCTTTGTTCCTATTTCAGTCTTTTTATTTATTCTTTCTTTTGGCTCCTTACCAGCCAAATCTTTCTCAGTCTTTATGGTAACCTCCCATGCCTTCAAAGATAATTCCCCCTGTGTATTTGAAAAACACTTAAGCATATAAGAATTAGATCCTCTTAAGATTAATCTAAGCTCCATATTGAAAAGCTTGTATTTTGAAGGAAACTGAAAACCTTGCTGCTGTACCTTGGGTGGTAGATTATCTGCAGGAGCAAGTGGTTTTCATTCAATAGAAGCTTCAGTAGTACATTTCACTTGGTACTTTTTCCCCTAAAGAGGAAGAGAAAGAAGAGAAACTGATAAAAACTATTTCATAGATATTCTATTAAAAATATTATTTTAAATGGCTGTTACTTTGTCACTGAATTATAGATCACATGGTTGAATAACTCAGAAGAATTAACCAGTTAGCACCATGCTCAAAATAAACTTGATTTCTACACTACCAGTTAGAAGAGCACCAAGTAGAAGAATAAGAACAGGGACTTTCCTGGTGGTCCAGCAGTTAAGAATCTGCTTTGCAATTCAGGAGATGTGGGTTTGATCCTTGGCAAGGGAGCTAAGATTTCACATGTTGTGTGGTGCCATCAAAAAATGAAAAAAAGAATAGCAAAAACAAAATCAAGCTAAACTTTTAAAATTACTCTGATTTTTCTTTTTATCAAAGGGAATAGACCATGAATTGATGAAACTAATAAGCTTTTCTTAAAGTTTCTGTAAAGATAAATAATGTGCCTATTTTCTATCCTCTGTATGAAAAAGTATCTTTGACTTATCTAAAATATTGGATAATAAAATAAAATATTGGATAATAAATAAAATATTGGATAATTAAAATGTAATCAAAATACTTTTAATATATGGAGTTTGAAGTTAAGTGAAAGTCACTTAGTCATGTCCAGCTCTTTGTGACCCCATGGACTGTAGCTTGCCAGTCTCCTCTGTCCACAGAATTCCCCAGGCAAGAATACTGGAGTGGGTTGCATCCCTTTCTTCAGGGGATCCTTCCGACCCAGGAATCAAACCCGAGTCTCCCACACTGCAGGTAGATTCTTTACCATCTGAGGCACCAGGAAAGCCCATTATTCCAAAGCCCAGGGTTTGAAATAATCTAGTGCAATTATTACAATTTTTATTTTTTATTTTATTTTTTGTTGGTTGAATTGGAATAGGGGACATTCTTTTTATTTTTTTCATTTATTTTTATTAGTTGGAGGCTAATTACTTTACAATTTATTACAATCTTTAAAATAAAAGGTAGTAGAAATCAAATTTGAGCTAACTGGTTAATAATTTTGTGTATACTGTATCTATGTATGTACTTATATATTGAGCATAATAGACAATATATACTTGCTTATACACTTAGATTTAATGAAATAACTTGCCCTCCTTTTTTCTTTTGAGGAAACTTCCTGTTTTTCACTTTAATGTTCCAGATCATTCAGGAATGGTTGCATACCCAGGAAATAAAGTAATAGTTATGTACTTGTTTAAAAACAGTACTTGCACCTGCTACAACTGTTTAACCAATAGAGCCACAGAAAGATCTTGTTTAAGAATCATGTCTAAGATTAAATCCTTGCTTTGCTATTCATTAGCTTGGTGCCTTTAGACGAGTTGTTTGATTTCTCTGGGCCTAATACCTCATCCATAACATGGAGTTGTAACCTATCTGCTGGACTATCAAAAGGTAGCAAAGTTTCTTGGGTTTCCAGCCTTAGAGGGATAATAAGGTGGAAAATAATGAGCCTAGAGTCATTTTTTTTAATGTTTCTTTGTCTGTGCTGGGTCTTCATTGCTGTGTGGGCTTTTCTCTAGTTGCAGTGCATGAGCTTCTCATCGCGGTGGCTTCTCTTGTTGTGGAGCACAGGTTCTGGGGCACTCGGCCCTCAGTAGTCATGGCACACAGGCTCTGGAGCACAGGCTCAGGGGTTGTGGTGCCAGGGCTTAGTTCCTTCGCAGCTTGGGGTATCTTCCCAGATCAGGGACTGAATTCGTGCTTCCTACATTGGCAGGCGGATTCTCACCCACTGAGCCACCAGGGAAGCCTAAGTCTATAGTCACTCGGTGGCTGGTTTTCCATCAGCTTCAAGGCTGGACCTCCACGTGTGACAGCCTCCTGCTCTACTCCCACAGTGAGTGCTCCTGAAGACGACACATGAGAAGGATTTCACACCTCTGCTCAGTGCCATGAGCCACCACGTTTAGATGCTGCTTTTCATCTTCACCTACAGCTGCTGCCACCATGGCCACTGCCCTTGTGACTGCTGCTCTTGTCCATATTCCTTGTCTTCATCCCCTCTAAATATTCTGGACTATCCAGATGGTCATCTCCTTATTGAGAGAGAAAGAATAGGCTTGTTCTCCCTCAGTTCAGTTCAGTCGCTCAGCCGTGTCCAACTCTTTGCGACACCATGAACTGCATCACACCAGGCCTCCCTGGCCATCACCAACTCCCGAAGCCTACCCAAACCCATGTCCATTGAGTTGGTGATGTCATCCAACCATCTCATCCTCTGTTGTCCCTTCTCCTCCTGCCCTCAATCTTTCCCATCATCAGGGTCTTTTCCAATGAGTCAGCTCTCCACATCAGTGGCCAAAGAATTGGAGTTTCAGCTTCAACCATCAGTCCCTCCAATGAACACCCAGGCCTGATCTCCTTTAGGATGGACTGGTTGGATCTCCTTGCAGTCCAAGGGACTCTCAAGAGTCTTCTCCAACACCACAGTTCAAAAGCATCAATTCTTCGGCACTCGGCTTTCTTTATATTCCAACTCTCACATCCATACATGACCACTGGAAAAACCATAGCCTTGACTAGATGGACCTTTGTTGGCAAAGTAATGTCTCTGCTTTTTAATATGCTGTCTAGGTTGGTCATAACTTTCCTTCCAAGGAGTAAGCGTCTTTTAATTTCATGGATGCAATCACCATCCGCAGTGATTTTGGAGCCCAAAAAAATAAAGTCTGACACTGTTTCCCCATCTATTTGCCGTGAAGTGATGGGACTGGATGCCATCTTAGTTCTCTCAATGCTGAGCTTTAAGCCAAATTTTTCACTCTTTTTCACTTTCATCAAGAGGCTCTTTAGTTCTTCTTCACTTTCTTCCATAAGGATGGTGTCATCTGCATATCTGAGGTTATTGATATTTCTCCCAGCAATCTTGATTCCAGCTTGTGCTTCATCCAGCCCAGTGTTTCTCATGATGTACTCTGCATATAAGTTAAATAAACAGGGTGACAATATCAGCCTTGATGTACTCCTTGAGACAGGGAAGAGGGAAGAAGAGAGAAAAGGGATTGAATGATTGAAGTGGAAGTAATGTAAGGGAATTCCCTGGCAGTCCAGTGGGTTAGGATTCCACACTTCCACTAAAGAGGGCACAGGTTTGGAAGTAAGATCCTGTATGCTGTGCAACAGGGCCAAAAATAAATAATAAAAATCTGTTGTTCCATGTCCAGTTCTAACTGTTGCTTCCTGACCTGCATAAGGTTTCTTAAGAGGCAGATCAGGTGGTCTGGTATTCCCATCTCTTTCAGAATTTTCCACAGTTTATTGTGATCCACACAGTCAAAGGCTTTGGCATAGTTAATAAAGCAGAAATAGATGTTTCTCTGGAACTCTCTTGCTTTTTCTATGATCCAGCGGATGTTGGCAATTTGATCTCTGGTTGCTCTGCTTGTTCTCCCTAGAAGCCCAGAAAACCCGTTTTGTACTCAGGGTTGGGCTATCAGCCTGTCAAGCTCTGTTCTCTCTCCCAGAAGTGCTGGGGTGATGGTCATGGACCCATATTTGATGACGCCATCTTGGGGCGGGGACAGTGATGGGTGCTGATGGGAGACAGGGATGACCAAGATAGAGCTTCTGCTCTTTAGGAACCATTAGTCTTCTCCAGTCTTGGGGACTATATCCTATTTCATTAAGTTCAGCACCCCAAATCAACCTGGCATTCATGTTCTTGTTTCCTGTTTTATACTACTTCCACTTCTTATTTTTATTACTTATTTTTGGCCCTGTTGCACAGCATACAGGATCTTACCTCCAAACCTGTGCCTTTTTTAGTGGAAGTGCGTAATCCTAACCCACTGGACTGCCAGGGAATTCCCTTACATTACTTCCACTTCAATCATTCAATCCCTCTTCTCTCTTCTTCCCTCTTCCCTGTCTCAAACACGACTCTTCTCTTTTTAGCTTAAGTGGCTGAGTGATACAAGGTTCTAATAACCAAGATCCTGAACTCAGAAGAGGAACAAATCAAAATGATCTTTCCTCAACTAGCAACAATTTAGGAAATATATAGCCCTGCCTCTGTTATCAATTCCCTTTTTCTTCAACATAAGCCATGCAAATAGTATTTTGCATAATTTATGAGGTTAAAAATCAATCAACCAAAAATTGCTTGTGTTCACTGAGGGAGAAGGAAAGATGGGCTAAACTAAGTTCTTCAGTGCTTATTGTTTGCACTGCTGCTGCTGCTAAGTCGCATCAGTCATGTCCGACTCTGTGCGACCCCATAGATGGCAGCCCACCAGGCTTCCCCGTCCCTGGGGTTCTCCAGGCAAGAACACTGGAGTGGGTAGGCAATATTTATTCTACTCCTCTCAGAAAGAAGGAAGTTGAGAACGTACCAGGTCAGTGTGTGCTAAGTTGCTTCAGTTGTGTCCAACTCTTTGCAACCTTATGGACTGTGGCCCATCAGGCTCCTCTGTTCATGGGGATTCTCCAGCCAAGAATATTGGAGTGGGTTGCCATGCCCTCCTTCAAGGGATCTTCCCAACCCAGGGATCAAACCCATGTCTCCTGAGACATGGCAGCTGAGTTCTTCACCACTAGTGCCACCTGGGAAGCCCCAAAATGGTTAAGAAACTTATCAAAGTTCACAGTAAAAATGGCAGAGCTTGAATTAAAAAATTATGTTTGTTTGACTCCATTCACCCTTTCAAAAATATCTATTGAGCACCTACTACACGCCAGACACAGTTTCAGGAACTGTGTTCACAATTCAAAAAGTACCAAAGTACAGCCTAAAGCCATTTCCAATCTCATTCTTACTCCCACTCCTACGTCTGCACCACCATGCAGCTGCCTTCGAGGCTACTGATGTTACCAGTTTCTTGGGACCTATAACTTCAGGCAGGAATTTCCCTTTCAGGTCAAAACTTCACATAATTGATATTCCCCACCTCTCCTAATAGTCTCAGACTTCTTTGATGAGTTGTGTGAAACAACTCAGTATTTCAGGCCCATTTCACAGCTGGGGGAAAAATGTGTCCTTGGGAAGCCAGATTATGTTTCATCTGAGACGCGGTCAATGCCAAGCAAGAGAATGAGTGCCTGTAGGCCGCTCACAGTTTCTTAACCATAAGGCACTTAATTTTCCAGGAGGTCATTCACCCCAGCTCTCAGTGATCCCCACACTTAGGATTTCCAAAATGTTTCCACTTCACCTCTCTGAACTGAAGATTTCTCTATGACCCCCACAGTCCTGCTGAATAAGACCTGCAACTCCTTTGTGGTCTGGGAATCATGAAATTTGTTGCCTTTTCCTTGTCTCAGAAAATAATCTTTAGAGTATTCCTTAGAGTTAAGGACAGTGGAATTTTGTGCCCATAAGATCTCAAATGATTTCACGAAAATTAAAAAAAAAATCAGAACCAGAGTGCGAACTGGCTTTAATTTTTTCTTTGGATTATTTGGTTCCTTGGTAATAAACTTCCTCTTTCTCTCCTTTCTAGGGTGTGATTAGAAAGAAGGGCACCTGCCTGGTAAAAGATTGCAAATGAAGGAACACAGGGCCAGGGGAAAAGGTTGGCGCACTGAACAGACAGGGCCCATGGTCCACACAGCATGAATCCTGGTTCATCATTTCTGGTTCTTTCTCAAGGACTATTGCCTGGGAGTTTATTATAGGGTACGTTACTGACTTTCATGTGATACTCTTTCATCATTAAAAAAAAAATAATGTAACAACTCTACTTAGATATAATTCACACCATATAATGCACCCATTAAATATTTTCTTTTCTGGATATTCTCAAAATTTTATAACTATCACTATAATAACTTCTAGAACATTTTCACTACCTCAAAAAGAAACTACACATTAGCAGTCACCCTTCAGTTACCTCCAACTTCCTTAGCCCTAGGCAACCACTAATCTACTTTCTGTCTGTACAGATTTGCCTATTCTGGACATTTCATATAAACATAAATGTGGTCTTTTGTGTCTGGCTTCTTTCACTTAGCAAAATGTTTAAGTTTATCCATGTTGTAGCTGCATCAGTATGTTTTTCCCTTTTATTACCAAATAATAATTCCATTGCTTGACATACATCTATTCATCCATCAGTACATGGACATCTGGACTGTTTCCACTTTTTGGCTGTCATGAATATTTCTACTGTGAACATTTGTGTACAAGTTTTTGTATGGACAAACATTTTCATTTCTTGGGTGTATACCTAGGAGTGGAATTACTGGGTCATACAGTAACCCTGTTTAACCTTTTCAGGAACTCCCAGATTGTTTTCCACAGCTGCGGCTTCATTTCAGCCACCAGCAATGTATAGGATTCTAAATCTATACATGCTTACCAACGTTCCTTTTTTCTTTTTAAAGAAACTACTATAGCTATCTTACCGTGTATAAAGTGGTATCTAATTGTGGTTTTCATTTGCATTTCCCTGATGATCAATGATATCGAACATTTTTTCACGTGCTTATTGACCATTTGTGTATCTTCTTTGGAGAAACGTTTATTCAGATCTTTTGCCCATTTAAAAAAGTGTTCTTTTTGTTATTGAATTCTTCATCATTTTTAAATTAAGCAAATAAATATCATAAACTTCACCCAAAGCTCAATGGTTGGTAAAATTTATCCACATTATGGTGTTATGTAAAGTACATGATAGTATGTGAAATGTGACCACCACTGAAGCAACGTCGTGATGTCTGTTGCCTGTGTATTCCAGAGCGCTGATCCTATTCATGACAGGGACAAAATATTTCTTTTGATCATAGTTGCTTCTTGTAAGTCAGTAAAACCCTAAAACACTAATTAGATATTATCAAATTTTAAATAAAATATAATACAATGATTCAATATGTGATTTACTAAATGATTTAGTCATTCCAATGGCTGAAGATAATAAAACTTTTAGTATAAGCAAAAACAGGATTACATTGTTCTACAAAATCCATTCATGCTCTCAAGATATAGTTACTTTGAAGTTTTACTTCTATGTACATTTAATTATTGAAAATAAGTTGCAAAAATTTTACTAAAGCTGTTCCTAGATAAACTAGAGGTAAGAACCACCTTCTCTTCTTACAAAGTTTGGTATCTCACACAATAGTAGTGACTAAAATAAATGGTGCCAAATTTTTAAAGAGTCTTTTTAAATTCAGAATATAATTAAAATCTCATGTAGCTTTATTGGTTTTAGTATCCAGCAGAGAAAAAATATTGAAACTCCAAGAGATTTTGAATTAAATAGCTACAACAGTTTTGTTTTATTGGTTCTGACTGGGAGAAAAAAAATTATAAGGACAACTTTGGAAAAATCTAGTTCTTTTAGAGCCCCAAATGACTTTTAAAACAATAAAACAAACTATAAAACTTACACAAGTGATATTAAAAATTATGTAGTTCAATGAATGTGACATTCACAAATGTGGTTGTAATTTTTTTTTTAACTATAGTGAAATGAACATGGATCTGACGACTGGATTTAGAAGAGGTGGTGTTATATAGCTTAACAGAATTAAGTGCTTCAATTTGCTGGTTAGGATTATGTAGCTGAGTTGGAATGTTATACCAATGCCTTATAAGATCTCCCATCACCTCACAGGATCTGTGGTTAAATCAAAGAAAGGAATGATGCTTCCTTTTTCTATATTAGTGATTATTTCTCTAGTATTTTAATATTTATTTTTGGAATGCTTGTAGACTTAGATCTTTTTGGCTTGTGGCTGAGTCATGTACAGAATAAACTATAAACTCATACTCATAAACTCATTTATGAAGATGAAGAATGAAGGCTCACTAGTGATTTACTGTAAGGGCATTAAATGAATTGGAGTAATAATCTCAATTATGTGCTAGGTAGAAGGGGCAGGAAAAAGGCGCAAAACAAAGATGAGGGAGAAAATTTTTGTGACAAAATAATAATCCCAGTCACCTGGTTAGTTTCCTGAGGTCCCAATCTTTGAAGGCTCAAATATAACTTCTGAAGTCCTTTAACATAATCATTGTTCTTTTTTTGTCCCCAAATCCCATCTCTATCCTTGGTTCAGAAGAACATACCCCTCATGTCACAGTCTCCCAGCACCTGCCTGAATTCTCCATCACCTTGTGAGGAGAATTATGACTTGGGGGTGGGGTGGGGTCTGGTGGGGCACACAACATCAAACCAGACCCCAGAGAGACCAAAGATTTGCAAATGGCCGGCCACAGATGGTTTCCAGGAGGATGCACTACCTAAACTTGTATGCAGATTTAACAAATAATTCAAATGATTTTACCTTTTAAAAAGACTTGAGAGTGTTTTCATTTTTAAACATAAATTCATACTTTTAAAAAGTTTTTGTATTCAAAAAGGTCAAACTTACAGGGAAGCTGAAACTAGTACAATGAACATCTGTGTGCTCTTCACTTAAATTCACAAATGAATAATTTTTTAATTTGGTTCATCTCTATCTTTACATATATATATATGTATATATGTTTGTGTATCAATTTGAAAGTAACTTGCAGGTTTCATGACTCTTCACACCCCAGTACCTTAGCTTGTACCTCCCAGAATAAGGATATTTCACCTGCAATACCATTACCCCATCTAAAACAGTGAACACTAATGATGTCATCTAACATACAATTCCTATTCAGTTTTTGCCCATTATCCTCCTAAATGTCTTTTATAGCTTAAAAAAATCCAGAATCCAATCAATCTGGGATGACACTATGAGACCTTGTGAAAATCCTCATCCTTAACAATGTTTCCCTTGATGATTTTGGTGTCCAGTGATTGTTGAACAAATTACTACATTTTCTGATTTTTATCACTTGTTAGCTAGCATTCTTCCAGTTTTACCATCTACCCTCCCTTTCTGTCTCTCTTTGAGTATCACTATAGGCAGTGATACTATAAACTCTCTTAATTCATAGTTTTGATGCTTAAATGACCCCAAGTTTGGCCAATGGAAGACCCTTCAAGCTGGTTCCTGTTTTCTTTCTGTGGTTTTTGGTACAAGATGCCTGGAGCTCACCTTGTATTTTCCTGCCCCAACCTAGAATCAGCCACTCCTTCAAGGACCTACTTATATACATCTACACGGTTCAATTCTCCAATTCCAAACTGTCACAAAGCGTACAATACATTCTCCCTCCAACCCTACCTTTCTCTTCATAGACAGCCAACGTTACTAGGTTTTTGTGTATCCTTCTACAGACAGTTTCCATAATAGAGCAAAGGTGTAGATAAATATTCTTACCTTCTGTCAACGTTTTAACTGAAATGATAGCATATTATCACTTTGTATTATCACTTTATCATCTTGTAGCTCCTGTCTGTCATCAGATTTTGAAAGATGCCTAGGATCCCAATCCCAAAAGATTAGAAACCTTTAGGCTATATGCTAAATGTTTCAGATAAGAAAAACTCAGGGACGGTGACTTGAAAAGCTGTCCTGAGGACACTCAAATGCTATATTCTCTGGACTTGAAATGTTAGTTCCTCTCCAGGTTCCTTGACACCTACTCATTTTTCAAACATCACTTCCTTGGGGAACCCTTTCCCTTCCGTAATTCATCTCCCTCCCCCAAGGAGGAGATGTCCTCTCTTACAGCTTTCGGGTCATCACGCACTTCTCCACTTCTCCCTCCTAGGGCAGACGTAAGTCACTGTGTTAAAATTTGTTTCCTGCCACTGCGAGGACTGGAACCACATCTGTGCTGTTCATTGCTGGCACACAGTAGTTGCTCACAAAGTTTGGACTCAAACTCGAACTCAAGCCATCCGGCTTCCAGCCCACTCTGCCTAGTGCTGTCCCGCTGCAGTTGGAGAAATAATCCCAAGATGTAAATAAAAACTCTTAATAGAAAAAGCCGGTAAGTTGTTTTTTTTCTTTTCCAATTCCACGACTGACGGAGGACCTTAGCAGAAACCGCTCACCGCGAGGTGTGACAACCGCGGGAGGGCGTCAATCAAGAAAATGCCCCCTTGCCCCGCAGGCGAGTGGAGCTGCGCAGAGCCGAGGCCACACCGGGTAGCGTCGCCGCTTCAATAGAAAACACGTGCAAAACGGGAAAGCGGGACTGCGCGCAGCTGCGACCCCCAGGACCCGGGGACAGGGGACATGGAGCAGCCCGCACGGGGTCAGAGAAGACTGCACAGCTCCTGCCAGGCGCCGTAGGACCCCGGCCTTCCCTTGATTCCTATCCGAAGAGACTTCTACCAGCGTCCCCGGGGAAGCTGTTGAGTCCCCGGGGCCCCCGAATGACACGGGCTAGACAGGCCTGAGTCCGGAGCACCTGAGGTCTACTCGTCCTTACCCACAGGGACGCAGGCAAGAGCCGTGGCTCTCTTTCTCTCTGGAGCTCCCCCAGGAACTCAGGGCACTCTCCCGCTACGAGCACTCCAAAGACGCCCGGGGCCACAGCCAGTGCTACCGTTACTCCAGGGAGTGCGCCGACAAGGGAGGGTGCTCTCAGGCCGGCGAAGGAGCGGCCCGGACCAGTGGCCTCCACGCCTGCTGGGCCCGAGTCCAGCAGCCCCTTGCTCGGGCCGGCTGCCGCCACCGCGGGCCGGTGCCTAGGCCAGTGCCCTCCAGTTTCGGCGGAGATGCCTCCCTGACGAAGCTAGGGCCGCTTGAGTCCGCCTTGCAGGCAGCTGCTGGCCTCGCGCCTCGCTCGACGGACGCGGACCTGGGCTTCCGACGAGGGCGTCCCGGGCCAGGGTGCGTGGAGCCCCGAGCGTCTGCGGCAGCTGGACACCGGGGCGCCGGGTGCGCAGAGGCGGCGAGCAAGCGAGCGCGTCCCGGGGGCGGAGAGCGCGGCCGGCGGGGGCGGGCCAAGGGTGGGGGCGGGAGGCGGCTCCCGGGGCTCCGCGCCATTGGCCGCAGGGCCCGGCGGCAGGAAGGGGCCAGAGAGCGCGGCCCCACCCCGCGGCCGGCGGAGCCTATCGCCGGGAGCGCGGTGCGCGGATAAATGTAGCGCCGCGGCGCGGGCCGGCAGCTCTCCGAGGGGCCGGAGCGCGGCGCAGCCATGCAGTACCCGCACCCCGGGCCGGCGACGGCGGCGGGCGCCGTGGGGGTGCCTCTGTACGCGCCCACGCCGCTGCTGCAGCCAGCGCACCCGACGCCGTTCTACATCGAGGACATCCTGGGTCGCGGGCCCGCCGCGCCCACCCCTACGCCCACGCTGCCGTCCCCCAACTCCTCCTTCACCAGCCTCGTGTCCTCCTACCGGGCCCCGGTGTACGAGCCCACGCCGATCCACCCCGCCTTCTCGCACCACTCCGCCGCCGCGCTGGCCGCCGCCTACGGACCCGGCGGCTTCGGGGGCCCTCTGTACCCCTTCCCGCGGTCGGTGAACGACTACACGCACGCCCTGCTCCGCCACGACCCCCTGGGTAAGGCGGCCGGGGTCATGGCGGGGCCGAGCCGGGACGGCGGTGAGGAAGGCGCCACCCGGCAGGTGGCAGCGCCCTGGAGGCGGCGGGGGCGGAGGGGGAGGCAATAGAAAGTTGAGGCAAAAGCGATTGAAAAGCGGCTGCCGGGCGCGCGCAGGGGACCGGAGGCGCGGGCCCCGGCGGCGCGCAGCCCAGACTGACCGCACCATGACTCAGATTAGTTTTCCTGCACCTTGCAGGCGTCGGGGCGCGCGGGCCAGGGCCAGACCGCCGGCGCTGCCGCGGGGGCCGGCGGCCGAAGGAGCCCTGGGGGCGCTTGTCTCCCGGGGGTTGGGAGGCTCCCTTAGCTGGAGGGACCGGGAAGGCAGTACCAAAGTGCCCCGGGCCGCCCCTGAGGGGCAGGGATAGCTGTCGGGCTCCGGGTGGTTACGGGACTGGACCTGGTTCAACAAGCTTGTGCAGTGAAAGAGCCTGACCCTTTCCGTTCATACAGGAAATCTTGAGTTCTCGATAGGAGTAAATCTGGTTTCAGAAGCTGTTAAGTGTTTTCCTGGCTGCATGAAGCAGACCCTTCCCCCGGAGTAGTGCACGCTGCTGATTATTTTATCGACATCCTCAATACAGACAAATTCAGGAAACACTCGACTTCTGATAGCCGGGATCCGTTTTTCTGATATTGTTCATTTCCTCTGTGTGGGATGTGACTTTATGGCAGCTAAAATAACCAGTTGCTTCCTTTTTTTTTTTTTTTTTTTTGAGGCTGTTTTGCACCAGTCTGAATCCTGACGTAAGCAAAATCTCGCAAAAAAAAAAAAAACAACATTGCCCGCTTTCAAAGCGTTTAGCGCAGACCTGAAGACCGACGGACAGACGGACTGACTGACCCACCCGTCTTTGGAGTAGGGAGGGCAGCGCGGACACGTTGGCCGAACGAAGTTTGCGGGACTTGTCCCCTCAGTGCGCGGCCTAAGAAATGAGCCACCTGTGATCCGCGCCCCGTGGCCCTTGGGGCCTCCGGGCTTCTGAAGCCTCCGGTACAGAAAACGCGACTCCTTGCCTTGGCCCACCAGGCTTTTAAGTCTACTCTATGTTATTGGCAGCTTATGTAGGCACCCTGGAGATAACTGACATTTTAATTAATTGACTTTTTAGTGTCATCAGTATTATGGTGTGGCCCCTCGTTCAGTTCTCCACCTTCCTTTCTCATCGCTCTAGAGACTTTTGGGGGAATTACATTTTAGTGTGTGTGTGTGTGTGTGTGTGTTTATTTTAAGTTACTGTGTTTTTTATTCCATCCTCGAAGGTCTGATGCTGCAGGCCTGTTGTGGCTCTGTTCGCCTTCGGGGGCCGGAGGGAGACCCTCGGCCGGGCGAGCCTGGGGGCAAACGTTTTCACTGAGCGCGCCCTGGGTTTCCTCGGGGCTACGCAGGAGGAAGCAAAGGGTTTTTCGAGATAGACCAACAGGAAACACATTGGCGGAAATGTTGCCATAGCCCACGGGGTGGCTTTAACTGGCCGCCCCCGCCGGCCGGGTGTGAAATCAGAGGGGGCCCTGCGCCCTCCGGCCAGGATTGGAAGCTCCACTGACACCCACCGCCTGAGCCAGAGGGCTTCCCTGGTGGCGAGGCCGCCGGCCCCTGGCAGCGACGCTTTGGCTAGTGTGACAGACCCTCTCCCCCCAACGTAACGCACACACGGGTCTTTGGAAGGTGTGGTTCACCAAGGGAGAGGACCCCTCTGCAGGTCCTCTAGGCTAAAAAAGTTAGTTGAGTATACATTCTGAGAGCGACTGGTTAAAGAGGTTATGGTATTTTAAGCTCAGCCTGAGTCGGATCTTCTTTGGGGGATCAAAATGATTGTATCTAGCTCTGGGTGTGATGGGTGTGTGGGTGTGTGGGCATTTGAACGTGATCTTCGTGCATATGCAGTGTAGGTGTGTGGCTTTGGATGTTACTGGGGTGTGATGTGTATTGGTGGGAGCCTGTTGGGTCCGGGTCTCAACGGGTGTATGTGAATGTGTCTGATTGAATGCTCTGAAGCCTCCGTTCCCCTTCTTTGTCACCCCCAGTGCGGGCCGGTCTGCGGGTGGGCCGGGCTGCTTCAGGGCCGCCTCTAACCCAGACGCTCTGGCCCGCAGGCAAACCCCTGCTCTGGAGCCCTTTCCTGCAGAGGCCTCTGCATAAAAGGAAAGGCGGCCAGGTGAGGTTCTCCAACGACCAGACCATCGAGCTGGAGAAGAAGTTTGAGACCCAGAAATACCTCTCCCCGCCCGAGAGGAAGCGGCTGGCCAAGATGCTGCAGCTTAGCGAGAGGCAGGTGAGTCGCCTCGCGGGCCGCGGGCCGGCGAGTCTCCTGGGGCCGGGGTCTCGGGGCAGAAGGGAGACCGTGAGGCCACCGGCAGCTGTTTGGCTCGGAAGCTCCTGAACTTCTCCCTCCCCAGGTCCCTCGGGATTCTGGACTTGTGGCAAGTTTTCTTTCTGTCTTTTCTGTAGGTCAAAACCTGGTTTCAGAATCGACGGGCTAAATGGAGAAGACTAAAACAGGTATTGACATGGTTCTGTTTCTATGGAAATAAATATTTTTACCATGTTATCTCAATGCGGGGCCTGTTGTAGGTTGTATGCAAAAGTCATTTGAGGGACTATTTAACCTCTTCACCTTGATTAAAAAGGCAAATAGTCCTGCTGAAATTCAGGATGAGTTGTTCAGGCGGCAGTAATGCTAAAAGCACCTAATGCAGTTCCTATATCAATTATGCTTGGGTTTTCACACACTGGCTAGTAAAACTCCCAGCTAATTGTTTTATAAACCCCATATGTTGTTTATCTAATTAACGCAGGAAAGATAAAGTAATTGACAGTAAATGACTTAGGCAGTTATCTTTGGGAGAAAATTGTTTCTTTTATTTACACAGCCATAATAAAACCAGGCAGAGCTCAAGGGTAAATATAAGGAAATAAACACCTTTAAGTCTTGTTTGCACTGTTTTTTAGAAGAATTAAATATCAAAGAGTTTAAAAATTATTTTCCCTCTAATTCTAGCTCTTAAAATGAATATAAAAACAGCAAGAGACTATCCAAGCCTGTTTGGAAAGTAGCTTAAACTTTCTAACAGTCTTTCTTCCAGTGACCTTGTTACGTAATATGTGATAAAAAGTAAAGGCTAATTCAGTTTTTAAAGAAGCTCTGTTGACTTAGAGCTAAAGATTTGTTTTTGATGTCCTAACCTGATATTTTCTCCAAAGTTATCTGACAAATGCTGAATTTTTCACTTACCAGTTTATATAGTTTATAACAAGATTTTTTGAAATGGATAGGGAAATTGAAAGCAGTATGCATTTTTAAATTTAGCAATCATAACTTTTCCATTAAAAACAATAATGTTATAAAAAAAACACTTTGAAACAATAAAATTCCTATAATTTCATTATTCTAACACAATTTTAAAAATTTCTAGTTTCCTCTCAATATCTGAGCCTTGTAACTTATCACATAGTTGAAAGCTTGGTAAATCTATTATTCTATAGTCTTGCTTTAGAAAAAAAAAAACTAGCAGTATATCATAGTTTTCCTTAGTATTTATGTGCATTTTAGACAAAAACAGGATTAAAAATTTACTAACTTACTTAGTTCTTGGTCAGAGGTAGTTTATCAGGGACTTTAAAAATAGTGATTCCTGTGTAATAAGGGAATATTTTCAAGAAATTTCCTCCAGATTTTAAGTACATTATAGTTGTCTCCCTTTTCAGTTGGCAACATTCTTCCAATTCTGCATTTTTCTTAGCCATGATTATGTAACTTGCTATACAAATTTATGTGTGTATGTTTGTAAACTTAGTCCAGAAAATGCATAAAAAACAATTCAGTCTAATAATTTTGAGACTTTATCCTTAATGCATTATTTAGCATTCATATTTTTTAAATGTCTAAAAGACTTTTGTTAATTGGTAAGGTTTAAATATTTGAAGAATAAAGATGGTGTGTATCTGTAGTTATCTGATTTCTTTTTCTTCCTAAACTTTTAAGAACCTTGATACCATAGGTGTGGGCTGGAGTTAAGTATTCATTTGACATAATACATTTACAGTTATATTTGTGGTTAGTTGTTCTTATCTGGCAAGAAGAGTATAATTGTTCTCTGATATGACAGGAACTTTACCTTCCAAGTGAGAAAGAAGCATAACTATATATTTTCTGAATAAAAATATTATACCTGAAAGCACTTGATAAACTAAAAATTAAAAAAGATGATGGAAGATGAAAAGACATTGGATTTATATCTCTCATTTCTCCATATTTCATCATCCCACCAATCTCCATTTCATCCTCTTTTAGGAGAACCCTCAAAACAATAAAAAAGAAGAACTGGAAAGTTTGGACAATTCTTGCGACCAGAGGCAAGACTTGCCTAGTGAACAGAATAAAGGTGCTTTGGATAGCTCTCAGTGTTCACCCTCCCCTGTCTCCCAGGAAGACCTTGAATCAGAGATTTCAGAGGATTCTGATCAGGAAGTGGACATTGAGGGCGATAAAGGCTATTTTAATGCTGGATGATGACCACTGACAATGGTGTGTTCCGCAAACTGGTATTTGCTACAGGAAATCTCCTTGGATGAACCTGAAAACTATGAGAGAATCAATTTTCTGGTATTCTGGAAATCTCTAAAATATTTGGTGCACTGACTAAATAACAAACTCACATTGAAACCTTAATTTTGACTTAAATAGTTTGTATACTGATTTTAGATTGAATGATAAAGGGACTCTTCCCTGATTAAATTCATCCCCTTTTTAAAAAAAAAATTGTTTTTTCTATTTATAAAAAGTAATTTTGAACTTTTTGGTTAAATTTTTAAGTTATAACTTTAAAGATTTTAATAGGAGCTTCTTGAATGACTTTTCTATAATCGGTTTCTACATCCTACTGAATGGAAAAGCAAAGGAGCATCCCAGATCCAGAGGTATGCCTTGGAAAGGGGGCCCGCCATTCAGGCAGCCTTGGAATATTTTAAAGAAAATGTTACTTACTTACACGTTACATTCTTATAGTATTGCCTTAAATCCAAAGCTGTCTCTAAGTTCTTGTCTCGGGGATGTATGTATCTTTTTGTCAGAAAGATATACATAGTTGCTAATCCTTAAATGCTTGTTTTGCCCTATCACTTAGTACCTGTTTGACTGAGGTGTTAAGGGGATAGTACAGTCCAGTTCAAGCACAGAAACTGACTCATCAGTGACTAAATTTAATCACAGATGAACTAGAAGTAGCAGGTTAATTAAATGTAAGTAGATTGTAGATATGTTTTATATTAAACAATGTTTATAATGTGTGTATATATAATTGTTAACTGTAAAAAAAAAAAATGGCCAAAATGTGTTTTTTTTTTTTTAAATGAGTAACTTGTCTATAAAATAAATACGTTGGCGGGACGACTGACCTCGTTGAACCTCTCATTCTTGGATGTGAACAAACCCACCCCTTCTCTTACAGCGCCCGGGGTGCTTGGCTGGGCGCTCGGGCTGGGGCGGGGTCGGGTGCAGGGGCGTCTGGAGCGCCTGGCGGTGTGTGTCTCTCAGCTTCTGGCGGCTGCTGGCGTCTCAGGAAGGCGGTTCTGGGCGGTGACCGGTGGCGAGCACCTGGAAGGTAGATGTGGGCCTTTCCCACATCTAGGGTTCGCTGGGGGCTGAGTGTGAGTGTGTGTGAGTGTGTCTGGAGCAGCGGGGAAGGCCCGCTGCAGACGCGAGCCCCGGACGCGCCAGGCGGCGGGGAGAGCAGCTGCGCAGCCGCCGCCGCGGAGCACCATCGATTCACCTTGGCTCGCGGGGCCGGCGGGGGCCCCCGTCCTTGACCCGCCTGAGTCAACGTGCGTCATCCCTTGGCGGCCGAGTCCAGGTTGGGGGTCCGCTTAGAGGGCTGGGGGGCCCTGGCCGGGAGGCGCGATAGAGGAAAAGTAGTGTATGCCAAGACAACGGTTCTCACTCCAGTGAGCTTCAGAGTCTCCCGCGGACCTTGTTGGGACTCGTTGCCCGCGCCATCCCCAGACTTTCTGATTTGAGTAGGTCTGGGATGGGTCAGGGAATTTGCCCTCTAACAAGTACCCAGGTGCTGTCCAAGCTGCTGGTCAGGGGTTCTAAGGCACTTCTTGTGTGGAAGAAGCAGGTGAAACCCGTGATCCCCCCTCGCCCTTTCTCCTGCTCCCCTCCTCCCGACAGTTCCTGCCCTTGAGGGAGCAGGAGACTGGCAGCTTTGAGGAGCAGGGAAACGGAAGATGGGTCGATGGTTGAGAAGGGAGCAGGGCTGAGGAAGAGGTATTGTGAGCTGGGGAGGAATGAAGTGCTGAGCTGAGGGTGGGTATGGGGCTGAAAAGGGTGGGCAGAGGTTTCTGACTGGCCCAGGTATTGCCAGTTCAGCTGCTTGCCTAACTGAGCCACCAGGTTCCTGACATTCCAGGAAAATGATGAGCAGAGATCTGTGAGGGGAGAGGCCAGAAATCTCTTCCTCTAGCCTGACCCTCCTTGGAGGTCTCTAGTTTTTGTGGACTTGGATGCCTCTGGGCTGAGGTCCTGTGAAGGAGTGACTCTGCCCCTGGCCTGGCTTGACCAGGGCTGTAGCTCCCCAGACATAAGCACTCAGGTGAAGAGAGTGAAAAAATCAGTGCACTTAGAGATGTCACACTTCTTGCCTCCTGAGATTGCAGGAAGGCCCCTGGAATTACCTGTGAATTTTTAATTTCTGAGAACATTTGTCCTGGGTTCTGAAGAAGACGGGTGTGCATTGGCCTGGAAGCTTAAGGATTTTGGTGGGAGATTTAGTTCTTGGCCTAGGTTTCTTCATCTGTTGAATGAAGATGGTATAGTTGATCTACATGACTGCTCCCAGACCTTCCCCACCCTCCCAATTCCCAACTCAGTTCTCAGTGTTGGAGCCCAGAGTAGATATCCAGCCAGAGGGTCTCCTTTCTCCTCTGCAGTCAGGTTCCAGTCTCCCTGACCCTGCCTGACAGGTTTCATCAAAGTTTCAAAGGTCATAGTCAGTCTCACTTGAAAAGAGGACTGACTGTATCTGAGTTTGGGGAGACCAGGAGGCTTGTGGGCCTAATATTGAATTAAAGCAGTCCTGAAATCAGTATGTGTGTGTGTTTCGCTCCTGGAGATAACCTCTGGTTAATATTTATTCTTGAGAATAACTGTATCGTGACTATCAAGCTGAGAAATAAAGGCTTATGTATTGATTGACACTAGGAAAATTGAGGAGTGAAATTCTCACTTTAAAGTAGACAATCCCTGAAACCAGGCCGTTTTCCAATTTAAAGCTATTCCCAGTTCTCTTCAGGTTGTTCCTATTCTGAATCTAAACATGTCTTTAACAATCCAGAGTGTGTTACATGAAGGAAGTACAGTATTCTCAGGACACAGGTTGGCATTAACTATTTTCTAAAGTGTCCCATTGCAGATTGCCAATGAATATTTACAAATTCTTCCTACAATCCAGGCATTTTTCATTTGTTTGTCTTTTGGCTATTTCATGTTGAAGCAGCATGTATGACCTTTACAGCACAACTCCTGTCTTGTTTTTAACTCTTTTTATCAGGAGATTCAACTTGAAAACGGTTATCATTTAGCAGAAAGACAAACAGAAAAGCACATTTTGTAAGCAAAACGTTAATGATTGGAAGAATTGCCCTAATTTCATCATGACAGTGTGTGATTAATCCCCTGGGTCATGTACTTATACTTTAAATTATTCAGTTCATCAGTCTTTGATATTCAGAACCCTTCCTAACTTAATAGGATATTGATTTTGTTGGATGATGTACTTTGACTCTTTAAACAACATCACTTTTAGGGATGACTAGCTTGCTGTGTAGTATTTTATTTAGAGAACTATTGCATAAGGTTTCTTTTTCTTACTTTTTATGGTTTTCTCAGGGTGAAAGCTGATAAGACATCTTGTGGGAAAAGAGGAAACCATCTCTGATAGTGAAAGTACCTATTCTCTTTCAACACTTCTGGCAACCTTTTTTTGTGTGTGGTTTCATTGCTGTGAATATTCATTTTAGTTAATGGGGGCAGGGCAGAGATTTAAGAAAATGTATCTAGACTTGGGGGAAATGCATTTAGCTGGGGACAGAACACACTTACCAAAATTCCCATTCCAGTTATACTACCCTGTAGAAGACGGCAGGAACTCAAAAACTCACCCTTTTTGATTTTTTTTTCTTAATCTAATGATCAATGATCCTCTAAATCTGCAACTGGAGGTGATATTTATGTGAATTCTGACAACATGGGACACAATTTGGAAAACCACACAATCACTCAGGATGCTTCTAATTAGTTAGGAGCTCAGTATCTTGTAGTAAAAACAACCAGATATTGTACTAACATTTACTTTTCATCTCTTTGGGTTTCATGAAATTCCAGCTGGAATCTCTCTAACCTGATTTTTATCCCTTGACACATTTTTGTTGATACTGTTGTTGAATCCAAATGAGAAACACTTTGGAGATTCCTCCCACCTACCAAAATATCTGACATCTAAACTCTACAGAACCGATGTAGTCTGCCCCTTCAGATGTAGCTGTGGGCAACCCTTCTCAGGAATCTTACCCAAGCGGATAAGAGCAGGAATGGAAGTAAGGCAGTCGAATCCCCTCCACCTCCCTTGCTGGCTGGGGGCCTTGGGCTGAATTGGCAGCCTCAGTTCCTCGGGGAGGTAAGCGGCTCACCTGAGCGGAGGCATCACTACCTGGCACACAGTGGGCGCCAGGTGTCAGCCAGGAGAGCTAGAAAGCCCCCACTGAGTCCCTTCTTTTGAGGCAGCTCTTTGATTCGCAGTTGCAGGCGGGAAACCTCCTCAGTCGGATGTACACAAATCTCTCCAGACAATAGAGAGGGCCGCAGGGAGGAGACCTTGGGGCTGGCAAAGGCATTTCCTGTCTGCGGAGGATCTTGACTTTGGCGCATCCGGCGATAGCTAAGAAGTTTTCGAAGCGTCCGAACGCTTTCTCGTGTGTGGCTACTTCTAAAAAAAAGTCACTACCAATTTCAAGCGATTTTCAGATGACAGCTGGTAAGATCATTGCTCACTTAAAAAACATTTTTTAAAAATTAATGTTTTTTCTAATTTGGAAGAGTTTGGTATCATTAAAAATCTTAAAAGTTAAAAAATCTCAGCACTCCATAACACTAGGACAAGGAAGGATTAACGGTAACCCCATCCTCGCCCCCTTCCCCCACCATTCGTAGATACTTGCAGAACTGAGAAATGCCTGTTCAGTTTGTCTCCATTAAACCTGTTTACAGTTTACTTTTAACAGTTTGTGTCCTCAATCCCTTTTCACCTCCCACCTCCACTTCTTTTTATTTATTCCCTCTTCCTCCATCTCAAGGTTACCCTTCCTCATTCATTTATTTCCCCATTAACAGAAAATTATCCGTCTCAATTCTTCAGATCTCACAATCAGGGCTAAGATTTTCTTCCAATACAGAAAATTTAAGCTTTCAGGTGGAAATCCTGAGTTTTAGGGCAATGCTGCCAGAGTCCTAATACATTGCCCTCATCCCTCCAAGGACAAATGTTTTAATTCAGCTTTTTTTTTTTTTTTAAGCCAGGAAAAGCCATAATAGTGATAATAATAATAAAAAAAAGATAATACTTGTGTCCTCAGGGGTCAGGCACTTGTGCACTGCGGGAGGGTGGGTGGGGAGTGGAGCTGCCCAGGAGGTGGTGCAAGAAGGTGTAGTCACAGGATGCCTTGACAGAGGCTTCTAGAGGTTCTAACGCAGAGAAAAGTAAATGGAGGTAGTGAATATGCTTTCACGCTACTCTCTCCATTTGTCCCACTCTCTCCTTCCCCGGCTTGGGTCCACAAGTCTGTGTCTCTCTTCATCTCCATTGCTGCCGGGCAAATAGATTCATCAGTACCATCTCTCTAGATTCCCTGTATATGCTTAATATACAATGTTTGTTTTTCTGACTTAACTTCACTCTGTATACTAGGCTCTAGGTTCATCCATCTCAATAGATACAGTAGGAATTTGCCGTATGATTCAGGGACCTCAAACCAGAGCTCTGTGACAACCTAGAGGGGTGAGATGGGGTGGGAGGTGGGAGGGAGGGTCAACAGGGAGGGGACATCTGTATATCTAATGGCTGATTCATGTTGATGTATGGCAGAAGCCAATACAATGTTGTAAAGCAATTGTCCTTCAATTAAACATCAATAAATTAAAAAAAGAAAAGTAAATGGAGGGCTGGTCTAGGGAGAGAGAGAATTATGTTCATAGATTTGGAAGGGAAGGAGGTCAGGGAATAAGTAAGACTGGAATCTTTGGAGGTGTTTGGGTTCCAGCATTTTGGAAAAGGGACTGTGGACTGCATTCTCCCCTTCCAGACACACAGATCTCTTTGCTTGTGCACTTTGTTCTGTCTGGAACTCTCCTTCCTTAGATTGTCTCCTGGCTGATTCCCTCACCTCCCTCAGGCTTGGCCTTCCCTGGCCTCCTATTTAAAATCACAACTCCCTCTTCCCTATTCGCCTCTCACAGTTTACTGTTCTGTTTCCCTTATTACAAATGGATATAACATTTCAACTTACTTATTTATTACTTATTTGTCTCTCATTGAGATGGTATTGCCACAAGCATAGGAATTTTTGTGTTTTGTCTACCGCTATTGGTCTCCAGCCTGACATATAATAGGCGCTCCACAGTATGTGTTCAATGAGTTAATGAATGAATGAACATACACTGAGCACTTACTATGCATTAAATATTACAGGAGTCCTTCACATATCGTTTATCATTTAATTCTCACAAAGATCCTCTGAGGTGGATGCTATTGCTGCCGTTTTCCTGATGAGGAAACTATCACTGAGAAGTTAAGCCCAAGACCTCAATTACTATACCGATCAGCGTTGTGTAATGTGAACTTCCTCATTTAATCTGTTGTGCCTCGGACAAGAAAATGGCAACCCACTCCAGTATTCTTGTCTGGGAAATCCCATGGACAGAGGAGCCTGGTGATATACAGTCCATGGGTTCGCAAAAGAGCTGGACATGATTTAGTGACTAAACAACAACAAAGTTGGTATCACTTCTAGCCCCAGGCAGTTACAGTGTGTGTACTTTCTTCACTTCTTCACCCTTGAGGAGCTATCAAGCCAAGTCCAATTCTAGCTGTAAGAAGACGGTTGAGAGTTTTCATTTATTGTAATCTTTTTGCCTTAATTCAAGCCCAGCATTAATTCTAGAAGGGATTACCACACAGTATAGGGGATGTTCGGTTTCTGTGTGTATAGCACATTTTTCTGTTACACAAGAAGCTAATAAACTAATAAACCTTCTAGTTTTTTGGGGGGAAAGGAGTATTGTAAAATACGCTTTATATTTTTCAAAATGTTAAACAAAAATCTACCCCAGGCCCATATTACTTGGTTTTCCCATTATATAACCTGTTTAGTATCATTATATATCTCCATCTGATCCACTGATGCATGTCCCCCAAGGGCCTCTGAACGCAGAGCAGATCAACGGCTTACTATGGGGCCCCCAACATCTAGCACTGGGTTTTTCATGCAGTAAGATTTTATAAATATTGTAGTACAGAATGAAAGTGAAAACCAAGTGCCCTCCCCAACGGAAAGGAGAGACATTTCCCCCCTCCCCAAGCCTTGCACACTCATTGTATTTCCTATTCCTTGGCCATCAGAAACAGCTTCCCTGGATAGCTCCAGGCACACAACAGGAAGCACAATGAGGGCTGCAAGTACAGGAGACAGTCTTTGCTGGGCTTGGTCATGGGTGGGGGGAGGACATGTTTAGGTCTGTTTAGTGCTTTAAATAAGCACTGAAAGAAGATATTCACCCTGTTACGGACATGAATTTTAAGAGGAAGTGCTTCTGTGGGTTTATATTGGCCATCCTTCCCTTAGATTTGGCGATTTCATTTCAATTTCCAATTCACACTTCTCAGTTTCAATCAAGAGTTTCATTTAAAATGTACCTCCTTTACTGAAAAATGAGACTATTTGGGGGTAGTCTGTTATTGCTACTGTTTTTTATCAGCATCATCCGTTTAGCAAATGGAAGCAAGAAATGCAAATGTTTTTTAAGTGTTTTCTTAAAGTAGTTCATGACTTGCAAAGAAACAAATGTAGAAGAAACATAAAATGTGTTTGCTTCATATTCTGCTTCAAGGTTTTAGCTTTCCTTAGCTGCTTCTGGAATCTGCATTGCTACAGACTTTCCATTAATTGTAAATTGGGCAGACTTATTCAATAAATGTTTAAAAAATGGCCTTTGAGTGCAGGTTTAGCGGTCCGGAGGAAGTGGTTTCTTAGACACCTGCCTCCCATATATTGAGTTGATGGTATGTAGGTGGAAGGGAGTGAGACAGTTACAATGATGTATGGTGCTTTTGATTAGTTAATTGAAGGTAAAATTTTTAGCTTCACCAAGCAATTACCTGATCTCATTAAGGTCTTTAAAATCACCCAAATGTGATTTTGCCTGAAGCAGCTGCCTTTGTTTAGATGTTATTTCAGGCATTAAGAAAAACACAATCACAATGTTAATGGTAACCAGAGAATTGAAGTCTGCAATTTCTGGAAATATATTGTTCTGAGTTTTAGTCATTATTCATTATTATCTGAACATGGAACATTAAAATATATTTACATTTGTAGGGTGTTTTACTTTTCAAAAAGTTAAAAAGTATCATGTTTATAAAATATGCTTTTTTAAACTAATGAAAAGTTTTTAATGTTAATTAAAAATTTTTTTTTCTTTTAAATTTTTACTCTTTGGCCTTGCTATGCAGCATGTTGGATCTTAGTTCCCTGACCAGGGATTGAACCCATGTCTCTTGCATTGGATGTGCAGAGTCTTAACTGCTGGACCTCCAGGGAAGTCCCTATGCTATTTTAAATACTTCATCTGAACTTAAAAATTGAATTGCAAAGTTTGCAAACACTTAAAAACAATGATGCTGTTCACATATTATAGCTAGACAGTTATTTTTCCAAAGACCCGATCCATTTGTAATACCAAGACTCCTAGGTACTTGGAAGGAAAGGAAGCAGAGAGACCAGGGGCATTGTCAAGAAACAATGACAGCAAACCTTTGCATATCAGGAGGGCTGGGAATATTAGTAACTAAGCTACTACCTGTTTTTCCACTCAGGGAAGTTAAACTAAAAAAAATTGTTTTTTCTAAAAACAACTTTCCAGAATTAATTTGTTTATGTTGTTACACATGGTTGTTCATGATAAGAAAGCTAGTAACAAGTCAAATGAAAAAAAAAACAAAACAAGTCAAATGAGCAAAGAAGAACCTCAAATTTATTTTAATTCTGGACATAGAGTCTCTCAGTAGTTATAGAATTTTTACAAATAACCAACTAAGGCAGACCTGTTTATAGAAGTGCCCCCACCAATGCCCTCTTCTCTCCTCATTTTCATTCAGGGCCTCCTGTGCCCATTTCATCCCTCAACGTAGTATGATTTGAACAACGATTTAAATGTCCTGAACAAAGGCCAACATCTGGCATCCCACACCCAGAACTATCACCTAGTCCTCACCATTTCCTTCCCATCTCCCCTGGCATCAGGCAGGTGACTCCACCTCTGCCAGGTCCATGGTTGGCCAGCTCTCCTCCTTCCTCTGACCCTGCATTTCCTCCCTTTGCTCCCCCTTCTCTTTGTTTTTTTTTTTTTAAATTGGGGACCAAAAAATCCTTCAAGTAAAGTTGAGGAGAGTCAGATTGGATCAGGGAAGTGCCTCTTAAAGAAAAAGGAAAATTATAGTTCTTGAAGTGAAAATTAGGGAAAGTGCTAAAAAATGCCTTGGGATCTTCACAGACCCCTTCTACCATTATCTGAGTAGTTTTATTCAACTTTGCTTTCAGTTTTTATTACTGGAATTGTGACAGTTTTGTTTTCTACCATCTGCCTTGTGGATAAAGGCTATTCCCCAGTTACATAGGATTAAATAGGCTTCAGGGGACTGCACCAGGATATGATCTTCTTGAAATCTATCATCTGAATCACATTAATTTTTCTTGGTTATGAAAGCCATACATTCTCAGTGTGAAGTAAATGAAAAATAAAGTGTGCAGAAGAAAAAGAATTGTCATCCGTGATCCCACCATTTAGGGATTCAAGTCTATGGAAACTCTAGGACAATTTCTTTGGTCATTTTCCCCACCAGTTTATATGCTTCATAATTTTAAATTTTGACATCTTTCATCTTAAAATTATTTTTGAATGGTTAAAAATGTAAATACTAGAAAAGGTAATATAGTCAAAAGTAAGTGTCCCTCTTTCTCTCTCTCCCTGCTCCAGTCATCTAGTTGACTATCAGAGGCAATTTCTTAATGATTTCCTTGGTGGTCTTTTGGCAATGGTGTATATTTTTATACAAACACATTTGTAAAGTATCGACTCCTTTGTCTCAGTACAAATCTTAATGTACTGTTCATTCTTTTCTAGATCTTGCTTTTTTCCACAGCAGATTTTAAATATTGTCTTATATCAGTATACATAGACCTTTTCTTTTTCTTTACTTTTCTTTTTTTTGGCTGGTTGGATTATATTTCATTTTATATCTGAATCCTAAATGATTTGATGTACCATTGAGTTGTTTTCAGCCTTTTGCTATTACATACAATGCTACAATAAATATCTTGCATGCATAGAATTTCTGCTCTAAATTACCGAGGACAAATTTCTAGTGTTGGAATTGCTGAGTTGTGTGGTATGTGCATTTTTTATCTGCATAGTTATGCCAGTTCACTATAATAAATGAGATTATACTGGGCATGCAATTTGTTTTCCGTGTCTAAAATATTTTATGTAAATATAAGTATTTTCCTTTATAGATTTCATCTTAGTGATTGCATAATATAGTATATGTTTTTGTGGTGATGTCATATTTCTTAGGAGAAGGCAATGGCAACCCACTCCAGTACTCTTGCCTGGAAAATCCCATGGACAGAGGAGCCTGGTAGGCTGCAGTCCTTGGGGTTGAGAAGAGTCAGACAGGACTGAGCGAATTCACTTTCACTTTTCACTTTCATGCACTGGAGAAAGAAATGGCAACCCACTCCAGTGTTCTTGCCTGGAGAATCCCAGGGACGGGGGAGCCTAGTGGGCTGCCATCTATGGAGTCACACAGAGTCGGACACGACTGAAGTGACTTAGCAGCAGCAGCAGCAGGATAGAGTGAGGTACGTAATGGAAGGGATGGGCTTTCTTCTGGGTGGAGAGGGTGACTGGACAAAAGTTCGGAGGCTAAAAAGCAACGCACAAAGACTCGGAAAGTCTTTCCTCATTCAGAGAGCAAATAAGCATCCAAGTACAATAAAAAAATTTTCCCTAAGGCTCTTCCTTTCCATCCTACCCCCACCCCTCCCTTTCTTTATACATTGAATTCTATTTAAAATTTTTATTTATTTTTTATTAAAAAATATTTATTGTTTTGACTGTGCTGAGTCTCTGTTGCTGCATGGGCTTTTCTCTAGTTGCAGAGAGTTGGGGCTGCTCTTCATTTGTGGTACACAGGCTTCTCATTGCGGTGGCTTCTCTTGTTTTGGAGCACAGGCTCTAGGGTGCATGGGCTTCAGTAGTTGTGGCTCCTGGGTTCTAGAGCACAGACTCAGTAGTTGTGGCCCACTGGCTTAGTTGCTCCGTGGCATGTGGGATCCTCCTGGATCAGGGATCGAACCTGTGTCTCCTGCATTGAGGATTCTTTACCATTAAACCACTTGGTAAGCGCTTTACATTGAATTCTTAATCTACTTGGAATTTATTTTGTCCTACAATATGAGACGAGGCTGGAGAAGGGAAGGACAACCCACTCCAGCATTCTTGCCTGGAAAATTTCATGGACAGAGAAGCCTGGTGGGTGACTGTCCATGGGGTTGCACAGTCGGGCACAACTGAGTAACTCACACTAACTATGAGGTGAGGAACCAAATGAAAAATTTCCCTCAAATATTTAGCCAATATTCAGTAATAATTCATTCAATAATCCTTGCTTTTTGGCCCTTTTCCTATATTAAATATCTAAAAATATGTTGGTTTCTGGACTAATACAATGTTCTTACAATTTCATTTCTATACTTCATGTATCTGTGGCTGGCTATAAGGAGTAGAACTTGCATTTTGCAACAGAAGGAAGAGATATCTTACTCATCTTTGCATATAGTCAGCTTTCTCCTTCCAAGGTGTGGGCCAACTTTTGAATAGACAATAGCTAGCATCCAATTCTATTTAGGTCTTCCTGCTCATTATCGTTTTACCACAGATGAAAGGACTGTCAGAACGTACGAAGCACCAGACTGAAGAAGCCCAGAATTAGGAAGCTTTATGTGTCTCACTGTCTGAATCCTCTGACATGGAAGAGCAGATGCCCTGCTTACCAGTCCACTCATATTTTAAATTATAATATTTCAGTGTTGTATTGGGCAAAACCTTAGATTTTAAAAAATAGCTAACACTTATTGGAGGGTTATATTTTTTTCCATTTTTTTTCTACTCATCATTAATGTTCTCAGTAAAGTTAAATATTTTCTAGATATAATTCATACTCAAATTTTTATTGAGGCAAACTACACATAACATGAAGTTAATCTTTATAGAGTGAACAATTCAGTGCCATTTAGTACATTCCCAGTGTTTTATAACCACCATCTTTATTCTGTTCCAAAACATTTTTATTGTTCTGAAATAAAACTCTGTACCCATTAAGCAAACACTTATTTTCCCTTGCCCCCAGCCCCTGGTACCCACTAATCTGCTTTCTGTCTCTATGGGTTTATCCATTATAGATATTTCACATAAATAGAATAATACAATATGTAGTCTTTTTGTCTAGACTCTAAAACATTAGCATAACATTTTTGAGGTTCATCTGTGTTGTAACATATATCAATATGTCATTCCTTTTTGTGGCTAAATAATATTTCTTTGTATGCATATACTGCAATTTGTTTATAGTTGTCAGTTAATAGATATTTGGGTTGTCTCTACCTGTTGGTTATTGTGAATGGTGCTACTATTAACATGTGTATTCATGTATTTATTTGAGTACTTGCTTTTAATTTTTTTGGGTGTATATGTAGGAGTGGAATTTCTAGGTCATATGGTAATTCTATAACTATTTGAGAAACTGCCAAAATGTTTACCATAGTGACTGCACCATTTTATATTCCCACCAGCAATGTATAAGGATTCCAATTTCTCCATCTTCACCAGTACTTGTTATTTTCCTTTTTTGTTTTTTATTATAGCCATCCTTGTGGTGAGAAGTGGCATCTTGTGGTTTTGATTTGCATTTCTCTAATGACTGATGATGCTGAGCATCTTTTTATGTGCTTGTTTGTAATTTATATATTTTCTTTGGATAAAATGTCTATTCAAGTCCTTTTCCCATAAATTGGGTTGTTTGTCTTTTTGTTGTTGAGTTGTAAGAATTCTTTATGTATTCTGGATGAACTAACTGTGCCATTTACTAGAGCTTTTTATCAGATATATGATTTGCAGATGTTTTCTCCCTTTCTGTGGGCTGTCTTTTCATTTTCTTGATAATGTCCTATGTACAGAAAAAATTTTTAAATTTTGATGAAGTCAAATCTATTTTTTTCTTTTGTTGCTCATGCTTTTAATGTCATATCTAAAAATTCATTGCCAAATCCAACATTATAAAGATTTATCTCTATGTTTTCTTTAAGAGTTTTATGGTTTTAGCTCTAATATCTTAGTCATTGATGTTTTGAGTTAATTTTTGTATGTGGTGTGAGGAAGGTGTTCAACTTCATTCTGTTGTAGGTAGATACCTACTTTTCCTGGCTCCACTTGTTGAAAAAATTATTCTTTCCCCATTGAATGATCTTGGCACCCCCATGGAAGAGCAATTGGCCATAAATGTACGGGTATATTTCTGTGCTCTCAATTCTATTCCGTTGTTCTATATGTCTGTCCTTTTTCTAGTATCACACTGTTTTGGTAACTGTAGCTTTGTGCTAAGTTTTGAAAATGGTAAATGTGATTCTTCCAACTTTTTTCTTTTTTTCATTATCGTTTTGGTTGAGAGTTTGTTATATGCCGGATGCTATTATAAACTTTAGCACACATTATGTTATGTAATTTGTGACAACTTTGTAGTGTAAATATTAATATCCACATTTTGCAGGTTGAGTGATTTGGCCAAGGTTACAGATTTGGTAGTAGTTATAGGATTAAAACTAAAATGAACTCCAGAGCCTACTTTCTTAAGAACTATACATACTGTTTCTGCCAAAGATGAAAGATCACTATAGCTTAGTGACATTGTTTTCTTTAGGTAAAAGGCTAGAAATCTGTCTGTCCTATGAACATTTCTCATTTGGTAACTCACAATCAGGCTAACCTGGTTATATGGAACAGATATACTGAAATCCATTATTCTTTTTTTACATTTAGTAATTAATTCTTAAGGTTTGTGACTGCTCAGACAGTTTTGCATCTTCCTCTATCTTCCTCTTTTTGTGATCTTAATTTTTCAGATGGATGTTGTGAGGTTATTTTCTATTTTGAGAAAATTACACAAATCTGATTTATTACCACAACAGCTCAGAAGTGGTTCCTGTTGAAACCCTTCCACACTGTCAATACTTAAGATTCTGTCATTCTCCTTCACAGGACAGGAAACTATTGAGTATGGGTGATACTCAGTAATGTGTTTTGAACTGAATTGCTATTGAAAAAAATCTCAGCCTGCTTAGATGTGTCAAAGTAAATATGAAGATTTTGCCATCATATATGTGTATGACATTGAAAGTAAATACACAAAGCATACTGTATTGGCAAGCTGTTTCTATGTCTTTAATGTAATATTTATTTATTATTTACATTCAGTAAGATTATTCACTCTTTGCCATATACATCTGTGTTTTTTTTTTATTTGCTCAGAATTTCTCTTCATAACTTTATTTATTTATTTTTTTTAATTTATTTTTTATTATTATTATTATTTTTTTTTCCAGTGGGTTTGTCATACATTGATATGAATCAGCCATGGATTTACATGTATTCCCAATCCCGATCCCCCCTCCCTACATCTGTGTTTTGACTATACACCATTGTATAACCACTAGCACACAGGATAGAGAACAGTTACATCACCCCCCCAAATTCCTTCCTCTTTCTGCCCCACTTCTCACCCCAGTATCCACTAATTTGCTCTCTGTTCCTATAGTTTTTCCTTTTCTAGAATGTCATATAAATGGAATCATATAGTGTGTTGCCTTTTGAGTGCAGCTTTTTTCACTTAGTATAATGCAGTTTTGATTCATCCGTGTTCTTAACTTTTAGCAATAGTTAGCTCCTCTTACTGCTGAGTAATATTCCATGGTATGGATGTGCCATATCCATTCACCACCTGAAGGATGTTTGGATTGTTTCCAGTTTGGGGAAATTACAAGTAAAGCTTCTACAAACAGTTCACGTAAAGGTTTTTGTGTGATTGTAAATTTAATTCTGGAGTTACATAATAAATGTGAGTTTAACTTAATGAGAAACTGCCAAACTGTTTTTCACTTTCTTAGTGCTGTTGTAACAAATTACCACAAACTTGATGGCTTAAAACAACAGAAATGGATTATTTCACAGTTCTGGAGCCTAAAAGTCTGAAATTGGTTGGCAGGGCCATACTCCTTTTGAAGACTCTAGGGGAGAATCCTTCTTTGCCTCTTCCTAGATCTGGTGGCTCCTGGTGGTCCTGGCCATTCCCTGGCTTTCAGCTACATCACTTCAATCTCTGTCTTAGTCATTCGTATCATCTTCTTCTCTCATGTGTCTTTCTGTGCCCTCTCCTCTTTTTTTAGGGACACCAGTCATTGGATTGAGGGCCCACTCTAATCAATTATTGCTGGGAAAAATTGAAGGCAAAAGGTGACAGAGGATGAGACAGTTAGATAGTATCACCAACTCAATGGACACGAGTTTGAGCAAACTCCAGGAGATAGTGAAGGACAAGGAAGCCTGGTGTGCTGCAGTCCCATGGGGTCGCAAAGGGTTGTATATAACTTAGCAACTGAACCACAACGACTGATCGGTTATGACCACGTCTTAGCTAATTTTATCTACAAAGACCCTACTCAAATAAGGTCACACTCTGAGGTTCAGAGTGAATGTGAATTTTGCCGGGTGGAGGAAGAAACACTTATTCAATCTACCATAGTGGCTATGTCATGTTGCATTCCCACCTACAGTATGTGAGCATTCCTGTTGCTCCCAATCCTTACCAACACTTATTATTGTAAAAAAAAAAATTAAGAGCCATTGTAATAGTGTGCTGTCTCACTATGGCTTGAATATGCATTTCTGTCATGACTAACAATGTTGAGCATCTTTTCATGTACTTATTTTCCATTTGTATATCTTCTTTGGTGAAGTGTCAATTAAAATCTTTCCCCCATTTTAAATAGTTTGTTTTTTCTGTATTGAGCTTTGAAGCTTCTTTATACATTCTGGATATAAATCCTTCATCGTCATGCAAATATTTTCCCTAGTTTGTGGCGTCTTTTTATTTTCTTAACAATATTTTTTCATAGAACAGAATTTTAGAGTTTTGATAAAGCCTAATTTATCAATTTTTTTCTTTTATGGCTTACAATTTAGATGTTGTGTCTAAGAACTCTGCCTAATTTGAGGTCACAAAGCCTTTCTCTTGATGTATTTTTGAAGCAATAAAGATTTTTAAAGGGACTTCCCTGGTGGTCCAGTGGTTAAGCCTCCAGGCTTCCACTGCAGGGGACATGGGTTTGATCCCTGGTCAACTAAGAAACTAAGGAACTAAGGAACCCCACATGCAGTGCAATATGGGCAGAAAAAAAAATTTTTTTTTAATTGAAGTGTGGTTGATTCAGACTGCCATCCTAACTTCTGCTACTGAGCAAAGTGACTCACTCACTTTCTTTTTTCATACTCCTCTCCATTATGGTTTATCACAGGATATTGAATATAGTTCCCTACACTACACAGTAGGACCTGGATGTTCATTATCTCATATATACTGGCTTGCATCTGCTAATCACAAACTTTTGATCCTTCTTTTCTCCACCCATCTCTCTTGGCAACCGAAAGTCTGTTCTCTCTGCAAATCTGTTTCCACTTTGTGGGTATGTTCTTCTGTGTCACATTTTAGACTCCATATATGTGACATAATATGATATTTACTTACTTTGCTTGGCATGACAATCATGTTTATCCATATTGTTGCAAATGGCACCATTTCATTCATTTTTATAGTTGAGTAATATCCCGTTGTATATATGTACCACATCTTCTTTATCCATTCATCTGTCTGTGGACATTTCGGTTGTGAAATAATAAAGATTCAGTTTGGTCTAATATCCAGTTGATTTGAGAGAAAATGCTTGGGTTTACTCAATATTATAAAGAGATTAATTCAGTTAAATTAATTGATGGTTTAGCATTCAAACAATGGAGAAGGCAATGGCACCCCACTCCAGTAGTCTTGCCTGGAAAATCCCATGGGCAGAGGAGCCTGGTAGGCTGTGGTCCATGGGGTCACGAAGAGTCGGACATGACTGAGTGACTTCACTTTCACTTTTCACTTTCATGCATTGGAGAAGGAAATGGCAACCCACTCCAGTGTTCTTGCCTGGAGAATCCCAGGGACGGGGGAGCCTGGTGGGCTGCCATCTATGGGGTCACACAGAGTCGGACACGACTGAAGTGACTTAGCAGCAGCTTAGCAGCAGCATTCAAACACTGTCTTCATGACTCCATCATTATTTTTCAACTCTTCTTTCCTCTAAACACAGAGGCTTCCATTTCAGGCAGAGTCTTGGTCAGAGACTCTAGGTTTAGAGACTTCAGGGGATAGAAGTAGTTCTGTTCACCAACAGTTCCATCAAAAGTCCTGGGACTGGATTTGGAAGAGACGCCGAGCCGGAAATGGAGCTTCCTCACGGGTTTGCTGCGAGGTTTCGGTCTCGAACGGCGGCACCATGTCGAAAGTTTCTTTTAAGATCACACTGACGTCGGACCCGCGGCTGCCATACAAAGTACTCAGTGTTCCCGAAAGTACACCTTTCACAGCTGTCTTAAAGTTTGCAGCAGAAGAATTTAAAGTTCCTGCAGCAACAAGTGCAATTATTACCAATGATGGAATAGGAATAAACCCTGCACAGACTGCTGGAAATGTTTTTCTAAAGCACGGTTCAGAACTGCGAATAATTCCTAGAGATCGTGTTGGACATTGTTAATATCCGCTGCTTGGAACATAAAACCCCCTTCCAGAGTAAATATTGGTAATGTTATTATTGTAAAATTGGAATCAGGCATTTGAAATCCTATGAAAACACCAGTAATTGATGACATAATGAAAGGTGACTGTCTGTCCGTGCTTGTTCACACTTCACGTGAGGAGAGAACGCATCCAGGCCTAGGGCACCATGACCACAGAGGATCAGTCTTTCATTGCTGCCTCGCTGCACACACAGGTAGTTCATCAGGGGTGAATGGATCAACCATCTGTGTCTTATAACCTGAGGGTGCTTCTGGTCATTCTTTCTGAGAACATCTGGAAAATTAAAATTTACTGAAGCTTCCTTCTTGTCCCTGAGTTAAAAATGTAAAAAAGATTATGGATCCACACATGACGGTTGGCTTGTTAGCATCTGACTCACAGACACAAACATAGTTGATTTCCTCCTTATATATCATTTATGATAAAGGATCATATCAATGAATAACTGTCTTATCATTTAGCTTGTTTTAAAGTTTTAGACTTCTTGAGTTCTTATAAATTTTAATTTGACATCAAAGCGCCCAAAATTGCATTTTCAATCTAGCCCTTATGGGTAAAACTGGTTGGTATCCCACACCGAAGAGTTTTAGAGATGATCTTGCAGACTCCAGTACTTGTAATGATGAGAATTAAGAATAAGTAGAAGCATCAGTTGCTGAACTATGCATTCCTTTATTGATCTCTTTTAAAACAACCTTTAAAATAGGAATCCTCAAGAAACCATCATCTTCTTGAGGATAATCGTAAATAGCCTTCAGGGAGACAGTGTAAAGAAGAACATCTGAAAGTTCACAACAGCGCTCATAGAAATGCTAATTTAAATTCTGGTTGGTTATACATAATGAAGACCCAACATTTAAGGAAGCATTAAGATTATAGTTGTGGGGTGAATAAGAAGCTAGGAAAGGAAAATGGGGAAGCCCAGATGACCAGGCTTCTAGCAAGAAGGAAAGAAACAAAAGGGAAGGCAAGCAGAAACTTGTAACAGGAGTGTCACAGAAAAGGCCAAACTGGTTAGACAAAACTGCAGAGGCTATGGAGAGAACTGAAGGGAAAACAGAACACTTGACAGTGTTATGAGGAGCCAAAGATGATCAGAGAAAGCACAGCATAGGCGTTGTCAGCATACGGTTTTCAGAATTCCCCTTAAAGAAAGATATACATAGGGAAGATTATGTTTGCCCTTAGTGAGGGCATCAGTATCTATGCATATCTTGAAAGGAGAAGGCTCATAGTGATTGAGAACCAGCACTTGACTTGCTGTATTCTAGATGCTGCGGTCTCTGGAGGCAGGCCTGGTTGGTTGGTATCTGTTCTGCACTTTGCAGGCCTGGAAATGTAAGCTTCAAGATACAGGTGTTGAATTATTCATGAATAAAGTGTTTCTAAAACCAGTTTTTATTGAAATGTGCATAGGCCCTAGGTTCATTGGGGAAAAATAATTATGCAACAGACTCAGTATCGGAAAGATGATATTGGTTAAGACTAAGACATGGTTCAGATATTTGATATGACTAGAAGTCTTCTGAATTGTAAAGGGCAAAAAATTTTGTGCTGAGGTAGAAAAGTATGTTTCTAATGTTTGTGGAATTTTTTATTTTTATAAGCAAACTTATTTTCTGATGCCTAAAGACTCCTGGTCTTTAACAAAATTAAACCTCCATTAATGAGAAATTTTCTGACTTTTGGGTCTTATTTAGATTTTCCCTCATTCTGTTTCTAGCACAGAATTCTGCCTGATTTGTCACACAGATAGGTTTTATGATGTCTCATAAATTATTTAATATTTTTGTTTTGGTTGGAAAATTTTATTGCAGTAAGGTCTTAAAAAGATTTTCTTGTATAGAACTAGACATGTTATTAAATATGATCTGTGACAACTTTGCACAAAATGTTTCACAGTGGTGTATTTAAAGTGCTTTATTGGTCCATGATTCATATCTTGTGAAAATACATATTCTTACACCATAAACCAAAAAAAAAAAAAAAAAAAAGTCCTGGGACTTTTTCTCATTGGACTGCCTTGGTGAACATGCATTTGTCTCTGAACTTATCACCATAGCCTGGAGATGGAATAAGATCATTGGCCAAGTCTTGGTCTTGTTCCTACCCTTAGAGGGAGGGATAGAGAGAGGTCAGCCCCACCTGAATCACAAGGATTGAGAGTGGTTAAATGAATTTCTAGTAGAAAACTAGGCAGATGTGAACAGAAAAGGGGGAACCAGATGATTGTCAAGTAAAAATGACTTTCCACTACAACTGAAAAAATGCCTCTGTGACTTGCTTTGGACTCAATTGTGTCCTCTCCCCCAATTTCTGTACTGAAGCTCTTGCCCCTAATGTGATAACATTTGAAGATGGGGGCTTTGGGAGATAAATAGGTGTAGATAAGGTCATAAGAGTAGGGCCCTCATGATGGGATTACTGACCTTAGAAGAAGGGACATCAGAGAGTTAGCTCTCTGTCTCTGCTCTCTCTGCCATGTGAGGACACTGCTCAAAGAGGGCCATCTGCAGATCAGGAAGAGGGCTCTCATCAGAGCCTGACCATACTGGTACCCTGATCTCACACTTATGGCTGCCAGAATTGTGAGAAAATAGTATCTGTTGTTTAAGTCACCCAGTCTATGGTATTTTTGTTATGGCAGCGCTAGCAGAATAATACTCAACAGCTCTTTATCAGTTTCCAAAAAACTGTTGTAATCAAAGCAACAGCTAGCCTTCATCAATTGCTTTCCCTGTGCCAGACACTGTGGCCTGTTTTCGCAACAATTCTCTGGGGAAGATACTATTACTCTCATCCTTATATTACATAAGGAAACTAAAGTTGAGTGACCTTGGATAATGTGCCCATGGCTGTGAGATGATAGCCATGGATCCCAAGCCAAGCCCGTCTGACCTCAGAGCCCAGCCTAGTAACCACTGTGTTGTTGCTGTTCAGTCGATAAGTCGTGTCCGACTCCTTGCGACCCCATGGACTGCAGCACGCCAGGCTTCCCTGTCCTTCACTGTCTCCCAGAGTTTGCTCAAACTCATGTCCATTGAGTCAGTGATGCCATCCAATCATTTCAATCTTCTGCTGTCCCCTTCTACTTCTGTCCTTAATCTTCCCCAGCATCAGGGTCTTTTCTAATGAGTTGACTCTTCGTATCAGGTGACCAAAGTATTGGAGCTTCAGCTTCAGGACCTGTTCTTCCGATGAATATTGATTTCCTTTAGGAACCACTGGGTACCACTTTGTACCACTGTATACCACTATGTAACCACTTTAGTAACCACTATGATATACTGTTCTCTCTCCCCAGCCTCCCAACCAGCCAGTCTGTCCTCTTCTACCCTGACTTGACCCTTTCACCGACAAGAAAAAATCGACCAGGGCGGTGATTTTTCAGCATTTCAGTCCCAGTGACAGACGAACTCTGCCTCCTACTAAGTTCTGGATTCAGGGCGCAGACAGGTTTCTTGCCCTTTCTCTCATAGCAACTAAACTCTACTTTGAATTAGTGGGGGATCTTGGGCCCAACAGATTTCTGCTTTGACTCCTAGACACGAGACTTTCTCTCGCCCCTCCTCCAGGAGCAGACAAGCATCACCTTGTCCTCCAAACTAGGGCTTGGAGTATGAATGGACTTCTCCAGGTACTCCTGCTCTGCCCTCAAACCTTGGCAGACACTGTAGGGCTGTACCACCAAGAAAAAGGATCTACTGTCTGCTTCCAGTCTTTCTCAGGGGTACCAAGTGGACACTAATGGAAAAGAGATGACAAGCTGGCAGGAGTTTCTCTTGTGTCTGGAGTACTTAGAGATTCTTGACTGTTGTGCTAGCCCACACACAGCCTTTAAGAATTTTTCCTCTTACTCAATTTTTTTTTTAACTCTTCTTATTTTTATTTATTTATTTTTTTCCATTTATTTTTATTAGTTGGAGGCTAATTACTTTACAATGTTGTAGTGGTTTTTGCCATACCTCTTACTCAATTTTATGATCATGATTCTTCCCATTCTTTGCCATGAGAAAGAGTTGATATGTCTTTTCTCTCCTCAGAAGGGCTTGTTATCCTTTGGAATTCAGTTACCTTGGTTGTTTTGCAGCCCCATTCTCTGGTGGACTGAACATTTTTAGTGTTGTAGCTTATGCCTTTTGTTATTATGGGAGCAGCATTCTCTAGAAGCTTTCTAAATGAGAAGTAGAAATTCTCAGTTCCAAGCTTAGAAAAGTAGTTTCCACCTGGAGAAGGAAATGGCAACCCACTCCAGTATTCTTGCCTGGAAAATCCCATGGACTGAGGATCCTGGTAGGCTATAGTCCAAGTGGCAAAATTCCAGTCTGTGACTTGTCATTTCACTCTTTCACTGAATAAAAATTCTTAAAAAAAAAAAAAAGAAAGAAAAGTAGTTTCCAAAACAATTGTGAGAAAAATACCAGCCACACAGTGTGGATATGGGGAAGAAAAGATTCTGAGATCAAATAAGCTTGCAAACTTTAGTGTGGTCTTATTCTCTTTTGGATATTTACATGGCCCATTAACATCTTAAAGGCTCTGAAAAGTCCTGAAGAATAAAGAAGTGAATTTAATGTTATTTAGCAAAGCATCCTTAATATTTGTTTGGTCTGAGAACACTTTGCTTGTGTAGCACTCATTATTTTCCTTAGAATGACTATTCTGTGAACATAACTTGGAAAATAGTGGCTTAGATATTCATACCTTATTCTCTGGAAATTGGAACCCCAACAGAAAGCAGAGTTCCCTCAAGGTAGTGCTAGAGTCCTTGTGGGTATTCCTAAAACCAAAAGCCATCCTGACAGGGTGCAGACTCAAAATTGATCTCTGTCATAGTGTCTGATCTTGTGTGCTATGACTTCAGAGGGATACCTGAATGTATGAAACACAAAGATGAATCACAAAGTCAAAATCAATGTCTGAACATCTGTAGATCATTCCTCTGGCTCTCCTGAAGAGTCTGACACACCCCATTTCACTATCTAAAACCAATCATAAATCTCTTCCTGGACCCTGTATTTATACAACTTGTTCTGTTGGCTTCTAGTCACCATCTCCACTGTGCTGGGGGTACACCTTGAATATACAGCTGCTATTATATTGTAGGGCTGGCTGGGAATCTATTTTATGGACCCTCATGCTAGTTTGAAATGAAATCTTTAGCTTTGACTTACACACATTCGTTTTTTGACCCTGGTCTGTCCTATAGATTTGAGAGTCCCTGCTCTCCACCCCTCAGTTATATTATCATTCTTTGAAGTAGCCTAGACATCTGTTGTTTCCATCTCCATGTAACCCTTTCAATTCTCCTCTTGGGGCCCCAACTCACTCCCTTTGAAGAATTAACCCTCCTCCATTCCTTATTCAGGTGGTGCCAATTGGTAATTGCTGGCAAGGACTGGGATTTAAACCCAAGGAGTCTGACTCCAAAATCTACTTCCATAATATTACACTATCCTGCTTCCTAGTTCTGGAGTATATCACTTTTCACTTATATGGCTTTTTGTTACTTTTTGTTACTCTGAGTAGTGAAATTACCTTATATTATAGAGGTTCTTCTTAACCGTTTGCATAGCTGCATGTAAGACATATTGAAGTTAAGATTATTTTAAAAATAGGTAAAAGTTCTCATTTCATTATGGGGAAATCATTTTTTATTAGTTTGGCAATGGCACAAATTAGTTCTTTTTGAAAAATAATGATGTTTACTCTGAAACCTTTGGTCCTTTTTATTCCTTAGTCACTTGGCCACGTGGCCATGAGTGATAATTAGGGAAGCTAACAGCTTTTTCAGGATACTAGCCTAATTACCCTAGAACTATCAACCATGAATCAAGAAGTCTATCATGACTTCATTGTTCACTGCACAAGTTATATGGTCCCCTATTTCTTCCATGCCTGTCTCTGTCTCTCAGTCTAAAATGATGTTTAACTAAGTAATCAGGGATATTAACTGTTCACAGCCCAGGCAGGTGTGGGCAAATAACCCCTGCAATAATCCATTGGCAGCCTCAGAAATGGCTGGCTGTGAGTAAGCAAGCACACAGCACTTAGTCCGGTCCTTCTTATGTGTTTGCAGATACATTTGCAATTTCATGCACAGTTTTAAATGTTAAGCATTAATTGGAAATGGGCACTGAAGCATCAATAGAGTCTACGTTTTGCCCTTTTTAATGAAAATGCTAGATATAGATTTAATGCAAAATTAAACATTCAGCTCACTATGCTCTACTCCAGTAAATTAGCCAGTGTTTATCATCTCTTTAAAAACTGGGAGTTTAATGCCTCATTTCACATGGTTTTGTTAGGGACAGATAGAAAGCTGATAAACAGTCCATTTGTTCTCTTACAGTAGCTCCCAGCCACACCACTGGAGTCAAGCTTCAGTGCTCATTGCCTTTACAAACCCTGTTGTGAGCTGAAGTGGCTGCTTTTGAACATCTGACTGAAGCAGAGCCTTGTGAGAGGAAGGAACAGAGGAACTTTCTCAGAGGAACACAGACTTGGCTTTGTTGGACAGTGGCCTCAGAGTTGTGAGTTCTGAAATGACTCAGTGAACCCAAAAGGGAACAGAGCATCAGTGCGCCCCTCCTGTGTGCTGTTCTAGACTTTTGTATCCATTAGCCCCACAACAATCTGCACAGCCCCAAGAGATCCATGCGACTCGTTCCACCCGGCCAGATGAGGAAACCAGGGCCCAGAGGTGAAGCTGAGCAGCTAGTAAGTGGATTTGAAACCACTCACTACATCATACTATCTCACAGCGAAGGACTGCACTCTCCTGTCTCTACCAGTAGTACCTTATTTGTCCTCTAAGGACCTATGCCACTTCCTCCAGGAAGTCATTGCTTATTGCCTGCTTGTTGACTATCCTTCTTGGTGTATTTTTATTGCACTTTATCTGTGCTTCCAATGTAGCCCTTAGGACTTTCTACCTTTGATTGTATTAATTGAATACCCTTTCTGACTCCCTGTGAGAGGAAGGGCTAGCTCTCAGATCACCTTTGTAAATACCGTGAGACTGTGCCTATCAAAGATACTCAATAAATGTCCATTGAAATGTTTATAAAGTAGATGGATCTTAACATCTCAAATCCTGTTTCCAGAATTATGAGAAACACTATGGGGAAGGGTCGGGTCCTGTAGGAAATCTCCCTTGATCTGAATCCCAGCTGAACGGCCTAAGGCAAGTCACAGAGCTTCTCTGAATTTCGGGTTTCTCGGCACATAAAGTAGGAATAATGATAGTACCTACTTCAAAATGTTGTTGCCAAATTTCAATAAAATGTGACATGTATAGTGCTTGGTGCAGTGCCTGCTATACAGAAAATGTTGTTATTATTTTTCTTAAAACTGAAGATTTTACAGCATAGCAAGAAACTATGTGGCACTTGACTTGCCCACAATTTTAAAATCTAAAAGAAAGAGGGATTGGATTGAGTGATGATGGAACTGACAGACCTGAAGGACCATTTGATAATGACCAACCAGACAAGATATGATAAGAGAAATGATTACAAAGTCCCAGGTTTTGGCAGGCCTTGGATTCATCATGTGCTTGGACCTAACCATGTACTCCAGTTGTGGTCCAGGATGTAGGCCTAAGATTTATGTAGAAAAGAAGTGTAGAATATATGTAGAATGGTTTCTGACAATGACTTTCCACTGACATCAGTTCAGTTCAGTCACTCAGTCATGTCTGACTCTTTGCAACCCCATGAACTGCAGCACGCCAGGCCTCCCTGTCCATCACCAACTCCCGGAGTACACCCAAACCCATGTCCATTGTGTTGGTAATGCTATCCAACCATCTCATCCTCTGTTGTCCCCTTCTCCTCCTGCCCTCAATCTTTCCCAGCATCAGGGTCTTTTCCAAAGAGTCAACTCTTCGCATCCCGTGGCCAAAGTATTGGAGTTTCAGCTTCAACATCAGTCCTTCCAATGAACACCCAGGACTGATCTCCTTTAGGATGGACTGATTGGATCTCCTTGCAGTCCAAGGGACTCTCAAGAGTCTTCTCCAACACCACAGTTCAAAATCATCAATTCTTCTGAACTCAGCTTTCTTTATAGTCCAACTCTCACATCCACACATAATCACTGGAAAAACCATAGCCTTGACTAGACGGACATTTGTTGGCAAAGTAATGTCTCTGCTTTTTAATATGCTGTCTAGGTTGGACATAACTTTCCTTCCCAGGAGCAAGCGTCTTTTAATTTCGTGGCTTCGATCACCATCCGCAGTGATTTTGGAGCCCAGAAAAATAAAGTCAGCTGCTGTTTCCGCTGTTTCCACTGTTTCCCCATCTATTTGCCATGAAGTGATGGGGCCAGATGTCATGATCTTAGTTTTCTGAATGTTGAGCTTTAAGCCAACTTTTTCACTCTCTCTTTCACTTTCATCAAGAGGCTCTTTAGTTCTTCTTCACTTTCTGTCATAAGGGTGGTGTCATCTGCATATCTGAGGTTATTGATATTTCTCCTGGCAATCTTGATTCCAGCTTGTGCTTCCTCCAGCCCAGCATTTCTCATGATGTACTCTGCATATAAGGTAAATAAGTATCATATTTTCCAAACCTACCTAATCATTTATACCAGAGGGACAGGCAAAGAGAGAAATGCTCATAGTTCAGAGAGCTAGTTTGATAAACCAGGGCACCATTCTATCCTTGTTCGGGAAGTTAACTAACAAATTGACTCACCTGCTTGCCTGTGTAAGACAGTTTGACTCAGGGTGAGCCTCTCAACATCTCTTTGAGGTTGAATCTTCTCATAGATAAACACGGGTCAAAATACCGACACCTCCTCTCTGTTTCCGTCTCTGGGCCTCAGTTTCCCATTTGGTAAGTGACCAGGCAGCCTCTCAGCCCCTTCTATGGCCAGCCTTCCATTGCTCTGCTCTCCTTGGGATGCTGTGAAGTCAGTTCAGCAAAATTGCCCAAGCTGTTGGGGACTTCCTGACCCCTGGCTCTGCTGGATACCAACCGATTAGAAGAGCTGATGGATCCAAAGGGAAAAACTTTCTCCCCCAGCAGGAGGACAGCTGCCTGACCAGGGTTTCTCCTGAGTAACTCCTCAGAAAGGGGAGAGTGGGGCCAGCTGGTGATGGCTGTGTCTCCCTTCCTTTCCCGGCCACCTGATCTCTGCTTGCATGTAATAGTTCTCCCTTTGGGCAGCAGGCAAGTGGCAGGAGGGCCCAGATGTCTACATTTTCTAAAGCAAACAGACACCTTCCAGGACTCTTGCCCCGACACAGCGGCCCCACTCTCATGGAACTCTAGGAAGGGAAGAGAAGGGCAGGAGGTCTTGCAGCCTAGACTCTTTGGCTCCAACTGGCCAGAAAAGTCAACAGCCTTCAACAGAGTTTCCCAAGCTCCATGTGTGCCAGCAGCAACAGCACCTGAGGAGGTTGTTGTAGGACGGATTTGTGGACTGTAGACTAGAACTCTCTGATTCAATAGGTGAACGGTAGGCCTGAGCATGTTATTTTTAACAAACTTCCCAGGGGGTTCTTGTGCACAATTGGGCTTGGGAATCCCGTTGGCCTAGGTCATGGGAGAATAGAGAAGATTAGGGGAGTCTGGTTGGCAAAACACATCAGCTCCACCCATACCCCAGTGGCGTGGGCAGTTTGTAGCATCCCAGCTGCTTCTAGCTGTGCCTGTGGGTGAATTAACATCTCAGAGCCTTAGTTATCACATCTCTAATATGAGAATCATGGCAATGACCCCAGAGTATTAATGTGAAGGTTGAACAGACTATCTGCGGAGCAGTTGGCCGAGGGCTTGGCAGAGTGAGCACTTAGGAAGTGTTAGTTGTCATTGTTACTGTGTTATAACTTCTGAAAGAATCTTGACTGTTCTCTGACTTGTGTGTCATGAATTCACCTTATTCCAAAGAGTCTTTTTATAAATTAAAAAAATAATAATCTTATTGATTTATTTATTTTTGACTGTGCTAGGTCTCTGTAGCTGTGTGGACTTTTCTCTAGTTGTGATGAGCAGGGGCTACTCTCCAGGTGCGATGCTCAGGCTTCTCATTGTTGTGGCTTCTCTTAATTCAGAGCATAGGCTCTAGGGTGTGTGGGCGCCATACTTGTGGCTCCTGGGCTCTAGAGCACAAGCTCAATTGTGGCCCATGGGCTTAGTTGCTCCTCAGCATGTAGGATCTTCCCAGACCCATGATGGAACCCATGTCTCCTGCATTGGTAGGTGAATTCTTTACCACTGGAGACACCAGGGAAACCCTCAAAGAGTCTTTCTGAGAGGCCAGTAAATTTTATACTGACTTTAAATAAATAAATAAAAGGAAAAAGGAGCAGCTAGATTTTGAGTGGGGCCTGAGACTTCTGAAAAGGCAGAGGGAGGTGCAGGCAGACAGCTGGAGGTTTGTGGGCTGTGGGTAGAGGGGAAAGAGTGCTGAGTGGGAATCAGGAGACTTGGGTCTAGGTTTGGCTCTGAGCACATGTCAGATCTTGGGTAAATCATGTGACCACCCCAGCCTCCTTTTTTTCCCCTCACTTGTACAGTGGAACTGCCTTGGAACACATCTAAGTTCTTGTTCTCTAAACGATTTACCACAGAGCACCCTGAGGAGTCACATTTCCAACACTTTTTACAAAAATGGCTTGTGGAACTAGGCTAAAAAATGTCAATATTTGTTCAGTTGCATACATGGTTGTTAGAGTATTCCTTCAATTTCTTGTACTTTTGAAATATTTAACAACAACAAGCTAAGCTATCATTTGCAAATGCCAGCTGATTGGTTTACGTTAATCCCAGCTGGCATGACCCTGATCGAAATGGGGAAGCAGGCAAGATGGCATTCAATGATCCTCCAGATGTGTGATGGCTCCTCAATTCCTATTGGGATTTCGCCTCTATGCCCTACTCTACTTGTTTTCAAGTTCTTCAGCCATCCAGAGCCTCCCTTCCTCAAGGACTTGTTTTTCCAGGGCACCCAGTCTCATTGTGGGACTGACCTGAGGTCATGAAGGCCTGATGTGATTTACTTTCAATTCCTGCTTCTATTTGTAATCAAACAGCATGCATGTCAGACCCATGCTTGTGAGCAGGGAGCTGGCGAGGGTGTTTTATTGGAGGATGAAGGTCATACATTACCCCTTGAACTCAGATCTGGGCACCAAACAGATTTTTCCCATTTGATTTCAACCCAAATGATGCATCTTGAGCTGAAAAGCTAATATTCTTCTCTTAAAGTGATTTACATTTACCAATGAACCCTTTTGCCACAGGTGGTTACGTCCCGTACTTTGGAGCTCTGGATTCTTGCAGAGGGTCTTCTAATCAGACCACTGGTTCTACTCTGGCCCGAACCCCCCCAAGCCAGCCACTCCCTTTTTAGCTTTAGATGTCTTGCATTCTCTCCTAGGGCTCTTCTCCAAGTCTCTTGGACCTTTACACCTTGCCTCATCTGCCATTCATTCAAGTCTGTGCGGAGGCAAATTTTGCCCATTGAAGACCCTCCCCAGGATAAGGGTCTTTCTCACCCTTGCCTCCAAATATTTCCAATGAAGGCTGACTGTGTAGCCTCTCAGAGCCTCCATTTCCTCATCTGCAAATCGAGGGAACATAATAATCCTAGCTGCAAGGATTAAATTATCCAGTGGCGAGAAAGTGTCTTGCACATGGCCATAATAAATGACCAATAAGCAGTAGCAACTCTCGTTAGCCATCAAGACATTAAGTCTTAGTGCCAGCTACTTTCAAACCCTCAGCTCCTAAGCCACCCCTTTAGCCCTTGCTGCACACATTTGCTGACTCTAACAAATGCCAACAAGTGATCAGTTTATTTAAACTTCTGGTCAGTGATGGTTGATTGTCTGGAATGCCATTTGTGTTTGCATGGTACATCTCAGATCTCAATTAGCCACCAAAGTCGAGTAGCTCGAAAAGGAGTGTGATTGGAGGGCATGCCATAGTTTCCCAACTGAGAGGCTCAAGGCTTCCTGGGGAGACCTTTGTTTTTCTCCTTCAGTGGACATGTGTAGAGGGGCAGCTTCTAAGAAGGGATATGGCCTTTAGCTCTCAAGGGGCTTTGGAGTGGCTGAGTCCTCCTGCCTACTAGGCAATATATTCACAATAAGTTCAGTTCCTTTGTGTGGTCCTTTCTTTGCCTTATACACTAGACTCTTGGAAGCTGTCTCATCCTCTTATAAAAGGACGCTGAGTAGAGTCATACAGTAAAGGGAGTAAACATTCTTTTAAACTAATTTATCAATTTAACACAGCATAGTGGTGTTGGGTTACCAGGGTCAACAGCCAGCAGTCACATTCCTCAGTTGTTTGATTGGTGAAATGCATTAACAAACAGCCAGTAAAACTCTTTCTGATTAATCATGTTGATAAGTTGTTTTTTTTTTTTTTTTTCTTTTGTAATGTGCTACTAGCTTTTTAATGTAATCTGCTTGGACAGCAGCCATTCTGGTGAAGTGTCTTGACTTATCTAAAGAAGCCTTGATGAGAAGGCTACCAGGCCCGGAATTTTATTGTGATATCATGTAATCATTAACGCATGTGGCTACTGCCTTCCTGCATATTTGCTTCCTTTCTTGAAACGAAGGAAGGGTTTGTAGAGTAAGGGCAACAGGTAAGCAAGGACGAGCCCCAGAAGCAATGAAAGGAAGGGAGGATGCTATGATGAGCTGAACCTGAAAACATTGACTTACCCTCAGGAATAAAATATTTGAAAACACGAGTAAGAACTTCAATGAGCACTTATCTTTTAAAGGTAAAGGAAGGCAAGTCTGCTTTTCTCCCAAGAAGCGGAAATCTGCATCTGGGTTTTTCCACCTCAGTGCTATTGACATTTTGGGTTGGAAAATTCTTTGTTGTGGAAGCTGTCCTGTGAATTGTGGGATGTTTAGCCTCTACCTAGTAGGTGCCAGTAGCTGTCCCCTCATTCCTTTTTGGCAATCAAAAAGGTCGTCAGACATTACCCAATGTCCCCTGGGGGACAAAACTGCCCTTAGTTAAGAACCATTGTCCTAGATGTACAGTTTGAAAATTTCAAATAACCTATTATGACTCTGCTGACCTCATTTCATCATATTATTTAAGGCACAATGAAACATTGAATTCTTCCTGGGGCCCTTTTTCACCTGGACTGTTCCTTCATCTGTTCTCTATCCACTAAGACCTTCAGTCTACATTGTCTCCTCCTCCCGCACCCTCTTCCTCTTCTTCCTCCTCCTTCTTCCACACACAGAAACCCGCACTGAGCAACTGTCCAGTAACAGCAGGCCAAATAACCAGGGAATTCTTTCTCCCCCCAGGTATGTGAAGCCTCGGAGGCAATCTAGATAGAAATCCCCCCAGTTATTCAGAGATAAAATGAATATTCTTTAATTAAAAATAGGCCTCTAAATGGTAGCAATTTAAATGGGTTGAGAGGCAGCAGAAGTGAGTGGTAAAATTGCTGAAATTAAACATAATTCACTACTATTAAGTGCTTACTAGGTACCACATGCACTACCTTATTTAACTCAGATGTTGTTCCCATTTTGCAGATGAGGAAATAGAGGTTTAGTGAAGTGATTTGTTCAAGTTACTTGAACCGGAGCTGAACCAGCAAGCGGGGAGGGTTTGAACCTAGGCAGACTGACTCTGGGGCGGGTACTCGGCCCCTCATCATACAGCTGCAGCCCCAAACAGGTGAAGGATCACTGAACGAGGCTGGGGGCCAGGAGGAGGGGTGACTTTTCAGGAGTTGTAAGAAGAACTTGGCTGATTCTAGAGGCCCCAGCTTTCAGTGTCTGGGCCTATGCAAATAATGAAGTGAATGTGGTCCCATTTCTTTGTTTCCATCTGTCTTAGTGAAACTGCCTCTGCTTAGCGGTGTGGAGTATTGCTTTCCCAGTTTAGAAAGTTAATTTAAAAATGCAGCTGAAGTGAAGAATATGGTTCAAGAGAGTGCCCAGCTAGCAGGTGTTAGGTGAATAGGGTGGGGGCAGGGAATGCTGGGTTGGAGAATCGAGAAATAAGTTGAACCTTTGACCTTTGAAGAATGTGAGAAAAAAGAAAAAGAAAAGAAAGTATAGACGTAGGTCCAGAACCATGGCTGTACCTACCCCTGGACCTGGCCTAAAAAGTCTATTTTTGCTTATTTTGTTGTTCTGATAGAAAAGCACAAAGAGGTAGTTGTAGTTTCCAATGTCTTGGGGGTAAGATTGTATGCAAACATTGAAAAAGATATCCCCACGCCCTTGTATGCTACAGGAGTAAACATGTTTACTGGAGAAAAATTAGAAACAAGAGAGAAAAATGTAAAAATAGCCAATAATCCCATCACATAGGAGAATCCACTGTTTACATACTGTGAACCATACTCTTGAAGGTTGCAAAGAAAGTCTTCGAGTGAGTTGTAATCAAATGATGGGATGAACAAGATGGGAAGGAGGGAGGAAAAGAGAGGCCATGGTAAGGGCCAGAGTTAACTGAATCAATCCTCTTGTATCAGCGATGGGCCTGCTTTAATAAGCCTGCAGGGAGCAGAATGTCAACTCCTAACTTTACCACTTACCACAGGCATCATCTCTGCCTCGCTCTAAACCCTCTGCTCATGCCTGGAGCAAAGCCCCTCGAGGACCTTTGATAACTCTGCATCCCCTACAGAGGCTGCTCCAGGAGCCAGTCATCCGTGTGTGCATTCCTCAACATGCTTACCTGGCCGTCTCTCTTGAGTAGTGCTTCAAGAACCACAGCCTGAAAAGACTCTCTAAGCTCTAGGGTTCTCTCTAGAAATTACCCCTCCTGGGCCTTCTGACAGGCTGCACCACTGGAAAGCCTGAGGAAAGATAAATCACACAATCATTGGGAAAGCTCCTGTTTGGTCTGAAATCTCCTGTCTTCCACTCCATTGCTATGTGACTTGATGCTGTGTGTCTATGTGTGTGTGATGCTGTGTGTCTGTGCCGCGACATGTTATTTAGATGTGTCTTCCCTTCGAGGGTGGGAGATGCTTTTCTCCTAAAATGATTGTGTGATGTGCTTTTTATAAGCCTATAACATTTTATTTATTATTACTTTTTTATGGAAGTATAGTTGATTTAGTTTTAGGTGTATAGCAAAGTGTTTCCATTTTTTTAATGTATATATATGTATTCTTTTTCAGATTTTGTTTCCATTATAGGTTATTGCAAGATATTAAATATAGTTCCCTGTGCTATACAGTAGCTTCTTGTTTATCCACTTTATATATAGTGGTGTGTATCTGTTAATTCAAAACTTCTAATTTATCCCTCCTCTGTACGTCTCTCCTTTGGTAGCCATAAGTTTGCTTTCTGCGTCTGTGAGTCTGTTTGTCTTGTAAATAAGCTCATTGTATCATTTTTTTTTAAGATTCCATGTATAAGTGATAGTGTATGATATTTATCTTTCTCTGACTTACTTCACTTAGTATGATAATCTCTCGGTCCACCCATGTTGCTGCAAGTGACATTATTTCATTCTTTTTTATGGCTGAGTTAATATTCCATTGTGAAATATGGAATAGATATAAATGATGTAGGAGATACATACATACATATTCATCTCTCTCTCTCTCTCTCTCTATATATATATATATATATATATATATCTTTATCCATTCATCTATTAATGGATATTTAGGTTGCTTCCATGTCTTGGCTATTGTAAATAGTGCTGCTGCGAACATTGCAGGTGCCATATATCTTTTCGAATTAGAATTTTCCTCTTTTCCAGATATATGCCCTGGAGTGGGATTGCTGGATCACATGGTAGCTCAAGTTTTAGTTTTTTTTAAGGAACCTCTGCACTGTTCTCTGTAGTGGCTATGTTAATTTACATTCCCACCAACAGCGTAGGAGGGTTCTGTTCTCTCTGCACCCTCTCTAGCATTTATTATTTGTAGACTTTTTAATGATGGCCAGTCTGACTGGTGTGATTTTTTTTTAATAGAAAATTCATCAATAGTGCAAAAGGGCACATGCAGTAAAAACTGTCTCCCTCCAGCCTCTTTAATCGCTCAGTTCCCTTCCCCAGAAGCAGCCACCACTACTAATTTCTTGTGTATTCATCTGGAGAGATTCCATGCATATGCAGATATGGCCCTTCTGTTCTGTTCCATGAGGCCAGGGTGAATATTTTTAATGGACAGCTGAGTCTGTCATTCCCTTTCAAGGATTTGCAGGACTGAGACCCAAAGCTCTAACAGGTCGTCCAAAGCCCCACCCAGCTCTGCAGTCTCCTCTTGAGGAAAGCTCTTGCTCTGTGCTCCAGTCACACTGGCCTACCTTCCATGCCTGCCTCAGGACCTTTCTTTATGGTTTTCGAACCTCTGACCTGGCCACTCCACCTGGGTTTTCTCTCCCCTTGTTTTGCCCAGCCAAGCTCCTTCAGGTCTTCGTTTACATACCACTTCCTCAGAGGGGCCTTCCTGACTTCCTTCTTTAAACTGAGTCCTTCACTGTCCTCTCAGCACAGCTAGATCACTTTGGAGCATTTTCTTAACTTGTGCTTATATATCTGTTTATGTGACTATATGTTTAGTGTCCATCTCCAGCTAGACCATGAGCTCCCTGAAAGGCAGGGACCCCAGTGTCCCACACAACGAGGCCGCCTGATATCCCACACACAGTGCTCAAGTTATTAATGAATAAATGAAGTCCTGACTGAATACTTGGTTTGTTTGGAAGCAGCTGTGCTTTTGTGTACTTTCTGCTTTTTTCCCCTGCCCCTTCACCTCCCCTGTGCTTTTTAACTTAAAAAAATTTATGGAAAATGTCAAATGTACCTAAAAGTGGTGATGGTTTAGTTGCTAAGCCATGTCCGAATCTTGCGACCCCATGGAATTTTCCAGATGAGTGGGTTGCCATTTCCTTCTCCACAAGATCTTCCCCCTGAACCCAGGGATTGAACTCTGGTCTTCTACATTGCAGGCTTATTCTTTACTGACTGAGCCACCAAGGAAGCCCTTACATAGAAGTAGGAAGACCGATATGGTGAACCCCTATGTACACATCACCTAGATTCACCAGCTGTCAAGATTTTGCTACATTTGCATAATTTTTCCCTTTTACTTTCTTTTTTCCCCTAGCTTTCTGAAGGCACAAAAAATTAATGATAATTGCCATTTATTGAGCATTTACTATGTGTCAGTAACCAGGTTAGATGTTTCTTACATACACTGACTTTTAACCTGCTCAACAGCCCTGCTGGGTGGGCTTATTCCCATTATTTCAGAGATGGGGAAGTTGAGACAATTTGAGTCATTTTGAACAGGGTCCCTCATTTAATAGATGGAAAACCTAGGATTCTAACCTGGGACTCTAAAACCCAGTTCTCAACTCCCAAACTGCTTGATGCAGACTTCATCAATGCACTTGTCTCCTACTTGCCTTTCTTCTTCTTCATACCTATAGACTTTAAAAATGTTCAAAGCATTTTTATTGTGCTTCAGCTGTAAGGGAAATGCTCTCATGCGTGTGAAAGGAGTGCAGCAATTGGCTTTATTATTCCCCTATAAAAAACAGCAATTCTGCCAATAAATATTTATTGAGCCCTTTTTTATTTACCGAGCACCATGTTAAAAGCTGGGGAAACAATAGTGAGAAAAAAATAAATACTGGCCCTGGTCTCATAGAGCAGAGTCAAGTCAGGTCCTTCAACATTAATTCAGATAGTTTGTGGTTGAACCCATCCTATGTAAATACACTCTTGGTTTTCAACTGAGGCTGTGGGTTTAGAATGAGAGAAGTAAGATGGAGCAGCTGATGCTGAAAGTTCAAGAGTCAACTCCATTATTCAGAGGTTCCTGCTCTGGGATCCTCTTTCACTTTTTGACTTTCCTTCTGCTTCATGACTATCTAAAACAATACTGCTCTCATCTCTGACTCGACAGAGGAAGGGAAAAGATACGTACTTCACAATTACTCTGATAGCTAATCAGGGATGCTGTGGACTGTTGCACGGTTGGTGCACTGTGTGAAGGTGCCTGATTGAGGAAGCCAGTTGGAGCTGAATTCAGCCTGAGACCTACTTGCCGAGCAGTGGCCCTGGCCTGAGGCTGCACAGTCCTGAGGAAGAGATGCCTTTTTCTTCTCCCAGGCTTCTCCTCTGCAGACACAGAAAGGCAGCTTATAAGCTCGAGGTGGTTTTCTTGGTAGAGCTGGAAAAAGAATGGAAAAGGATATGGTTGAAACTGCTGTTTCAAATTTATGTTGTGTGAAATTCACTGTTTGTATCTTCCATGTCCCCATTGACTCAGTTGATGTAATTATAAGTGCTTCTATTTTCTTTTAATAGACTTTATTGTTTAGAGCAATTTTAGATTCACAGCAAAATTGAGCTGAAGGTGTAGCGATTTCCTATATACGCTCTGTTCCCACATATGCAGTTTCCTGAATTGTCAACATCCTCCAGCAGAGTGGTGTAAGTGATGAGCCTATATTGACCACGCCACTTCACCCTAAGTCCTTAGGTTTTGATGGCAGAAAAGAATGCAAGTATTGGTTGAACATAGGAAAAGTGCATAGTGGTTAAAAGCAAAGCTTAGCAGGGTACATGTTGTGACTTAAGAAACTTCCTGTCTTTTCTCTTTTTGATTTAGACCTAGAGGGGTGGAATGGGAGGGAGGAGAGAGGCTCAAGAGGGAGGGGATATATGTATAATTATGGCTGATTTGCATTGTTGTACAGCAGAATCCAACACAACTAACACATTCTAAGGCAATGATCCTCCAATTAAGAAAAAAAAAATATTTCCTGTAGATGTAACTGGACATAATGGGAAAAATTGGTAGTACTTTTTAGCTGGCTTCTTTCTTTTTCTTTTTTTGGCCATGCCCCATGGAGCTATTGAACCCAGGCCACCACAGTGAAAGCACTGAGGCCTAAGCACTGGACCACTAGAGCATTCTTCACGTGGCTTCTTTCTTGTACTTAATTTCTAGAATTAAGTTGACTGTCTCATCCTAATGATGAAGAAAATAATAAAACTACCATTTCCTTTCTGATTTTAGGAGATTGGCTTGTTTGAGGTGATATCTTATTGTGTAGTTTTAACTCGTATTTCTCTGATGATTAGAGACATTGAGCATTTTTCACGTGTCTGTTGGCCATTTGGATGTCTTCTTTGGAAAAATGTCTATTTAGTTTCTCTGCTCATTTTTAATCAAACTGTGGATTTTTTTTGCTTTTTGTTGTTGTTGTTAATTGAATTGTATGAGTTCTTTATATATTTTGGATATTAACCCTATCTGTGTTTACTGTTGTGTATAATAGTATTAAAAACTTTGCTTTAGTGAGCACAGATACATGCAGGTCATCTGCCGAGAATTTAACATAGGTTGCTTTATTGAATTCTCTTCAGAGGCATGTATGCAATAATGTATGTATTATTATCTCATTTTTATACACAGGGACACTGATATTTTGAAAAATAATGTTGTTTATTTATTTTTGGCTGTGCTGGGTCTTCACTGCTGCTCAGGAGTTTCTCTATTTGTGGAGACAGGGGCCACTCTCTAGGTGCGGTGTGCTTCTCACTGTGGCGGCTTCTCTTGTTGCAGAGCATGGACTCCAGGCAGGCGAGCCTCCATAGTTGCAGCACGTGGGCTGAGAAGTTGCAGTTCCTGGGCTCTAGAGCACAGGCTCAATAATTGTGGCACACAGGCTTAGTTACTCTGGAGCATGTGGGATCTTCCCAGACCAGGGATTGAACCCATGTCTTTTGCATTGGCAGACGGATTCTTTACCACTGAGCCAGCAGTGAAGCCCAGAACACTGACATTTGAGTTACCCAAGTTACATAACAAAGAAGTGGTAAAAGTGGAGCTTGAACCCTGGTCTATTTGACTCCAAGACCTGCACATATAACCACAATCTTTTGTACTTGTTTGTTGTGGAAGAAGAGATGTTTAATCAGCTTTGAGATCTCTCTCCTGACCTGGGTACCCACTGTACAAATTTCAGACTTCTCTAAAATATTCCAGTCTCCTCCAAGTTGGAATCTTTCTCAGTTTTCCTTATACCTGCTACCCTCATAATGCGTAACTGACGACCAGGAATCCTTCTTGGGTAGTACAGCTCACTGACCACTCTTCTTAGTTGTTGTAACCACAAGTCACACTTATGTCACAAGCCCTGACCCAACCCTGGCCTTTTATCTCCGTCATCGTCTTTGCTCAGCGGAACTCCTGGCATAAGAGTATACAACATCTCAGAAGGATTTTTCTCTTTGACAATTTCCTCATAGTTGTTCGTAAGAAAGGACATTAATTTATAAGGACTAAGATAAGAAAGTTATATGTAATGGAATTTGAGGAGGTCAAAGAAATCAGTTTAACAGGATGAAGAATGTAATTCAATGGGAAGTGAGCAGGAGACAATGGCATTGAGAGATGGTTTTCATGGTCCTGAGATCACAAATATGATCAGGAGTTGATTGTAATTATTTTTTGCTTTGGGTTCAAGTAAGATAATTGGTTTGTAGTTGACTAGCACAGTATCTCATTTCACCTTTTAATCTAAGGGACCCATAGTTTTTATAAGACAAACTCACTGGTGATAATAACTCACATTTATTTTGCATTTATTCTTGGCTGTTTTTGTTTTTAATATTTATTTTGTCGCATCACATGGGATCTTTCATTGAGGTGCGAGGACTCTCTAGTTGCGGCATGAGGGCTCGGTAGTTGCGGCTCGTGGGCTTGGTTGCTCTGCAGCTTGTGGGATTTTAGTTCTCTAACCAGGGATGGCTGTCACATCCCTTGTGTTGCAAGGTGGATGCTTAACCACCGGACCACCAGGGAAGTCCCCACCTTTGACTGTTATAGGCACTTTATAGACTTTCTTTCATTTAATCCTCACGGCCATCCTATGAGGGAGGTACCATTTGGCTGGCATTTCATAGATGACAAGACAGAGGTTCAGGATGGTAAATAACTTGCTCCAGATCATAGAACTAGTAAGCAGCGGAGGCTGGATTCAAAATCAGGCAGCCTGCCTCTTAACCACTGTTCATACACCATCTAAATTCTTGCTGGGGAATTAAGGATGATGATGCAATCCATTTTGCATATAGAGCATGTTAGTAGTAAGTACTTAGAATGCTTCTTGCCTCCGTTTTGTTTCCAAGGTGAGGGGTTTTCCCAGAACACTCTTGGTCTCTGTTTTGCCTTCATTCCTCCCCTGGGGAAATGGAGCGAGTTTCCTGAGTAGGAGAGAGAAGGGACCTGCAGGGCCCATCTTCTTTCTCACATTCCTTCCTTGGGGTGCAACCTGCCTATGGAGACGACGCAGTTTGATCTGCTCCCTGTGGGTGGTGGTGGTGCGGAGGCCTTCAGTGGTCTAGTGCTCTAGTGTACAGAAGTCTGCCTCACTTTGGGTTTCAGTATGAGGAGGCCCCTTGTCCCATATAAGTCACAGTCTCTATATTAGCTTAGCAAACAGGATACTTTGAACCTCATTTGATTATACCTTTGTCTTCTTTCTCAGTTGATCTAGATGGATAGGAGAGGTATTAATATCCTCACTGCATCTCCTCCAAGAGCAGGGAAATAAATTTAAAAGTATAGATAAGTAAGAAAACATCACATAAATGAAAGACTCTTGATCTAACATTCAATTAATCCGTCCCCTTCCAAGGTAACCAGTTCATCAATTAAACTTAAGAAGGGGAACACAGCCGGTATTTTTCTTATGTAATCTCATTTAACTCCTGTAACAATCATGTGAGGTGGGATTTATTATCACTGTGTTATTAATAAGGAAACTATCTTATTCAGTCAATAAATACTGAATGTGGCCCATAGGCCAGGTTTTGTTCCAGGAGGCTCAGAGAGGTAATGGGAATTGCTCAAGGTTATATAGTCCATCAGTGGAAGAGGTAGGATTTGAACCCACATTTAACAAATGACACAGGTTAGGCATTCCTCGAAGAGACGGGAGAGTGGGAACACATTTTTAAAATGGTAATAAACATGTATTGAGCCCTGGTTTTATACCAGTGTGCAGTTTATACCACTCAGTGCTTTGTGGTGCATTATCTCATTAAATCCTTGCATATTTGCTCCCTGAACACACAGGGACTTTGAGGTTCAATGATGTTAAATAATTTTCCAAAGGGTACAGAGTAAGTGGCAGAGCTCCAGTTGTAAGCCAGGTTCTTCTTTTTTCAAACCTTTAGCTTTTAAGGAGTATTGCCTTTGCTTTTCTGGAGCTTACAAAGGTAATTGGAAAACATAGCCTCTGAAATGACATCAGAGCATCTTGAAATCATTAATTAGCAAATGCAGATTAACCTGGTGGGTGTGAATGGAGGTGCTGAATGGCTGGGAGGAAAACCAGAGGAAGAGCTATGTGGGGGAAAGACAGGGCAGAGTAGAGTGATTCAAGGTGGGTTCACCCAGACTTCCTGGAGAGGACTTTTTAACTAGGTTTCAGCTGATATATGCTGGATGATGGTGAAGAAAAATAACATAAGTTTGAGAATAAGGGAAAAGTTTTGAACTGCCTTCCTTTGCATATGGTAAGTCAGTTGTGAGAAAGAAACAAAACAACGGCAGCAAAACCAAAACCTTATCCTCTCTGAAAGTAAGGAACTGCCGTGGCAAGGACATGGCCTCCAGGTCTTGAGAATTTTATTTGGGTGAGGTTCTAAGGATCCTGGATCTTTCCATGGCTTTCTGTTAACTAACAGGTGTCAACAAGGAGTCACTTAATATTTCTGGACCTTAATATCTTTATCTCTAAATGGGGAAGTAGAATATGTGCCCTCCAAAGTTCCACTGAACAGTAATAATCTTTTGTCTTCCCTTTTAGGGAAGAATCCTAGCCTTTCCCAGAATTTCTGGCATGTAGATGATGGTCAGTAAATGTTTGTTGAGTTTAGCTAATTAAAGGCAATGAAACTAATTGAAAAACATTAGTAGGCAATGAAACTAATTGAAAAACATGCCTGTATAGTTGCCCATATAGTAGGCATGTCTTGTTTGCAATATTCTTGTTGCCTATGTTCCATATGTTGTCTCTTTTTGCCTGAGTCATCAAACTTGTCATTTCCTTGTTGAGGAAACCTCTCCCCACAAATCACCCTGGTACCTTCATTCTGAACTCTGTCTATGATGGGCTCAATCACTCTGTGCATTCCTGGTATTGTTAATTCTTCTTACATAGCCTCCTGATTCTTAAAAAAATTTTTTCCAATATATTTAAAATTTTTTTAATTGGAGGATAATTGCTTTGAATGTGGTGTTGGTTTCTGCCATACAACAATGTGAATCAGTCATAACTATATATATATATTCCCCTCCCTCTTGAGCCTCCCTTTCAACCCCCCCCCCCTCCAATCCCACCCCTCTAGGTCGTCACAGGGCACCAGGCTTAACTCCCTGTGTTATATAGCAGCATCCCACTAGCTATTTTACACATGGTGGTACATATATATCAATGCTACTTTCTCAATTCATCCCACCCTCTCCTTCCCCCGCTGTTGATCTCCTAACTCTTACCTACAGCTATATTGACTATATGCATATTCTACAGTTTTCATTTAGTAGCTGTGTGGAGAGTCTCATTTACTCCTGCTGTAGCTGAACAAGTATCTGCCTGAAGGGTGTGAATGAAACCCTATGACTGAAGGAGCAACACCTAGTGGCAACAGGCTTTATCTGAAGGCTCAAATTTTGACTGCATTGCCTTCAATTCAGGAGACCTGGGTTCAATCTCTGGGTCGGGACGATCCCCTGGAGAAGGGCATGGCAACCCACTCCAGTATTCTTGCCTGGAGAATCCCATGGACAGAAGAGCCTGGTAGGCTACAGTCCTGGGGTTGCACAGAGTCGGACATGACTGACTAACATGATTTGATTTTGATTTTGTTGTTGTTGGCCCCACTATGTGGCCTGTGGGCTCCCAGTTCCCCGACTGGGGATCGAACCTGGGCCCTCGGCAGTGAAAGTGTGGGGTCCCAGCTGCTGAACCATCAGGAAATTCCTGAAATTTGATTTTTAAAATTAAATATACATACATATGTATAGTCTTTGTCTCTAAAATGGAATAACATTGCAAGGAGGAAAGATTATTCTATGTTTAGGATTATATAGATAAAACAACTTGTATTTGATGGAATTTTTCACTTTTTCCACAGGGCTTAGGACCATATATTCAGAGTCTGATTCTCTTGGCTCAAAATTCTAAATTGAGAAAGATGGCTCTTATCTAGGATTCTGAGGCTGAGTTAGAGCCTTGGAATCCAGGTGATCTTGATGTTTGTGGCAGTAGTATGGCAGACACTCCTGGTTGGTTTCACAATCTCCAGTCTCCAACTAGATTCTTCACTAACAGATCTCCTGTACTGTTTAGGGCAGCAGTATGCCCGTTCAAGAACATGCACCTTATTTAAGACTCCTCTGAAGCTAGAGTGGCCACAACCCAGGTTTGACGGAGACACAGGTAGGAGTTTCCTGTGGGGAGCTTCCAGGAAGCCATTGTTCTCCTGATAAAAAGAGGTAAGTCCAACTGGCACAGGCATTTTGTCTTTGACTCTTCCTCTTCTTTTTGCCTGCAGTGTGGATATCATGTTGGAGGGGAAGTAGCCTAGCTTTCAGTTCTGAGGAAGAAAGACAGGAGTGTCAGAGAAAGAAGTTAGAAGAAGTGTGAGACCTTGTTGACTTCCTGAAACAACTACCTCAGCCTTACCTCAAAACTTCTATTATGAGAGAAAAAGAAAACCTCTATTTGGTCAAGTACTATAGTCAGTTATTTTCAGCCTCATGACATCCTCACTGATGCAAATATAAAATAGATTAAAATATGAAATTTTTAGGCTTCAAGAAAAACTTAACATATCTTAAAGATATTGGCAATCAAAGGTACCAGATCATAAATATATTTTGCCAAGCTTTGGTCTATTCAGATTTTGTCAGTGATTACTTGAATCTCTCCCTTTCTCCTTTCCTTTCAAAACAAATTTTGTTGAATAGCTCCTCTACAGTCTATCTGCTGGAAATGTCACAGTGAGCAGAATAGGCATGATTTCTGCCCTCAAATAATCATGCAAATATGTAATTATAAAATGATCTAGATACAATGAAAGGAGATACAGAGAACAATGAGAACATGTAAATGCGAGACTACATCTGATCTGGGGAGGCTTTTCTGAGAAGCTGAGGTCTGAGCTGAGACAAGAAGGCTTTTCAGGGGTTTATTAGGCAAAGGTGGTAGATGGAGTGAGAAAAAGAAACAGCAAGCATAAAGGCCCCAGGGCTGCAGAGAGCAAGGCACTTTTGAGGAACTGAAAGTAGTACCCTGTGACTGAAATATTAAGAAAAAGGAAGAGAATCGCACAAAATTAGGCTGGAGAGGTAAATGCGCTAGATAATGCAGGGCCCTGTTGTCATTTATATTACAGACTTGGTCTCTACTCTAAGAACAGTGGAAAGTCATTGAAGATCATAAGCCTTTAAGTATGACCTGTCCAGATTCAAGTTTAAAAACTCAAATGCTGTTCTATCTGTTTGACTTAGAATAAATTGGTGATAGGAGGCTGTAATTAATGTGGGGAGTTTGGTTAGGATACTAGATGGAAGATGGTGAGTAAGGCAAAAGATAGCTTGGATTTAGGGGGTGGCAGTGAAGATGAAGGAAAGTTGTGGGATTTAACTACCTTTGAGAAGTAAAGTCAATGAGACCTGGTGATGGATTTGACACAGAAATTGATAGGGGGGAGATTGCAAGGAAGACCCCTAGATTCTGATTTGCAGAATTTGATGGTTGGTTGGGTGTAGGTGGCATTTGCTGAGACAGGAAACCTAGAGGAGGCTTGAGTTGGGAGGGGTACATTGTGATGAGTTTTCCCCAAACATGTTGTATGTGAGGGATGTTTAGGTACCCGTATGGGTACGTCACATACGCAGGTGTGAGGAAAGGTCTGGGCTGGAGGCATCAGCATGTAAATGGTGGATGAAGTTATAGATCATAAGATCATTGAAGAAGAGAGGACAGAGTGAGAGGAGAAGGGGCCTTAGGACCAATCTGATATAAAGATAAATAACCTTGTTCTTATCCTCAGGAAGCTTATAACGTGATAGAGGTGATGAGCTACATACATGTATAATTATAGACAGGAAAGGATTTGTATCCTACCAATGGCGAAAATGAAGCATTCAGAGGAGGAAAGGAAACACTGTATCACCTGAAGGGATCAGAGACTGTCTCACGGAGGATTTAAGAACAGGTAGGATAGAGTGAGGTACATGATGGAAGGGATGGGCTTTCTTCTGGGTGGAGAGGGTGACTGGACAAAAGTTCGGAGGAAAAAGCAATGCACAAAGATGGAGCTCCAAGGGGTTCCATTTTTCTAGAGAGGGTTTGTAAGTAGGGGAGCCATTAAAAGGTGAGTTGGAACCAGATTGAGGAAGGTAGTAAATGCCAGGCTGATTTACAGTAGGAGCGGGGACCTGGGTAAGGTTTGTGTATATGTTGAAGAGACGATGATGTGTTTTTTTTAATAAACAAAATTTTTAAAAATATTTATTTATTTGGCTGCATTGGGTCTTAGTTGTGGCACACAGGATCTTCATTAAGACATGTGGGATCTTTCACTGCGGCACATGGACTCTCTAGTTGTTGCCCGCAGGCTTTGTTGCCCTGGGGCAGGTCTTAGTTCCTGGACCAGGGATGGAAACCTCATCCCCTGTGTAACAAGGCAGATTCTTAACCATTGGACCCCAGGGAAGACCCAAGGCTGATGGGTTGAAACAATAATCACGCTTCTGGCTTTGCATGCAGGGTACACTGGAGAAATCAGGTACTAGAAAAGGGGACACCAGCTAGGAGGCTGAGGTGGAGAGTGTTTGAACTTTATGACTGAACCTACTCAGCTCATTAGCTTTAAAGGAGATTTATTGAAAAAAATAGGAAAACCTCCTGGAAGGTAATCCAGAAGTCCAGTTGCTTTCCTGGAGATGGGCGGTTGTCAGGCTGTCTCTGTGCCTCTCCCTTCCCGGAGTTCTTTGCTTCTCTCAGATCTCATGTAGTTTTTTCAGACAAGCTTTCTCTGTGAGGGTCTTGGCTTCTGCACCACGGTTTGCATGGGGTTTGGATTGCCATGATACTCACTCTGACCTGAATCCACACTGTATCTTATACCTCTAGATCCCTCCAGTTTTTACTACAGTGTCTATGATGACCATGGTATTGAAGACATTCTATACCTTTGGGTAACAAAATAGACTCCAAATTGATATCCCAGTCACCATCAATACGATAATATAACAAATCTTCCCATGTTGCATATTGGTGGGAAATCATAGCATCTGTGCAGATTTGCTGGGCATGATTTGACTCCCAGTGTTTCTACATTTGTGTGATAATGGGTTATCAGAATAATGTCATTTGCAGCAACATGGATGGACCTACAGCTTGTCATATTGAATTAAGTCAGACAAAGAAGAATAAACATCGTATGACATCCCTTATATGTGAAATCAAAAAAGTTAAGAAAGCTTATTTACAAAACAGACTCACAGACTTAGAGAATGAACTTATGGTTGCAGGGTGTGGGGAAAGGGTGGAGGGAAGGCATAGTTAAGCAGTTTGGGATGGACATGTACACCCTGCTATATTTAAAATGGATAACCAATGAAGACCTACTGTATAGCACAGGGAACTGCTTGATGTTATGTGGAAGCCTGGATGGGAGGGGAATTTGGGGGAGAATGGATACATGAATATCTATGGCTGAGTCCCTTTGCTGTCCACCTGAACCTATCACAACTTTGTTAATCGGCTATACTCCGATTAGTTTAGTTTTAAAAAAAGAAAAAAAAAATAGGTTGTCATCTGCTCCCAGAATGAGAACAGGGATCATTTTGTCTTTTCTACACTGTGTCTATTTCTGTATAGCAAATCACCCTATAAGGGGCTTGCCAGGTGGCTCAGGGGTAAAGAATCCATCTGCCAATGCAGGTGACGCAAGTTTGATCCCTGGGTTAGGAAGATCCCCGGGAGGCAGAAATGGCAAACCACTCCAGTATTCTTGCCTGGAGAATTCCATGGACAGTGGAGTCTGGTGGGCTACAGTCCATGGGGTCTCCAAGAGTCAGACATGACTGAGCAACTGAGCATGCACGCAAGTCACCCTGAAATTTGATGACTTAGAACAATAATAGTTATTATTTCATAGTTTCCATGGATCAGGGACTAGAGGGTAGACTTACTGGGTGGCTATGGCTTAGGGTCTCTCATGAAGTTGCAATCGTGATGTTGCTGAGGCTACATCATCTGAGGCTTGATTGACGCTGGAGGATCCACTTCCAAGATGGCTCCCTCACATGGCTTTTGGCTGGAGGCCGAAGTTCCTCACCACATGGAACTTTCCATAGAGTTAGTTACTTGAGTGTCCTCGTGAAACGGCAGCTGGTTTTCTCCAGAGTGAGTGACCCAAGTGAGGGCAAGGAGGAAGCCACTGCTTTTTATGACCTAGTCTCGGAAGTCATACTGTCACTGTTACCACATTCTGTTTCTTAGAAGTGAGTCACGAAGTCTGGTTCATACTCAAGGGAAGGAGATGTAAGCTCTATCATTTGAAGTGAGGATTGTAAAAAAAAATTTAGACACATTTTAAAATCACTGCAACCACTGTACCATCAGCACCTATACAGTGCCTGACACATAACAGGTGATTAATAAAGATTTGTAAAAGGAATGATTATTCTCTGCTTTAAACTTGGAGTCACTAGCACTGACACGCTGGCACTAAGGCAGGCAGTCACACCGAGGAGAGGCCACTTGAAGCCTCATTCAGTTTCAGTGCATTCTGCTATGTTACCCATCAGCAAAAGGGCCATTTTGAGAAGTTGTCTGGCCATTCACACAACATGTGAACTGCTGGGGTTCCTTCCAGAATTGGTACAAAACTGGAAGAAGGGATATGAGGTCTCAGAGGTACCTAACGGTTAAGTTTTGCTAGTTAACTAGAATTGTAAATGCATATTTATAATAAGGACTTCTATTTTATTATTATTTGAGGACCAGTTACTTTATATTTATTTAAAGACTTGGGATCTCTGATATATTTAAGATTAAATAGGTTCAGGTCAGAGTGGGTGCTATGGGAGCCTGAACCCCATACAAACCATGTGGAAAGAAAGCAGAATGAGGTTCTTTAATACAGAGTTTTAAATCCTTGAAAATTTCCAAGAGAAAAGGAGTGAGTGGGAGGTGTGGCAACAATGTATGTGTGCTGCTCAGTTCTTTTTTTTTTTTAATTAATTTATTTTTTAATTGTAGGATAATTGCTTACAGAATTTTGTTTTCTGTCAAACGTCAACATGAATCAGCCATAGGCATACATATATCCCCTCCCTTTTGAACCTCCCTCCTATCTCCCTCCTCATCCCACCCTTCTAGGTTGACCCAGAGCCCCCGTTTGAGTTTCCTGAGACATACAGCAAATTCCCCTTGGCTGTCTATTTTATATATGGTGATGTAAGTTTCCATGTTACTCTCTCCATACGTCTCACCCTCTCCTCCCCTCTCCCCACGTCCATATGTGTTCTCTATGTCTGCTTTTATTCCTAGTTTTTTAAGGAATCTCCATCGCGTCTTCCATAGTGGAATCAATTTACATTCCCACCAACAGTGCAAGAGTGTTCCCTTTTCTCCACACCCTCTTCGGCATTTAGTGTTTGTAGACTTTTTGATGATGGCCATTCTGACCGGTGTGAGGTGATATTAGTTCTTTTTTTCAAAAGCCTGACTTTCCACTGGTAGGAGTGCAATTAGTACAGCACCTCTGGCATCCACTGTAGTTTCAAGCCGAGGCTGCGATCTATTTCGGCAGCCCCACGCCCATGACAGAGCATGGTGGGGGAAGACCTAGCTCTTTCTGTAGGATTGAGAAATGTGGGATTTCTCCAGCGAGTAGTCTTTGTGCTCCAAAACTCCCCGCGGAGGGGGCTGAGACTTTGTTAGACCTGTGTTGTGATCTGAGGCTCTCCCTGCCCTGTTCTGCATCCTCCTCCTTTAACTCTCACAGGAACCTCCCTCGCCCTAGGAAACTCATGCACTTCTAACTCCATCTCAGCATCCTGGAGGACCTGACCACTCCAAGATGGTGTAGAGGGCATGTGGTTGTGGTAATTATGGAGCTTGCATAAGTAAAGGAGAGCAGAGTGCAGTGGTTAAATGCTTTGGCAGCAAATAGGTCTGGGTTTGAGCCCGGCTGTGCTACTAGCTTTGTGATTTAGGGCAAATATCTTAAACTCTTTGTTTCTTGGTTTCCCCATTGGGCAGATGGAGATGTTAACATACTTCTATCTCTGAGATTTGTTGGGATGATTAAATAGGTTCATTCTTACAGAGTGCTCAGCATCATGCATGATGGAGTCAGGCAAAGTTCTTAGTCATAAGCAACAGAAGCTGACTGAGGTTGATTGAAACAGGAAAAAAATTAATTGCAAAAGACAGCCAGCAGCTCCCAGAATTCCCAGAGAGGCTGGGAAAGGAGCTCAGAAAAGCAGAAACAAGGGTAGCAGCCAGGGCTGTAGTCAAAATCATGCTACAGAATCAGGCAGATGAGGATCCTGCTGCTGCTTCTCTTGCTCACTGGATGCCAAGGCATGTCCACTGCCTCTGACAATACCATTCCCAGTCGTGGGCCTCAGACGCTGCCCCTGGCCTGCTGCCACTGTTATCTAGACATGTGATGTGGTTATTCCTAACCATACCAGCCCAGGCAGCGGGATGGCTTCCCTGCAGTCCTCAAGATCTTTTCTCCTTTCCCCCACTCCTCCCCTCATCCCATTTTACTTCTTCTCTCTCACTCCCCCTCCTCCTTTTTCTCTTCCTCTTCTTACCTCCTCTCTCTCCTCTTTATCTGCTACTCCATCATCCCTCTCCACCCACGTTCCTGTTCCTCCTCTCCTGTCCTCCCTTCCCCTCTCTCCCTTCCTCCCTTCCCACCTCTCCCTCCTCCTTCTTCTCCTTTTCCTCCTGTCTCTCTCATCTCCATCACTTCTATCTCTGTTTCTCCTTCTATCTATTCCCTCTCTGCTGGCTCATTGTCCTTGTCAAATAACTGTACCAAATCTTTTTTTAAAAATGTGACCCAATGATCTCTCTTTAACTTCCTTTCTATCCTCTTCTTTTCTTCCCCAAACTTCGGAAAAATCTGTATTTCTTCCTCACTTTTTATTCACTCCACTACAGTCCGGCTTCCATCTCTTTTACTCTACTGGAATGGCTCTTTCCAAGGTTGCCAACGACCTCTGTGTTGTCTTGCTGTTGTTGTCTTCCGTCCCCCTGCTTGACTTCTTGAGAACATTCAGTTTTGTTGACCAAGACCTCCATTTGAAATTCTTTCCTGTTCTTGGCTTGGTAAGGCCATACTTTCCTGGTTTCCCTTCTTTTTTGAACCTCACCGTCTTAGTATCCTTTATAGGCTTTTCATTCTGTTTACCTCTGTATTTACTCTCTAGGGCTGTCGAAACAAAGTATTACAAACTAGATGGCTTAAACAACAGAAAATCATTGTCTCAGTTTTCCAGCAGCTTGAAGTCAGAGATCAACACATTGACAAATTCGGTTCTTTGGCTCTTGAAAACCTCACCCTGAGCTCTGCCTTTGCTCTCTTGTGGCATTCTCCCTGTGGGCATGGCTCTGGATTCAAATTTCTCCTTTTTATAAGGATACCGGTCATATTGGATTAGCTTTTTTCTCTCCAATGATCTCATCTTAGCTAATTACATGTATAATGATCCTAGTTCCAAATAAGGTCATATTTTGAGGTACTGGGGGTTCAGTTCAGTTCAGTTCAGTCACTCAGTCGTGTCTGACTCTTTGCGACCCCAAGAATCACAGCACGCCAGGCCTCCCTGTCCATCACAAACTCCCGGAGTTTACTCAAACTCATGCCCATCAAGTCGGTGATGCCATCCAACCATCTCATCCTCTGTCGTCTCCTTCTCCTCCAGCCCCCAATCCCTCCCAGCATCAGGGTCTTTTCCAATGAGTCAACTCTTCGCATGAGGTGGACAAAGTATTGGAGTTTCAACTTCAACATCAGTCCTTCCAATGAACACCCAGGACTCATCTCCTTTAGGATGGACTGGTTGGATCTCCTTGCAGTCCAAGGGACTCTCAAGAGTCTTCTCCAACACCACAGTTCAAAAGCATCAATTCTTCTGCGCTCAGCTTTCCTCACAGTCCAACTCTCACATCCATACATGACCACTGGAAAAACCATAGCCTTGACTAGACGGACCTTTGTTGGCAAAGTAATGTCTCTGCTTTTTAATATGCTGTCTAGGTTGGTCATAACTTTCCTTCCAAGGAGTAAGTCTTTTAATTTCATGGCTGCAGTCACCATCTGCAGTGATTTTGGAGCCCAGAAAATAAAGTCTGACACTGTTTCCACTGGTCTCCCACTATTTCCCATGAGGTGATGGGAACCAGATGCCATGATGATCTTAGTTTTCTGAATGTTGAGCTTTTAGCCAACTTTTTCACTCTCCTCTTTCACTTTCATCAAGAGGCTTTTTAGGTCCTCTTCGCTTTCTGCCATAAGGGTAGTATAATCTGCATATCTGAGGTTATTGATATTTCTCCTGGCAATATTGATTCCAGCTTGTGCTTCTTCCACCCAGCGTTTCTCATGATGTACTGTGCATATAAGTTAAATAAGCAGGGTGACATACACAGCCATTGACGTACTCCTTTTTCCTATTTAGAGAACCAGTCTGTTATTTCATGTCCAGGTCTACACGTTCTCCTGAACCTGCATAAAGTTTCTCAAGAGGCAAGGTCGGTGGT